>NC_135721.1:132292241-132605580 GCF_964656455.1 Halichoerus grypus | reverse complement strand
GGGCATTTTTGTTCTCAGTAGCCAGTTGTCTCAGTAATTCATGCCAACAGCCCATTGAGACAACAACCTAATTTTATTTGGAATCGCCTATAATTTGTGCATTTTTTTTGAAAGGAGAGACGTGAATGAGCTGGCAGATTTCTCCCTCTATTCAGTTACCATGTAACCTCTCTCTTTTTTTCTTTAAAAGCCCAAACACCCTAACGGGAAATAGGATTTAATGAATAAGTTCCAGTGCATCGAGAAGATAGGCGAGAACCCTTTTGAGCAATCTGGCTAGCCTCTCAGTAAATGCAGGTGATCTGTGCCCTCTCTCTGAAAATTTGTTCCTCAGCCCTGCTCTGGGTGGTGCAATTTTTCATCTCATTTCTAGGTTCATTTTGCGTATGTGTTTCATCTACAGGAGTATACTCTATTAGCAAGTGTTTAATTTTTTCCCACTTGTAAATTGAATTATATTCATCGTGGAAAAACAATACAGAAAAGTTGAAGGCAGAGACTAAAAATAAGATCTAGTGCTCTTACCCAGAGTTTAATTATGATATTTTCTTTTTAGTCTTGGTTTTATGAAAAACGAGATATATTTGTGACTAGAATTTATGTTCCCTCCGTGAGATTTCTCCTGCTTTTCCTTTATTAAAGCAGGTACAGGCCCTGGTCTTCCCCGATAGGGAGGAGCTCGTGGAAGGGGCAGGACAGCAGGCTGACATTACCTGTACTCCTCCCTCTGCCGTCTTTATTACACATCGATGCTCACTGATGGAAATAAAGAAGAGCTTCTCTGGACCAGTGAGTAACTGTCCAGCCGCAGGGGTTCTGGAAAGGCCCCAACCTGAGCTCCTCCTAGCAGTAAGGGGCCAGTATGGTTCAGACCTCTTCAGGTGGTGCTTCCAGAACTGTACTAGTCACAAGAATGACCTAGAGATCTGATGGAGATGCAGATTCTGATCTAGCTGTACCCAAGCGATGGGCGTGCTGCTGGTCCAGACTGCACTCGGAGTAGCGGGCCCTAGGGGGTGGCCCAAGGGGATTGTGGCATGAGGTTCTTCCAGACTTGTGATCTTTCCTGATCCTCACAGAAAGCCCAGAGCAGCAGATCTGATAGAACAACAGGGCCTTGGTGATGGGTATTTGGGGATAATCATTGTGCACACATGAGCAAAAATACCTGGGTCCTGGGTAAAACCCAGAACCTGTTTAACAAAACCCTAGGAGGCTAAGAGAAGGAAGATCTGAGCCTGACCCAAGGCCAAATCTTTTAACAACTCTGCAGGATTGGGGCTTAGAGGTAAAATCAAGTTGATTTATGAAAAATGAAGTGTGCGCTTCTTACGTACATGAAATTGTTCATGCTGTTTTTATAGCGTACATTTAAATAAATTCACAGCGGGTTGCATACACATTTTTCAATCCTGTTTTCCTTTGACTTATGATAGCATGAACATTTCCCCAGCTCATGAAATAGTCTCTGAAAATAACATCTTTAATAATTCTGTTCTGGGACAGCGAGGACGTGGTCCATTGTGTTCAGCCCTGTGTCTTCAATACTCAGCCCGGTGTCCAGCACAGTGTAGGAGCTCAACGACTATTGGTTGATTCACGCAAGCGTGGGCATACCTCGATGAATGAGTTCTTTGCCGTTGGCCACTTAGATTGCTTTCAGTTTTATAAATAATATGGTGGACATCCTTGATGGAAACGTTTTGCACAGTCTTGATTCTTTCTTTAGGTATCTATACAAGTGGATTTACTGGTCAGTGGGCATGCACAATTCAAACATCCAGGATATTTACTGAGAACTTGGCCTTTGGAAATATACCAATTTACATTGCCATCAGCCGTGCCCATTTTGTCATGTTCTTGCCAATGCTGGGATCATCATTTAGGAAAAGCAAAATCTTGCTAGGCCTACAGCCTATCTTATTTTTGTTTGAACCTTTCTTGGATTACTAGTGAAGCTGAGCAGTTGTTTTGAGTGTGCTCACTGATCTTTGTATCTCTTCTTTAGTCAGCGGGGCCGTTTGGGTCTTTTGTCCATTATTCTGGTGGGTACAGCTGCATATCTAATCGGAGGGGTGAATATGGTTCATCTTTCATTTTCTCAGATGATACCCTTGGCCCATAGCTCTGGTCAAAAACACACAATATAGATATAAATTTAACTTAATAGGAAGCGATTGCTTCTTGAAAGCACCCAAAGGGTTAGACCACTGAAGTGCAGCTCTTAGGCTCCGGGAAGGCTGGCTGAGCACACTGTAAAATAAGAATTTACAGATTGGGCCAGAGAAATTATTTCTCTCTGTAACTTGGCGCCATCTAGTGGTTCTTGAACACAGTGCAGGAACGAAAACCTTTATGTTTGGGATTAGAACAGCTCCTTTAACCTTGCAGTCTCTAGTCCAGGCTGCCCGAAGTTTCTACCTCATTATTGGTACAACCCCCCAACTGGACTTGCCCTCTTCATTCTTTCCCTCCTTATTCCATCCTTTACCTTGCAGGGTGACTTTTAAAATTGTGCCAGTTATCTGTTTAAATCCATTCAATAGCTGGTGGTGGTTCTTACGATTAAGCTTAGTCCCTTAACTGGGTTTACGAAGTCTTCCACGATCTAGGTCCGGGTCGGCAAACTTTTTCTGTAAAGGGTCAGATGGTAAATAGTTTGGATTTGGGGGGCACACAGTGTTTGTTGTGATTTCTCAGCTCTGCCGAGGGGCTCTTGATTGCACCCTGACCACCGGCTTTCCCTCCTCAAGCTTCATGCTCGGGCTGCCCTCAGGTTCCCCCTGCTTCCTACTCAGGTGTTCAAAGACCCAGTGTCCTCGTTCAGTTATGAAGCAGAGAGGGGGCAACCAGAGGGGGCCGGTTTGGGGATCAGAGCTAAAAAAAATTACACAGTCTTTGGAGGTTTCTCCGGCTTACGCATAAACTGGAGTCCCTCAGAGGGCAGGCTTTGCTTGCTGTTTCCCCGTGTGTTTGTGTGCAGATTCACCAACACTGGTGGGATCCAGGGACTGGGTGTCTCAATATTTAAAATTCAGAAATTAAGCTAATAACTGCCAATTCATATAGGCTCTGCCCTATACACCGGGGAAGAGACTGCCTTCATAGGAAGACCCATAAACACATATAAAAGTAATATTCAATAATAAAAGCCAAGATTCAGGTTTTATATGACCAAGTTGGCAAATTATCAGAGGATGAAATTTTATTACTGTTGTGCTTGTCTGGATGTTCCCTCCCTAGGCTGGCAATGTTTGGGGATTGAGTAGTAAAATAAAGGTAGAGGTGACACAGCAATTATACTTATTCCACAAAATTTATTTTCTCCTTCCTTTCAGCCAAACGACTATATTGTTGAACTTAAGATTTTCACATAACTTATATTGTATTGACAGTGAAGACATGCAGTGCTGTTTATTCCAGGTGTGCTTCTGGGCCCCCACAGGAAGAGACTTAGCTCTTTAAACAGTCTCCAGTGGGTGATGATGTAAGACAAACAAGAGAGATCCTACGCTCAATTTCATGCCAGTCTCCACACTCTTTAGAAACAAACCCAACACACTGGCTGCACCCACATTTTGAGAATCATGGAAAGAAGCTCTATAAAGTATTTTATTTTATTTATTTATTTGAGAGGGAGATCAAGTGTGAGCAGCGGGAGGGGCAGAGGGAGAGGGAGAGAGAATTTCAAGCAGATTCTGTGCTGGGCATGGAGCCCAATGCAGGGCTCGATCTCACAACCCTGAGATCATGACCCTGAGCTGAAATCAAGAGTCAGACTCTTAACCAACTGAGCCATCCAGGAGCCCCTACAAAGTACTTTTAATGCAAAGTGTGGCACAGTTGAATACATTTCATAAAACTATAAATTAAAATAAGCAAAATTGAAGAATCTCAGAGATATTCTAAAACTAGCTCCCTCCCAAAACATTAAAAATATCTGCTCAAAGTAAAAGCAAGATAAAAATTATAATTGATGAATATAATTTGAAACAAAATTATTTAGATAAAGCTGACATTTGAAATTCAAGAGTGGAATAACATTTTAATTAAGCATTTAAGTAAGTCGTACGTAAGTGTTCTTGTGTCAGTAAATCTGTTCATGGTTCTCGCGTCCGGCGTCCACCTGGTCACCAGTACTCAGGGGAGGAGTCCCTTCACTGCCTCTTGTCTAGACACATGTGAGGGCGTGCACACACACACGTGTAAGATTGCCAAATATTCTTCAGCCACCACGTGAACCGTTGTGGTCACCCCCTAATTGATAAGCTTATCTGGAATTGAAAAGTGGATGAAAGGAGATGTGGGAAATGGGTGTTGGACACCTGCATTTGGTGTTCCGTTAAATGCAGAAATGTATTGAGGAGAAGCCCTGGTCAGCTTAGCTAATTTCCCTTTTCTCTTACCTAAATGTTCTTTTATTCCAACTCCCTACACTGTCTCTGCGGCTGCACAACCCCCAGACTTTCACAGTGTTTGGATGTGGGTGCCTTCTGGCTTGAGGACCAGGACGAGAGACGCCGGGGAGCATTTCCCAGGGGCCTGAACAGTGTCGTTCATGAGAGCTAATGGTTGCATTGTGAGTCCGAGCGACAGGATTCTCTCCGGCACCCGTGTGATGAGGACTGTTTTTTTATAGGACATGCGGGGCCTGCAGAGCTGAGAGCAGGGACCCTCTTACTCAGGTCGGAGCATGAAATAGACGATATGCACGACAGGTTTCTTTTGAAGCTTGCTTTTCTTTTTGGCTTCGGTGCAAGAGAAGAGTGACCTAGAGCCTCCCTAAAGAGAGGAGAAAAGAGGGAGGAGGATCCTAGGAGGGATGGCTTTGAGACAGGCTCCTGCCTGGCCTTGTCCTTGGACTGACTTACAACCCAGATGCAGAGGGCACAGCTGGAAGCCGAGTGAGTTGTTTTCTCATGAGTTCTTGAGACGTGGGGCTCGGCTCTGCTGCTTTGGGCTTCGGGTGAGCGGAGGAAGCACTGATGTTCTTTCCTCTCCTACTTGCAGGGCTCTCCTGAGCCATCAGGAACTGTAGTGTGGACAGTCCCACTCTTAACATATTGGTCCTTTTGGGGAGGACGCCAACCACAGTGACAGCAAAGAGGCACTTCCCAAAGGACAGTGGCTTTCTTTAAGTTGAAGGCGGAGGAAGAACATGGAAACCTGATGTCAGAGCCCTCAGGGACCCCCAGACACAGGGTTGGTGTTGGTGGGTTATGGAGGGGAACCTGGAGGTCTTCTGTGGGCGGGTGGGGCAGCTTGCCGGCCACATTTATATTACTGACTTCCAGCTGACCCTCTCCCCGGGCTGGTGGTGCACGGGGCATTCCGATGACACTGAGCAGCCACACCTGAGCAGATGCTGTTTTAGGCATCGTAAGAAGGAGCTACGTTGTAGTTCCAGGAAGAACCTTGCAGAAGCAGGGAGAGCAGGTATTGTCTGTGAGGAGCGAAAGTATCCGAGGGGCGCCGTAGGCAGAATAACGGCCCCAAAGGTGTCCTCATCCTTGGGACGTGTGACTCTCTTAGGTTACATGGCAAAGGGAAACCACAGTAGCAGATGGAATTAAAACAGGGAGAGGATCCTGGATTATCCAGTTGGGCCCAGTATAATCCCAGTGGAGGAGGGGGCAGAAGTGAAGGTGAGAGAAAGAGACTTCACAACAGAAGCCCGGCAGAGGGCGGCTTTGCTGTTGACTCTGAGGGTGGAGCCTCTGGAAGCTGGGCAAGACCTGCAAAGGGACTCCCCCCCGCCCCCACTCCCGGGGGGCCTCGGGAAGGGAGCCCAGCCTGGCCGCACCTGGATCCGAGCCCATGGAGACCCATTTCAGACTTCTGACTTGCAGAACTGTAGAAGATAATGAACTTTGTTGTTTTAAGCTTCTGAGCTTGTGGTCATTTGTTACAACAGCAGTAGGAAAGAGATACTAATAAAATTCTTGTGCTCTAGGATTTGCCTATCTCCAGAATGGTTTGCTTTTTCAGAGGTTCATTGGAGGGTTCCTCGGGGTGCTCTGGGTCCCTGCACTGTCCCCTGACGTGGGTGATGCACTCACAGTTGCTGCTCGTGAGCCCCATCCCTCAGTTCTGGCTCCGGGGCAGAGGGAGATACGTCCTGCAGCCTCTTCCTGCTCTGCTTCCTTGCCTTGCATCCACACTGTTGACCGAGGTCCTTCCAGATGGTTCCAGGTTCTCCGTGGAGACCTCTTGGCTCTGGGGAAGGAGACATCCTCGTCACGCCAGGCAGTAGGGATGTGGCTACTTCTGCTGCCTTCTCTTCTTGCTGTCACATGCCCACAGCCACAGCTCTATACCTCATGCACCCCAGAGGATTTGGGGTGAGCTGTGTGGATCGTTCCCTTCAAGCCTCTTTCCCACGCTGGAGGTGAGTGAGAGGACCAGTCTCTGCCTCCAACAGGTCCGTTTCCATTGAGTCTCCCTTTAGCTCCTCCATAAAGATGATGGACGACATCTGCTAATGGCTTGCTCTGTGTCTGATCTCCTTGAGTCTTTACAACGATCCCGTGAGGCTGCAGAATCGGTGACCGAGGCCCGGGAGGCCGAAGCGACCCATCCGTGGTCACAGGCGTGTCCGAGGTGGGATCTGAACCCTGGAGGCTGTCCTCGTTGGCGCCGTTGCCATGGCTGGCCTCTCTCCCATGCAGGTGTCGCCCCTGCTCCCGGGTACGCTCCTGTGGACCCAGAGCCCAGAGGCTCTGACAAGACCTGTGAGCAGGCTGGTGCTTGTACTCGAGCCCTCTGACTCCTCGTCCGGTGCTCGCTCCATAGGCAGCACCATCTTGACCCACACACCGGAATTCGGCATCTAAAGGGCCTTTTGGTGGCCGGGCTCACCAGTGGTCCATCCTCTGCCAATCGTCATATTCTCATCTCTTTTGTGCTGTTCCGACCAGATTGGGAGGCTCCCCACCAGCTTCCAGGGAGCTTGGGGAGGCATCAGTTTTTACCAAGATCAGCTCCAAACCTCTGGCTGGGTTTTCTTTTGTGCTTTGGGATTCCACTTAAATGTAGAAATATTCATAATGGGGTCTTTTCCGTATGAAGGGAAAATATATTTGTTTAGAGAGTTATTTAATGTCCAGCCCAAAACGACAAAGCCTTCACCTTCAGATTTTCTTCCAGTCTATGAAATCTCCTGTCCTCGGGGAGTCTGGCCTTCTCTCGTGCCTGGCATCAAGACAAGGTAGAATTTGGTGCCACTTCTGGCCCGGTCACTTCTTTGAATCTCTGGGAGTTGTCTGTGAGGAATCCAGGGAGGGGCCCGCTTTTTCTTTGCTAATAAGGCAGAAGTGCCAGTGAATTTGGGCAATTAGTGGAGACGGTCGGCTGCACACGTGGCTAGACCCTGGCTCAAACGTATTTAAATTATGCAGGCGTGCTTCTTAATTAAGGGATTTTGCCAGAGGGAAAATACCACCCCAATTCCCGTGATGCTCTTTCTGCCTCAAGGGGTGGCCTATAGTCTTCTAGACCAAGTAGGTTGGCCTCTGAAAGCTTCCTACAAAAAAAAAAAAAAAAGGAAAAAGTTGTTGATCCATTATCAGTGGAAGAGAGGAAATGAATCTAGGGTATCACGGAAGGATGCCGGGAGATAACTAATTTTTCACATTCTAATGGCTTCATGGTCATGCCGCTCATTACTGTGTGAAAGCCAGGAGCCGTGGCTGGGGCCTTAATTACTGATCTGAGATAGTTTCAGAAAACATTGTAAAGAACTTGCCTAGCGACAGATAATGACAATAATTGATAGCTAGGAGAAGGTGATTTTGTACAATGGAGGTTCTGGCTGTAAACAATAACATCCATCTATTTCCACACTGAGAGGATTCAGAAGACCTGGCATAGATTATCTTGTCGCAGGCAGATGTGCCTCAAGGAGTTACAGTGCTGCAAGGTGAAGAGAGGGGCTGAGATTCGACACAAAAAACCCTCGAATCTCCTTCAATCTGGGTAACTTGACTTGCCCTAACTGGATGATATAATCAGTTCTTCACTTCATCTTTTGGGTATAAATATAATGTCCAATATAAATAGAAACATAATTAGAGAATAAGAAAAGCACTTTAAGTGGTGAACGGCATTGTAAGGGCTTATCCTGAAAAGCTCAAAGAGGATGAAACGAAGGTTGCTCTGTACAGGTGTGCAGGTTGTGGACTGCCCAACTCTAGGAGTTGCCGTGCACATCATGAACGTCTCAGATTAGTGTATTGGTTAGGACCGTTTTTTCTGGCAGGAGGCAGTAAAATAACTGCAGAAGGGGCACCTGTATCTAATTTGCATTAAAGTGCAGGGAAAGCCAGGTGCCACTCCTTTGAGAACTGTAACCACAGAGGCTGTAAAACTCACATTCCAAGGGCAGAATGTGATGGCCCATGTTTGCTTGTGTTTGCTTGTCTGTTTAAACTGCAGAGTACGGGTCTGCATGGCATTAACAAAAATGAAATGAAGCTTTGAATTATTAGCCAGCAGTTAAAAATCGGATACGCTCACATAAAAACCTGGATTTCTAGTTTCTCTCAGAAAGAGACTTTGGGGAGCCTGATTTCTTGCATCACAGTAAATGGCTCCAGCTGGTGTTAAAGGTTCTCCATCTTGCCATAATCCCACCACACTTGACGGTGTCCTTGACGGTGAGGGCCAATGTCAGCTGCCGCTTAGGCCTACACTTGCCCTCTATTTTTCTCAGAGAATTAAGAGGAAAGTGAAATCACTCTCGTATCCATGTCTCTGTAAAATGCTCAAAAACCAAAAATAGAAGAAGGGGGTGCAGTTTTTCAAGAAAAACAAGTGGTAGAGAGCATATTTTTTATTGAAGGGGAGAATACTCGTATGTGTTTAATGTACAGAATTTGTACCAAATGAATAAAAATAGCTGGCCCCAGTAGGCATTTGAGTTTGTAACCTCTGCAGTGACAAGACCTATAAAAACATAGTTTAAGGGGCTTTTGATGGAAAAACCTGAGAAAAAGGAACAGGGCACCTTGATGGGAAAAAGTATCCCAACAGCATTTCTGAAGTCACACTGCGTATCCTAACTTACAGCCCTGCCACGGGGGAGTCTGGAGATGGGACACCCTTCCTCGCAGGTGCCAGGACTGGAGCAGACGTTCTGCTCTGAGGCTCCCATCCGAGTGCTCAGCTACTCTTGTCGATCATGGCCGTGGCCACTGCTGCTCCCGCAGCCTGGTTCAGGGCTTGCCACCTCGTAGGTGTTCACTAAAAATCATTGAATGTGACATCTGTCCTGGGAGTAGAAGCAGGAAATGGCTTGCAGCACATGGTCAGCGGGGAAAAGAGACATACAGCATTTGATATTCTCGGTTGCAAGAAATGGGAATCAATCTGGGGTAATTTATCCATACAAGGGACGTATTAGAGGTTTTGGAGTATTCCTAGAATAAAAGGAAAGTCTGTAGGACCTTTTCTTTGGACAGGATGGGGCCCCAGGCAGCCCTGGGCATCCAGGTAGTGGGTACCAATCTTCAGGACACCCCTGTGTCAGGATCCATTGGCTGTAACTGTCTTCTGTCCTTGGGTCATTTGACTCAAGAGCAGGAGAAACAGGCTGATGGGTTTTAGTTTTGTCACTCACTGGTGGGCGGCGCCACTTGATGGACAGTCTTCGCCAGCCCCCAGGTGCTGGTGGCAGTGTGGGTCTCACCAGGAACAGGTCCGCATACCGAGGAAGCGCGAGCTTAGGTAAGGGCGAAGTCTCCTTGTCCCCTGTCTTTCTAACCTGGGATTGGCAGACTCGGTGCTGTTCTCCCCTCCCCACCTGCAGCCCCCGGTTCCCCACAAACTGCTGTGTGACCTGACCTGGCCTCACACGTGCTGCGTCCCTCGTGTGCTCGGTGATACCAGCCTCCCCCCGCCCCGTCTTGGTTGGGTCTCCATCTGCTCACTTGCGGAAGAACTATGTAAGTTGTGGAAATTTGGTTTCAGGAATAAAATTCTCACCCCAGGAGCTAGGTACTGTGCTGAGTTGTTGATCTGCATTACTGCTTTTTATTTTATTTTATTTTATTATGTTATGTTAGTCACCGTACAATACATCATTAGTTTTTTTTTTTTTTTAAAGATTTTATTTATTTGAGAGAGAGAGAGAATGAGAGAGAGAGCACATGAGAGGGAGGAGGGTCAGAGGGAGAAGCAGACTCCCTGCCGAGCAGGGAGCCCCTTGTGGGACTCGATCCCGGGACTCCAGGATCATGACCTGAGCCGAAGGCAGTCGCTTAACCAACTGAGCCACCCAGGTGCCCACATCATTAGTTTTTGATGTAGTGATCCACGATCCATTGTTTTCATATAACACCCAGTGCTCCATGCAGTACGTGCCCTCCTTAATACCCATCACCAGGCTAACCCATCCCCCCTCCCCCCTCCCCTCTAAAACCCTGTTTGTTTCTCAGAGTCCATAGTCTCTCATGGTTCATCTCTCCCTCCAATTCCCCCCCCCCATTTTCCCCTTCCTTCTCCTAGTGTCCTCCATGCTATTCCTTATGTTCCACAAATAAGTGAAACCATATGACAATTGACTTTCTCTGCTTGACTTACTTCACTTAGCATAATCTCCTCCAGTCCCATCCATGTTGATGTAAAAGTTGGGTATTCATCCTTTCTGATGGCTGAGTAATATCCCATTGTATATATGGACCACATCTTCTTTATCCATTCATCTGTTGAAGGGCATCTTGGCTCTTTCCACAGTTTGGCTATTGCAGACATTGCTGCTATGAACATTGGGGTGCATATGCCCCTTCTTTTCACTACATCTGTGTCTTTGGGGTAAATACCCAGGAGTGCAATTGCTGGGTCATAGGGTAGCTCTATTTTTAAATTTTTGAGGAACCTCCACACTGTTTTCCAGAGTGGCTGTACCAACTTGCATTCCCACCAACAGTGTAAGAGGGTTCCCCTTTCTCCACAACCTCTCCAACATTTGTTGTTTCTTTCCCTGTCCATTTTTGCCATTCTAACTGGTGTAAGGTGGTATCTCAGTGTGGTTTTGATTTGGATTTCCCTGATGGCTAATGATGATGAACATTTTTTCATGTGTCTGTTAGCCATTTGTATGTCTTCTTCAGAGAAGTGTCTTTTCATATCTTCTGCCCACTTTTTGACTTGATTATTTGTTTTTTGGGTGTTGAGTTTGAGAAGTTCTTTATAGATCTTGGATACCAGCCCTTTATCTATAGTGTCATTTGCAAATATCTTCTCCCATTCTGTGGGTTGCCTCTTTGTTTTGCTGACTGTTTCCTTTGCTGTGCAGAAGCTTTTTATCTTGATGAAGTCCCAAAAGTTCATTTTTGCTTTTGTTTCACTAGCTTTTGGAGATGTATCTTGAAAGAAGTTGCTGTGGGTGATGTCAAAGAGGTTACTGCCTATGTTCTCCTCTAGGATTTTGATGGATTCCTGTCTCACATTGAGGTCTTTCATCCACTTTGAGTTTATCTTTGTGTATGGTGTTAGAGAATGGTCGAGTTTCATTCTTCTGCATGTGGCTGTCCAATTTTCCCAGCACCATTTATTGAAGAGACTGTCTTTTTTCCATTGCATGTTTTTTCCTGCTTTGTTAAAGGTTATTTGACCATAGAGTTGAGGGTCCATATCTGGGTTCTCTATTCTGTTCCATTGGTCTGTATGTCTGTTTTTGTGCCGGTACCATGCTGTCTTGGTGATCACTGCTTTGTAATATAGCTTGAAATCGGGCAACGTGATGCCCCCAGCTTTGTTTTTCTTTTTCAACATCTCCTTGGCGATTCGGGGTCTTTTCTGATTCCATACAAATTTTAGGATTGTTTGTTCCAGCACTTTGAAAAATGTCATTGGAATTTTGATCAGGATGGCATTGAAGGTATAGATTGCTCTGGGTAGCATAGACATTTTAACAATGTTTATTCTTCCGATCCATGAGCATGGAATATTTTTCCATCTTTTTGTGTCTTCTTCAATTTCTTTCATGAGTGTTTTGTAGTTCCTAGAGTATAGATCCTTTACCTCTTTGGTTAGGTTTATTCCGAGGTATCTTATGTTTTTTTGGTGCTATTGTAAATGGAATCGTTTCTCTAATTTCTCTTTCTACAGTTGCGTTGTTAGCGTATAAGAAAGCAACTGATTTCTGTGCATTGATTTTGTGTCCTGCCACATTACTGAATTGTTGGATGAGTTCTAGTAATTTGGGGGTGGAGTCTTTTGCGTTTTCCACATAAAGTATCATGTCTGCGAAAAGAGAGAGTTTGACTTCTTCTTTGCCAATTTGAATACCTTTTCTTTCTTTTTGTTGTCTGATTGCTGTTGCTAGGACTTCTAGTACCATGTTGAACAACAGTGGTGAGAGTGGGAACCCTTGACGTGTTCCTGATCTTAAGGGAAAGGCTCTCAGCTTTTCCCCATTGAGGATTTTTCATAGATGTGAGTTTTTCATAGATGGATTTTATGAGCTTGACGAATGTTCCCTCTTTCTCTATACTCTGAAGAGTTTTAATCAGGAAAGGATGTTGTATTTTGTCAAATGCTTTTTCTGCATCAATTGAGAGGACCATATGGTTCTTCTCCCTCCTCTTATTAATGTGTTCTATCACATTGATTGATTTGCGAATGTTGAACCACCCTTGCATCCCGGGGAGAAATCCCGCTTGGTCGTGGTGGATGATCCTTTTAATGTATTGTTGGATCCTATTAGCTAGGATTTTGTTGAGGATTTTGGAATCCATATTCATCAGGGATATCGGTCTGAAATTCTCCTTTTTGATGGGGTCTTTGCCTGGTTTGGGGATTAAGGTAATGCTGGCCTCATAGAATGAGTTTGGAAGTTTTCCTTCTGTTTCTATTTTTTGAAACAGCTTCAGTAGAATAGGTATTATTTCTTCTTTGAATGTTTTGTAGAATTCCCCAGGGAATCCATCAGGCCCTGGACTCTTGTTTTTTGGGAGGTTTTTGATCACTGCTTCAATCTCGTTACTGGTTATTGGCCTATTCAGGTTGTCAATTTCTTCCTGTTTCAGTCTTGGCAGCTTATAGGTTTCCAGGAAGGCCTCCATTTCATCAAGATTGCTCCCTTTATTGGCATATAGTTGTTGATAACAATTTCTAATAATTGTTTCTATTTCCTTGGTGTTAGTGGCGATCTCTCCCCTTTCATTCATAATTTTATTAATTTGGGTCCTTTCTCTCTTCTTTTGGATAAGTCTGGCCAGTGGTTTATCAATCTTATTAATTCTTTCAAAGAACCAACTTCTAGTTTCATTGATCTGATCTACTGTGTTTCTGGTTTCTAATTCATTGATTTCTGCTCTAATTTTAATTATTTCTCTTCTAATGCGTGGCTTAGGCATCGTTTGTTGCTTTTTCTCTAGTTCTTTAAGGCGTAGAGTTAGCTGGTGAATTCGGGATTTTTCTGTTTTTTTGAGTGAGGCTTGGATGGCTATGTATTTCCCCCTTAGGACTGCCTTTGCAGTATCCCATAGGTTTTGGACCGATGTGCTTTCGTTCTCATTGATTTCCATGAATTGTTTAAGTTCTTCTTTGATTTCTTGGTTGACCCAAACATTCTTGAGCAGAGTGGTCTTTAGCTTCCAAGTGTTTGAATTTCTGCCAAGTTTTTTCTTGTGATTGAGTTCCAGTTTTAGAGCATTGTGGTCTGAGTATATCATTCTTAAAGGGTCTATCCAACAAGGAGATCTAACAATTGTAAATATCTATGCCCCCAACATGGGAGCAGCCATCTACATAAGCCAAATGTTAACCAAAATAAAGAGTCATATTGATAACAATACGTTAATTGTAGGAGACCTCAATACTCCACTCTCAGCAATGGACAGATCATCTAAGCAGAAAATCAACAAGGAAACAAGAGCTTTGAATGATACATTGGACCAGATGGACCTCATAGATATTTACAGAACATTCCACCCTAAAACAACAGAATACTCATTCTTCTTGAGCACCCATGGAACTTTCTCCAGAATAGACCATATACTGGGTCACAAATCAGGTCTCAACCAATACCAAAAGATTGAGATTATTCCCTGCATATTGTGTCCTTCTGTGTCTCTTATTACAGACTTTAGTTTAAAATCTAATTTGTCTGATATAAGAATTGCTACCCCAGCTTTCTTTTGAGGTCTGCTGGCATGGAAGATGGATCTCCATCCCTTCACTTTCAGTCTGGATGTATCTTTAGGTTCAAAATGAATCTCTTGTAGACAGCATATGGATGGGTCCTGTCTTTTTATCCAATCTGCAACCCTGTGCCGTTTTATGGGAGCGTTTAGGCCATTCACGTTGAGAGTGATTATTGAAAGATATGAATTAATTGTCATCATGTTGCCTGTGAAGACGTTGTTTTTATAGATTGTCCCTGTAAATTTCTGTTGTATATCACTCTTGGGGTCTTTCTCCTTTTATAGAACCCCCCTTAATGTTTCTTGCAAGGCCGGCTTGGTGGTCACATATTCTTTCAGCTTCTGCCGGTCGTGGAAGCTCTGCATCTCTCCATCCATTCTAAATGAAAGCTTTGCCGGATAAAGTATTCTTGGCTGCATATTCTTCTCATTTAGTACCCTGAATATGTCTTGCCAGGCCTTTCTGGTTGCCAGGTCTCTGTGGATAGGTCTGACGTTATTCTGATGTTCCTCCCTCTCTACGTAAGGAATCTCTTCGCCCTAACTGCCCTTAAGATGGTTTCCTTGGTTCTAAGATTTGCAAGTTTTACTATTACATGCCGGCGTGTTGGCCTGTTTTCCTTGATCTTAGGAGGGGTCCTCTCTGCCTCTAGGACTCGAATGTTTGTTTCATTCCCCAGATTAGGGAAGTTCTCAGCTACGATTTGCTCAAATACATCTTCTAGCCCTCTCTCTCTCTCTCCACTCCCTCCGGGATTCCAATTATTCTGACATTGGAACGCCTCATGGTGTCACTTATTTCTCTGATTCTATTTTCATAGATTCTGAGTTGTTTTTCCCTGGCCTCCTCTTTTCCCTTTTTATCTATTATATTGTCTTCCAGGTCGCTTATTCTCTCTTCTGTCTCAGTTACCCTAGCTGTTAAATTATCTAGATTGGATTGGATCTCATTGATAGCATTTTTAAGTTCTGCCAATTCACCTTTTATTTCTGCCCTTAGAGACTCTGTGTTGCCATTAATCGATTTCTCCATTCTAGCCATTGTCTTCACAATTGCTAGCCTGAATTCCATCTCTGACATCTTGGTTATATCTGCATCCATTTGTAAATCTGCAGCATAAGTCATAATCTCTGAGTCTTTTCTGTTCTGGGGGCTCCTCCTCCTAGTCATTCTGTTGATGGGTGTTTGAGGGAATGTATAGAGTCCAAATTATTGACCAGAACCCAAGCAAGATGCACCTGTTTTCTTGGGGCCTTAGGGTTGCTGGCCTCTTGTTTTCCCAGCCTGTCTTCTGCGGGAGGGACCTGCCGCGCTGTTACTCAGGCAACCCTGTTTGGGCGGAGTCGCCCTGCGCCCCTGTGGCGGGGGATGGGCTCAGTGGGGATCAGTCTTTGGGGCTTTTGTTCTCTGGCGCCTTTCCCTGGCGGCTTTCCGCCTCTCTTCCGCGAGTCAGAGCAGAAGAGACCGTTTCCAACCCTCTGCCTCAGAGCAGAGAGACCGCAGTCTGTTCTTCAGTGAGCTCTCCAGGCCACACTGTCTCCGTTTCTGCCTGTGCTGCTATAAACTGCAGCGGCCTGGGTTGTGCGCCCCTCCGCAGCGCCCCCAGTTCTGCCTCCAGGTCGGGGCGCGTCTCTGCCCTTTGTGCTTCTAAAACCGCCAGCTGCTCCCAGTTCGCGCTTGCGCGACCCTGGCGCTCCGGGTTTCTGTCCTGGGGGCTGCAGTTTGCGTGCACGTGACCCCGCCGCTCTGGTTTCCCCCCCCCCCGGGGGCTGCCCTAAAGTCCTTTCCCCGCCGCTACAGGTCTGCGAGTCTGTGCCCCGTCCGTAGCACGCGAGGCTGTCACTCACCGGCGGTGTAGGATCCCCAGCCAGGCCCCCTCCCGCCGCCGTTTATCCTCCCTGCATTACTGCTTTTGATCCCCATGACTCTCACCAGACGCTCATGTTTTACTTATGGTAGATTGTGATCCTGGAGTTACGGGCTGCAAGTCAGTGGCTGGTCGAGCTCAGTGCAGACCCAGTGTGATCGGTCCACAGCCTGAGGTCCTGTTCACCACACAGCACCCCCTCCACCCCCCGCCCCACCGCTGAGAAGCCCGGGGGCTCTGAAGAGACTTCAGCTGTTTCTTAGGCTCTGGGTGATGGGATTTTGGACGCAGCTTGTCTAGTGCATTACAGTTCACTCGGAGTTTTGATTGTCAAATATAATGATTTTCTGTTAACATCGTTTTGAGCAGTGGTGTTTATTTCCTACCCAATCACGTTAGACGAACTGAAGTCTGAATTCTGCCCGTTTGTGCGCCGCGTTCTACCACCCCATGTCCGAAGCAAGGTGACGCGATCAAAGCCCCCACCACCAGTGTTTCATTGTTCCCTCCGATGCCGAGTTTTTACTGGTTATTCAGATGATAGACTCTTCATAAATCTAAATTTATTCCGTGTAAGGGACTGCTCTTTATCTGGGATTGTGGCCATCCACCTGTGCCTTTTGGTGATAAAATGTCTTTTCTTGTGTGAAAAGATGGTGCTAGTAAATAATGTTCTATTTTTTATGTAGTAAAATAAGAAATTTATGCCATTTCCAACTGTGCTTGTGTTATTTTGTTTTGGGGGGGGTGAAATTTTGAAATGTTACCAGTTCATCAAATACAAGTTTTGAACCACTATCCTTATCCTGGATACCTTATCTGCTAAAGGCAGAGTAAATATGTGCACCTATTAGGTGCCAAAATCTAAGGATATGATGGGGAGTAAAATAAAATATGAACAAACTTGAGAAATAAGTATATATATAAGAGTAAAGAAATACTTGCCATTTTACTGCTTACTAGTACTTCATAGTACCAAATATTCTGTCTTTTTCATCTTAGCTAGTCTGCTGGGAGTATAGTGTGAAGTCTATTTATGAAGGTCAGTTATTTATCCATTCTGGTGTTGAAGGACATTTATTTAGATTCATTCCAGATGTTTGCTCTGATCAGCAGTGTTACATTGAATATTCTTGTACAAGTCATCTTGCTTTTTCTATTAGTTTTCATTTGAATTAATTTCAAGCCCAGAAAAGTAGAGAGAGAATAGTACAATGAACATCTATATTCACATCTCCTGTGTTTAATAGTTGTTACTATTTTGACATATTGGTTTAATCTCTTATTTGCCAAAATTAAAGTGGATTAGCATCATAGCATTTTACCCCTAAATGTCTCAGTATGCATCCCTGAAAACTGAAGATGTCTAGGTACATGGTCAACATTCCACATCATACCTTATAACCTTAACAGTAGCTCCCGAATATCCTCTAATATCCTATTCACGTTAAATTTTTCCTAATAGTCTCCCAAATGTTTTCGAAATCAAAACCCAATCAAGGACTCCTCATTGTACATTACATTTGACTGTTAGAGTCCCTTTTAATCTAGGGTAGTAATATCCCCCACCCACTGTTTTTTTTTTTTTCCCAGTGGTATTGTCTTGAAGACCTAAGGCCCATGGCCTATAGAATATCTTATCTTTTGGGTTTGGGGATTACTTCTTTATGATGGTGCCTAACTGGTTCCTCTGTCACCTGAATTTTCTGTAAACTGGAAGTTATACCTAAGGGCTTGAATAGATTCAGGATAAACTTTTTGGCAAGAATATATGGTAGGTGTAGCCAATGTATATTCCACCTTGCTTGGGCGTTAGATGCTCAAGAGCATTCTATAGGAAGTTCAATCTCCTGTGCATAAATATTATTTCTGGATTAAACTTAGATCAAAATCAGGTCAAATGTCAGTATTCCCCTCTCTTGGCCCTTTTAAGACTCCAGAAATTGTGTCTTTCATTTAGGGCGGACAGAGGAATGAAAACCAGCCATGTTTAAAGACCTTCAAATAGATCTGCACAGAGATTAAGACTCTTGCCTTTTGGAAGATGCACTGTTTCCTCTTGATAAGAAACGATGATAAAATATACACATATTTCACAATGGAAAACACATAACATCTGGCTGTGCCACCATGGGAGATGCTAATATGATATGACTGGCTTAAGATTGGGGTGGCCACATCTCTGCACTGTAAAGTTACGTATTTCCCCTTGCAAATAGAAACTAATCTGCGGAAGTGTATGTTGGCATCAGGCAAATTCCAGTTCCCCGTCTGCCCTCTGTGCTGGGCCTTGTCTCAATCACCTATTTCATATGGAGTTACAGGATGTTGATTTGCAAATTCTACCACATCTTCTGCATTGATTAGCTGACATTTTTCTGTAAAGAAGAAATTTCTTTCATTCACCGGAATTATAGGGTGACCCCAAATTATAGTCCCCGCTAGCAATAAAGAATTGCTCTATCCTAATGCTACTAAATGTAGCATAAGCAATTCTTTCCCATTAATTATCAATTGTTAGAATAAGGAGACGGGGGGCACCTGGGTGGCTCAGTCCTTAAGCATCTGCCTTTGGCTCAGATCATGATCCCAGGGTCCTGGGATCGAGCCCCACATCGGGCTCCCTGCTCAGCAGGAAGCCTGCTTCTCCCTCTCCCACTCCCCTTGCTTGTGTTCCCTCTCTCGCTGTGTCTCTCTCTGTCAAATAAATAAAATCTTAAAAAAAAAAAAAAAAAAGAATAAGGAGACGGTATAATAATTATCTCCAGAGACGGCAGATAAGTTTGTTTTGTTTTTTTGGCACCTTCTTGTGTATCAACATGGATTTATGGATCTCTGTATATTTTCTCTGTTTCAATTACAGCCATTACTATTTCTGATGTTCTACTCATCTCGATATTGGCCATCGGGCACCCCTTCTGGTCGGCTCATATATCCTTTGGACATGAACGCATTACTCATCGAATGTTTCCTTGCCTTCTGGGACAACAGTATGTCCTAGATTGCACTTTCTTGCACAAAACAAAATTATTGTCTAGGATTAATTCTGGAAATCAGAATTACTGTATTGTATGCATTCAGTATTTTGAAAAATAACGTCAAATTGCTCTCCAAAATACAGAACCAATGTACTTGTCCCTCCTGCACCAGGAAGGTACTGGAATTACCAGATCTCCCCTTACTTTTGTCAGTTCATGAGACGATCAGACTTCAGTAATTTTTCTAACCGAGTAGGTGAAAATGGTATTTGCTATTTTAATTTCCTTTTCTCTAATTACTAGCATTATTGAACCTATTTTGATATATATTTATTTACCATTTGAAACTTTTATTCTTTTGTTTGCTTCCTTGTATTCTTTACTCATTTAAATGGGTGACTCACCTGTTTTTTAAAAAACTTCGCCTAGGTCATTTAAAGTAAACCCACATACAGAATTTTTATGAGTAGCAGTTACCAAAGAGAGCGTGTTCTCCATTGCTTCCACTAGGGGTCACCGTTTGCCTGTTTAGAAACTAGAGAATCATCCTAGGTGCCTGGGAAGAAAGTCTGTGGTTAAAATTTATCAGTGGCCACCTGGCCTTCTTTCTACTTGCTTGGGCATTATTAGATGCTCAAGAGCATTCTATAGGCAGTTCAATATCCTGTTCATAAATATTATTTCTGGATTAAATTTAGATCAAAGTCAGGTCAAATGTCAGTATGCCCCTCTCTTGGCCCTTTTAAGACTCCAGAAATTGTCTTTCATTTAAACTGAGGGCAGACAGAGGAATGAAAACCAGCCATGTTTAAAGACCTTCAAATAGATCTGCACAGAGATTAAGACTCTTGCCTTTTGGAAGATGAAGTATTTCCTCTTGATAAGAAACCCGATGACAAAATATACATTTGGTTTTTGCTAAGATTGTGGGCATGGCATGCCATCTGAGTTTTTTCTTTTCATCTGTAAGCCGGTCATTTCAACCTGCAGGGGCTTTGCTTTTTGCTCTTTTAATATTAATTGGAGAAAAGGTCACTAAGTGAATTATATTGATCGAGAACTAATCCTTCACAGGAATTGTGAGCTCTTTTTAAAAACTTTTTTGACAACACGATGCATATAAAAGTGTCCAAATCATATGTGTACAGCTTAGATTTTCACCTGCTGAACACAACCACATAAGGAGCACCAATATCAGGAAATGGAACATGACCAGCTCCCCTACCCTCCAGCTCCCTGCCTGCCTCTTTCTGGTCACCCCTCCCTTGGTCCCACCAAGAGTAACCACTATCCTGACTTCTCTCTTCAAAATTAGTTGAGCCTGTCTTTGTACATTTTATTAACGGACTCGAACACTGTGCACTCTTTTGAATCTGGCTTCTTTCTCTCAATTTTATGTTTGTGAGATTGATCCATATTGTTGAGTATAGTTGTTCTATCTTTCCACCACAGTATAATATTCCATCGTGTGAGTATGCAGTGATTTATTCTATCACTGATGAGCATTTGGGAAGTTTTCAGGTTTTGGCTATTATGAACAGTACTGAGTCATGAACAATAATGTACATTACAATAACAGTATCACGGATAGCAGTGAACATTGTAGTGCACGTCTTTTGGGAATGTATGTGGAATTCCTGGGATCGATGGCAGTATTTGCTCGGCTGTGATAGATACTGCCCAAGACCGCTTTCCAAAGTAGTTTGAAGCTGCTGCCACACCGTCCATATTTGGGAATTCCTGGTGCTTCAAATCCTCACTAGAACTTGGTATTTCCCGTCTTTCTCATCTTCGCCATTCTGGTGGGAGTAAATTGTGAGGTCTGTTTATTAAGGTTCTTTCTTTCTTTCTTAAGATTTTATTTATTTGACACAGAGAGACAGCTAGAGAGGGAACACAAGCAGGGGGAGTGGGAGAGGGAGAAGCAGGCTTCCCACTGAGCAGGGAGCCTGATGCGGGGCTCAATCCCAGGACCCTGGGATCATGACCTGAGCGGAAGGCAGACGCTTAACGACTGAGCACCCAGGCGCCCCCTAAGGTCCATTATTTAATTTGGGCATGTTGGAGGTTAAATTCTCTTCACCTGAGAAATCAAGGGAACACAATATTTGTAAAAGAAAACAGTTGGAAACAAGGAATGAACATTTATTAGAACACTTATTAGCTCATCACTGCCATTCAGGATAATCTGTAAGTGAATTTTACTCTGATGGAAGAGATATATTTTATTATTTTTAAACAAGATTTTATTTATTCATTTGAGAGAGAGAGGGAGAGGGAGAGCAGGAGCAGGGGGCGAGGCAGAGGGAGAAGCAGGCTCCCCACTGAGCCGGGAGCCCCACGTGGGGCTCCATCCCAGGACCTGGAGATCGACCTGAGCTGAAGGCAGACGCTTAACCATCTGAGCCACCCAGGCGCCCCAGGAAGACACATATTTTAAAGAGTCCCCCCCCACCATGTACACATTATTGTAAAAATAGAAAAGAAACACAGTGTACTTTATTTCCTTTTTAATTTTCAAAATGATAATTGCTGTTTTATCCTGCTTACAGAAAGACCCATGACTATTACAAAATTTCAAATAATGTAGTACAACAAGACTTTGCGAAGATGTCTCCTGAAATATGAATGCTGACATAACCCAACTGCTGACTGACTCTCTTTTACTTCATTGCCAAGTGGGGTAGAGCTGAAGAGTCTAATATTTTTAGAGGAGGAGGAACATGTGGATGGGATGGGCAAGTCTGGAAAAGGCAGTGGGACTCCCATCTCAAACTGCTCCATGCCGGGAAGCAGGGCAGCAGAGGGAGGGGCTAGGTGTCGCCGGAATTTTCCTGGCTCTGTTTTCCTGGACCAGGCTGCTGAAGTACATGCCAGCCAACAGTGAGATTCCTAATTCCCGGCAGAACAAATGGGCTCCAAAGCCTAGAAGCATCTCTGGAGTGAGTTCCGTCAGAGCAGGCTCCTGCCACCAGGTGGCGCCCCGAGGCAGCCGGCAGGCTGGTGGGAGGCCCTCCTGGGTCGCTGTATTCACTTTGTAACAACTCCAGTCCACATTTGATGTGGTTAGATTTTGGGATCCCACTCATCACGTTATGGCGAGCTCTTAACATAATCAGAGAGTGCCATCTGAAACCACAACCCCATTTCAGCCACACTACATCACGATTCATTATTCCGGAAGCGTCTCTGAGCCTGGAAGGAACTGGTTTGTCCAGAGCCCACCTCAGCTGGGCTTGTTGGCTCTAGAATGGAGAAAATTGGGGCGAGGGGATGGGTGGGCAATTGCCAACAAGATGTGTTGATGAGCATTTATTAGGGTAGGGAGAAGTGGTTTCAGTAAGGGGCCCTGGCTGTGTGATGTGAAGTGGATCCCCCTTCCTTCCCAGGGAGCTTGTGGCGTCACCGGGGTACAGGACATAAGAAATGTACAGAGGTGTAGGTTTACCATTTCAGTGTTGAGAACATCAGGAAGGCTTGGTTCTAAGCGCTGAGCTGGTTTAGGAAGGCTTCTGGGAGGAGGCAACCCTTAAGGCTAAGAAATCCGAAGTCTTAGGTCCAGTTTTGTGCACACACCATTGGACCACGAGTCCACACAGAGCCAGACCCGTGAATTCCCCAGTTTGTCTGATTCTCTTACCACCTGCTCAGTCACACTGCAACGAGCAGCTTCCTTCTCTCCGTGCTGTGTTACCTGAGGGCTGCCCAGGGCGGAGTTCACAGGCTGACTACAGTGCTGTGTTCCTGAGGACTCTTAGCTGCCATTGTTACGTTGCATGGACAGGGGAGGGAGAACCTGCCTCTCTCACCTTTCTCCCCCTTTCCTATTCTGAGTTCTTCGTGCCTGGGGGGCGGGGATTTGCTTTCTTCTTTCGCTGTCTGATATATATATATATTTTTAAATTTTATTTTGTTATGTTAATCACCGTACATTACATCATTAGTTTTTGATGTAGTGTTCCATGATTCATTGTTTGTGTATAACACCCAGTGCTCCATGCAGAACGTGCCCTCTTTAATACCCATCACCCGGCCACCCCATCCCTGCCACCACCCACCACTCCAGCAGCCCTCAGTTTGTTTCCTGAGATCAACTGATTTGAGGAATTCTTAATCTCACTGTCTGATATTTCTTAGGAGCTCTTTGTTTTCTCATCTTTAGGCCATAGGGTTTGTTTTCTAGTCCTCACTAATGGCAACCAGTGAGTAGAAATTGCGGACATATTTCAGTTCTGTTGTATGATCTCCTTGGATGTTAATCTTTACGTTACCAAACCTGTTTCTTCCTCCTTCGACTGTAGGACGCTGGCAGCACCCACGTCTTAGGGTTGTTTTGAGGGTTAAATAAGAGCAGGTATGTGAAGAGTCTAACGCAGTGTCTGCAGCCAAGTCGTCAGTGGTGTTAGCTCTGGTCTTCCTGCCCCTCTTCAGAACATGCCAAGGCCGTCTCCTGCACCTACGATGCCGGCCTCCCGACTCACTGCCACCGGTGCCCACTGGACCACCACCTGCCTAACTTTTCCCCAGACAATGTCTTCTCCATGGAATCTGCTCCCTCCTCTCTCTGAGCAATCTCTCCCTCCTTTAGGACTTACTCTGTCACCGTATTAATCTGCTGCAGCTCTTGCAACAGAATACCAGAGGCTGTGTGGATTACATGATGGGAGATCTTCTGATTTATTTAAGTGACGTAGAGTTGACACACAATGTTGCATTAGCTTCGAGTGCACAACATAATGATTCGACAACCCTGTATGTGGCGCTGTGCCCACCACAAGCGTAGCTGTCGTCTGTCGCCGCACGCCGCCATTAGGATGCAATTGACTGTATTCCCTACGCTGTACCTTTCGTCCCCTTGACTTATTCATTCTCTAACTGGAAGCCTGTACTTCCCACCCTCCTTTGCCCTCTTTCCCCCATTCCCCCCACTCTGGCAACTGCCAGTTTGTTCTTGATATTTATGGGTTTGTTTTTGTTTGTTGTTTGTTCATATATAAGTGAAATCGTGGTATTTATCTTTCCGTCTGACTTATTTTACTTAGAATACTCTCTAGGTCCGTCTGTGTTGTCACAAATGGCAAGGTCTCATTCTCTCTTATTGCTGAGCAATAGTTCATCGTGTGTACGCACACGTGCACACACACACCCTCCTCTTCATCCATCCATCAGTGGGCACTGAGGTTGCTTCCATATCTTGGCTATTGTAAATAATGCCACATACATCTTTTTGGATTAATGTTTTGTTTTCTTTGGGTAATACAATTGAAATTTATTTCTCATAGTTCTGGTGCCTGGAAGTCCAAGATCAAGGTGTCAGCGGGTTTGGTTTCTCCTGAGGCCTCTTTCCCTAGCTTGTAGACCGCCACCTTCTCACTGTGTGCTCGCATCTCTTCCTCTCCTGTAGGGACAACAATTCTATTGGATTAGGGCCCTATCCTTATGACTTTAAGCCTTATGATTTAACCCTAACTATCTCTTTAAAGGTCTGTCTCCAAATACAGTCACATTGGGGATTATAATGGGCTTTGAAATATGAATTTTGGGGACTAGAATTCAGTCTATAATAAACACTCATTTGATAATCCGCAGAACTTGCTTTGCAGTAATTTGTGTCCTTGTCACATATAACTAAGATGGTTGTGCTAAATCAGACAGTTATTTGCCAAATATAATTCCTTCTCTCCTGCCTCCACGGGTGGAGTGCATTTCCCTGCCCTTGACTTTGGTTTTGGCTGTGTGACTTGCTTTTGCGAACGGAGAGTTAGCAGATGTGAACAGAATCTTGAAATGTGCTTCTGGGGTCAGAGTTGCCCTCGTCAGCTGTTGTATTTCTTCTCCACGAGCAGAACATGCCTCTGTAGCTACTCACCCAAGGAGGATGAGAGGCACGTGGAGCAGGCCTGGGCCCCACTTGCATGCTGAAACCAAGCCCGGCTGAATTCCAGCTAACCTGCAGATACGTGTGCAAGGAATAAATGCTTCTTGTTGGAGGCCCCTGAGTTTGGGAGTGGGTTGTCATGTGACATTGTTAGGGTAATGGCTGGCTAACATAACAGTAAGGATTTATTGACTTCTTACCACGTTCCAGGACCTGAGCAGTTTATATGCACTCTCTCATTTAACCGTCGTAAGACTCCTACGATACAGATGTGTGTATTTCCTCCATTTAACAGAGAGGGAGACTGAGAGCCCGGGAGGCTTTACCCAGGGCAGTGCAGCCAGCCAGTAGCAGAGCTCGGATCTGAACCCAGGCCGCTCTCATGCCTGCATTACCGGGCCCTGTGCTGTGCACCTCAGCAGGACAGAAGCAGTCCATTTTTGCAAAGGCGACACTGGATTTCCTGGTTTCTGACTGCCGCTTTAATGATCTTCTCTAGCCCACAGAAAGCTGCTGTTTGTAGCAGTTTCCCAAACTGCCACGGGCCACTGACTGTGGCTCCAGTCGCTCTTTTTTAATGGTCTGGATCAAGCCCCATGGAACTGCTTCCTCTTGGAGATGTGCAGCAGCGGGATGCATCCTGCCAGCATTGTGTGTGTTGCACACGGCTTGCGGGAGCTCCTTTGATCTGTAGAATGAGTTTCCCACATCTCTCACCCATTGCAGTTTGCCGTAACTCTCCCAGACTTGTCTTCTGCGCCTCACCTACCCAGCAGACAACATAGCACGTCTTTATCTTTGCCTCCTCCCCCCACCCCCCCCACTACCACTGCTTTCTTGGGCTTTTTCTACCTGTTTGCTGATTCTTGGTTTGGGGGCAGACGGTTGAATCAATTAAGAGAGGATTTGCAGAATCACAGGGCAGTTACTAAAGGATGGTGTAATTAACTTCTTTAGACTAATTGAAAATTTTCATGTAGAAGGAGCAGCCAAGTGCCTCCTTGCTTAAACGGCTTTCTCACATAAAACAGCTCTCATGAAAAGATTCTTTAATGTGTATCCATAAACCAGAGACCTCTAGGCTGCTGCAGAACTTTGGGGAAAGAATTAAGTCATTTCTCTCTCTTTCTCTCGCTTCCTTCTCCCCGCTCTTCGACCATCCTCAGAGTTACACAACTCCTGCGCTCTATTGTGTGCTGCTTCTCGGTCACAGAATGAGGTCGGGAAAAATGGGCCGGAGGCAGGAGCATCAGACCTGGTGTGCCTTTTGATCAGGAGAGCGAGGAAAGGAGAACCAGAGCGTGGGCCCCTGCGGCTTCTCACGCTCCTGCTCTTGGTGCTCGCGGTCCCTTGGTTTGCACTCGGGAGATTGCGCCTCGCACCCTCTGTCTAGGCCCTTGGGGTGTGGCTTTCCTGATCTCAGACTCCAGGGATGCTCAGACGACCGAGGTCTGTCCAGGCACATGACTGCCCCTCCTCCTCCAGGAAGTGATTGGTGGGGGGGTTGGCCTGGGACCCCCCCGGATGGACCGTGGAGCAACTCCACAGAGCGCCGGACACTCCGTTTCTCTGGCCCTCTGCTGGCGTGCATGCCCAGACTTGTGGTGGCCATTTCGTCACTGGGAAGGAGAAGCATGCCTGAGGATAAAGCCGACGCGTGGAAAGCAGGGTCACGGGAGCCGTGGAGAGCCTGGGTCCTTCCCTGCCTGGATTAGCCTCTACCCCTGAATTTTCCAGTTGTTTGTGCCAACATATTTATGGGATTTTTTTTTTTCTCTGAACCCAGATTGGGTTAGGCTCTGCCCTTTCCAACTCAAAGAGACTGCCTAATACAGCAGTCATATAATAACCTCATTCCTGCAGTGGCCCCCACACGTAAGGCGGGAATAGCTACCATTTGTACTTCATGAAGAGGTGGTGAGGGGGCACGGACTCACGTGTAGGGAGTGCGTAACTCGATGTTGGCATCGGTGAGGTGCGAAGCATGTCGCTTATTATTGTCACGGGCGGGCTTTGCCCTAACTGCCATGGTTAATGGAGATTTGCGGCAGAAGTGACTCGACGACAGGTGATCTCAGCCCATCAGTGTGAGGAGTGTTTGTTATGGAGAAAGATCTGTCGCCGTGCCCCTGTTGCCCACTTGCGTATTCAGACTCCTAGTAAGGAAATCAGTTTGGATTTCGTGAAGAAAATGCCACCACGATGCTGGCCCTGCGCCAGCGCCCTGCAGAGTTCCAGGCTGCTTTCCCATAGCCACCCCTTTGGGGCCGCTGGTGCAGATGGTTTTCTGTTCCACCAGAGGGCACAGGATGCAATAAGAAGATTTCAGTGGGTGGCCCCAGGGATTCTTGAGGCCAGGAGCACGAGGGTGATGGAAGAAACTACGTCTGACAGTGAAGAGCAGCAGGGGAGTAGTCTACAGCCTAATTCCTGCAGGCAAACTCGGAACTTCAGCTGAATTGATAAAGACCTTTAATTCTTTTTTTTTTTTTTTAAAGATTTTATTTATTTATTTGACAGAGAGAGACACAGTGAGAGAGGGAACACAAGCAGGGGGAGTGGGAGAGGGAGAAGCAGGCTTCCCACGGAGCAGAGAGCCCGAGGCGGAGCTCGATCCCAGGACCCTGGGACCATGACCTGAGCCGAAGGCAGACACTTAACAACTGAGCCGCCCAGGCGCCCCTCTTTGTTTAATTCCTCCAAGAACCCCAAGCAGTACCTAGGGTTCTTTTCTCCATTTTGCACTAAGAGGAAAAGTGCTGAGAGAGACCGTGTCACCTTCTACAGGTGGGACCTAGTACAGGAGAGACGAGCCTGCGTTTTAAACCGAGGTCTCCTGATAGCTGAGGCACCGAGCCCCACGAGCTCTCTGCTCGCTTTGGTCTTAGTAACCAGGAAGAAAACGCTGGACCCCCTAACAGATGTCCCCAAGCCATCTTTCCTTCAGAAGAGGCCTGCTTTCCCTCCGCCAGGACATGCATCAGCCTGTTCTTGCAGGGAAGCCATGGAAGGTTCTAGGTGGTTTGTTGTACCCACCTCACAGGGGCTAACAACTGGTAGCTGGGAAATATTTGTTAGATGAGTTACTGATGAACTTGAAAGGTGCCTTCAAGTCTGAGAAACACCGTGTCCCTATGCACGGGTTCAAGAGGTAATTTAGCAGGATGCCTAAATTCCTGAGATTCGGAGCCGGACAGCCTGGATTCAGATCCAGGCCTCTCCAGTTATACCCGGTGTGACTTTGTCCCAGTTACCTGATCTCTCTCAAGCTCAGTTTCCTCATCTGGGATGCAAGATCCAGGAGACACGTGTGTCTGTAGCGGGTCGTCGAGGGCATGAAGGGAGTGACGCGTCATGTCCGGCAGGACACAGGTGCTCAGCGAGCGTCTGGGTCACCGCTGGGGGGCGGCGCCTCTCCCCGGGTTGCGCTCCCCATCACTGACTTCCATTATCCTGTTCCGTCCTCTCAGACATGCAAGGAGATAACAATTTAATTTTACAATTAGCATTTATCTCTGCCTCTGTGCGTAGGCCCTGTGTCATTGTAGTAGCTGTTTGGTGTTGATTGGAAAAAGCTCTTTGGTTAATGATAACACTCTTGGACTGCCGGGGCGCGCCGAGGGTGAGGCGGCGGGAAACAGCACTGGGTAAAGCAAACACAGCCATAACCTTTTCTTCTCGCTGCCTCTTGTGCTCTCTGACAGGAGCGCACGGCTTCTCCTTTTCCGTAGCTAACTCATAAATGGAAGGAGCAAGTAATAAATATCATGCAGCTGATGGATTTCCAGGGAGCCTGACAAAGGGAGAGGGAGGCTGCCAGGAAAGCCAGAGCAGAGCGAGCGAGCGAGCGAGCAAGCCTCAACACTGGCACCCCAGCCCCCTTGTGCAGCCGCGGGACAGGGGCGAGCACCCAGTGGAGGAAGGTCAGACTCTACGTCCCCGTCAGGGCTGGGAAGGCTTCCCACTGGGCAAAGGCTGACAGGCCGTAGTGGATGGAGTCCATAAAATCAATGAGTGCCGGGTTCTGGTGGAACATTTCCACCTGCCGGGCTGATGAAGTTTACAGTGGACTGAAATCTTCAGAAGGGCCCGGGGTGTCGTGAAAAGAGCCCTGGGTCAGGACAAGTGGGTCCTTTGGTCCTGCCTTTGCCACGGACCCTTTTTGGGATCTGGAAGAGGTCAGATTTTTTTTTTTTTTCCTTCCAGACCTCAGTTTCTCTTTCTGTAAAATGAGCAGCTTGGATTAGTTCCCAGAAGGGATAGATGACATTTGTCAAGCGCTTAGTTTGTCTGTCCCAGGCATGATTTACAACCCTTCCTATGGATGAACTCATGAATTCCCACGACAAACCATGTCCCTTTGCAGACAAGGAAGCTAAAACACAAGAGATAAGAATTACCCAGCATCTGTTCTTGAGCTGGGAGCTAAACTCAGTCCATCTGGCCCCAGACACTGTAATCCCAACTACTCTGCCATGTTGCCTTCTCAGTGGGATTCCATGTCTGAGCAATGGTATAAAACACCACCTTCATTCCAGGATTGAAGTGAGGTTACACATGAAGCACCCCGTTTTCCTGGGGATCCAATCTTAGTATATGGTTCTGGGTGGGTTTACTTTTTCTGCCTCCAGATATGGACATGGGACTCAGGCCCAACCTATGAGAGTTGTACCTCCCCTGGCTACAGTGGTTGGTTCAGTAATGGTCAAGTCACCCTGGTTAGAAAGTCAAACCAATTCTGGGGCACCTGGGTGACTCAGTCGGTTGAGCATCCGACTCTTGATTTTGGCTCAGGTCATGATCTCAGGGTCGTGAGATTGAGCTCTGTGCTGAGCATGGAGTCTGCTTAAGATTCTCTCTCTCTCCCTCTCTCTCAGCCCCCCTCTCCCTCATGTTCCCCCCTCTCTAAAAACATAAAAAAAAAAAAAAGAAATGCCAATTCTTAGATCATGATATAACTACAGTATTGGAAAAAAGAAGCTCTCCTGCTCCCAAGGGGTCACTTTTGCTGCTCCCAGAGGTCACTTTTGCAAGATGAAAGCTTGTACTCCTTAGAGCTTCACATGGTGAGAGTCTGCTTGAGGATAAAGCAGAAAGGGAGGAAAAAAGAACAGAGGAAGTGGTGGGAGAGGGAGAGAAAGAATGCGGGGAGAGCGTGAATGATTCCCGATGACATCATTTGGACCCCTGGATCAGCTGTGCCTGGACTAATCAATTATTTGAACAATAAATCCTTTATGCTTAAGATAGTTGAACATAGTTTCTGCTACATGATACTGAAAAAAATTGTGTCTTACACACACCACATCACTGAACTTGGCAAAAAAGAGAGAGGTGGTAGATTGGAGATCCAACCTTTGCCACACGTTTAACCATTGCTTTATTTCATGGTTTCTCAACCTTGGCACTGTTGACATTGGGCCAGGAAATTCTTTGTGTGGTGGTCATTTCACATTGTAGGGTGTTTAGCAGCATCCCTGACCTCTACCCACGGATGCCACTCCCCACCCCCGCCTCAAGTTATGAGAAGTAAAAATGTTTGCAGACATTGCTAATGTCTCCCTAGGGACAACACCCCCCCCCCCCATCCCTAGGTCAGAAGCACTGGTCTAGGTAGATCCAGATCTGGTTTCTCTTAAAACATAGTTCTTGGACCTCACTTTTTTAGTAGGAGTTAGGGACATGGTTGGCAGTGAAAGGGGAGATCCTTCAGAACTTTTGCGCCAGGCAAATGTGATCAGCGGCAGGGGGCTTTGGGATTAAGGGAGCCTTTGGTCTTGATGCCCAGAGTATACCAGGTGTTCTGTGTTTGGGAGGATTTGGGATGAGCAACGAATTGGCCCCCGAAAGGTTGAGTCATTTAGCTCTGAGGTTGTTAAGTGCTTCCCGCCGAGAGCCCTGCATCTCCAGTTACGGTGCAGGTCACCAGTGGCGGCCATCAAGCCGGCCACCTGGAACCGGCCTCTAATGGCTTTGGCAGAGCGTGTCACAGCTGCTGATGGAGCCCAGATGGGAGTGGCATCCTACAAGATCCCCAGATTCACTGCCTTCCACAAGAATACTGTCTAAATAACCCCTTAATTCATCTCAAACTGAACTGCCCCTGCTCCTTGCCTAGCTACTCCTACTCAGTGAAAATGTCATTCCTCAGGGAAGCTGAGTTCTTGATACCTCATCCTACCAGGAGGTCAAGGTCCCCAGTGTGATGGATGCTGTGGAGCTCCACCCGCATCCCCTAGGATGCTTCCACTGCTCTGAGGGCCCCTCACGGGCTTCCTGGGCTTTTGCCCCCACTGCGGGCATCTGCACGTCGCCATTGAAGGACTTCTTTTGAGCTACTGGAGCCACTTGCCCGCAAACAGAGAACCAGGAGGGTCTGGGTTTGTGTCTCCCAGGGTGGCCCTTCGCCATTGGCTGACAGGTGTGGGGGTATGAAGGTCTGGCTTGCTGGGGTCAGGTTGGGACAACTCTGAGTCATCACTTACACTCCTGGTCCTCTGCAGGGTCAGGTGACTTTGCACGAAGTTGCCCCTTTGTGTGGCCTCCTTCTCTCCCCTCTCCTGCTTTTGCCTTCCACCGTCTCGCCAGGCTCTCCGAGGGCTACTTTCTTAATACACCACTTTCATGTCAAGACATCCCACCTCAAAGTCCCTGCTATTGCTTTCTTAACACCATGGACTCCTACTTTGTAGTCCTTACCAGAACTTTAAATCAGATAGTGAATTCTTTATTGCAGTCTCCTCCAATAACACATGCCCTCCATGAAGACAGAGACCATTGTCCTCCTGATCACCAGATCTCCAGGGCCCGGCACAGGAAGTGTGACCTATTATTATTTTATTAACAGTTATGTGAATACTTTCCTAGCTCTCTTATTAATAAACAGTAAGCTATTTGAAGTTAGGACCCATGTCTGATAAGCTTTATGCTCTCTGCTTCATCCTTCACTGGGCTTTGCTGATAAGAGGTCAATCCATGTTAATGAATAAATGATACTGCTTGCTAGCTCTTATTGAGCACTTTCTTGGTGTTAGGCCCCTCCCCTGTGGTATGTCACTGGTCCTTACAGTGACCCTGTGATGTAGGGACAATGACCATCCTCATTTTTCAGATGAGGTACAGAGGACTTAGGTGGCTGCCCCAAAGACACACGGCCAGTCCGCAGCAGAGCAGGATCTTGAATTTCATTTCTGTCGGATGTCAAAACTTCAACAACAACAACAACAAAAAGTCTCGTTAACTTCCTTAGAAGGAGTTCTGGATGGCAGGTTGCTTTCCGTCATGGGTCCTCTTAAACTGTTTGCTGTGTGTCAACTATTGAAGTGAGTAATGCTTCCGGGGAATCAGGGAGAGTGAACAGCAACACAGCCCGTGGTTGTGGTGGCTTTGCTGCCCTCTCCAGGCTTTATCTTCACCCTCAGGACAGTCACTGTTAAAGGAGATTTGTTCTTTTTGACACACTGACTGTTGTCCGAACAGTGCCTGGGAAGTATTGATTGATTCGCGCACGACCTCGGTAGGCAGGAGGCTGAAGCTAATGAGGGCAAGACCGTAGCACGACTGCCAGGCTTGGTCCTTGGTCGTAAGGAGGATCAAAGAGAAGCTGGGAGGGGACCAGTGTGAAGCATCCCGATTACCGGACAAACAGTTCAGCGTTGCTGATCATCGATTAAGTGCCTATTAGCCAGGATTCTTTTGCTTGCAAGTGACAGACGCCAATTTGAAATGTCCCAGCAGTATGGGGATTTATTGGTTCAAATAAATGAAAAAGACCAGCGATGGGTCCTAGCGTCAGCTGTAGCTAGACCCATGCCACGAGGCCCCCTTTTCTCTCCATCTTTTCACTCTGCATTTCTCTGTAGGGCTTCGCCCTCAACTCTCTTCATCCTGATTGAACATGGCAACGGAGAAGCTCAGCCACAGCTCCAGCCTTCAGTGTCTTCAGTGCGCACAGTCTCAGCGGGAACGACCGCCTTCCCTTGCCTTCTCCGGAATACCAACTGTGATTGGCCTGGCTGAGTCATGTGCCCTACCATGGGCCAATCACAGCACTCCAAGTCAGAGGGCACCTATTGGCCAGCCTGAGTCACATGCCACCCTGGGACAGGGAGGTGAGCTTGCGATTGGACTGTGTCCACCACGTGGTGGAGGGACAGAAGTTGAAAGTAAAAGGGCTTTGCCAGGGGAGAAGGCGGGAAAGGATTCTGGGCAGACGGAGCTGGTTCTCTGCTAGAAACAGCACCACCATCTCCCTCAGTATGTTCTTTGTTAGAACATTAAATTCACCAATTTATAACTGAAAGAAGTCCCCCCACTCTTCTTGGACTTGATAAATTTTGGCATGATAGGAATTTTAAGATTTTCTGATACCACATAAATCCTCAAATGATGACTACTGGCCAGTAATGCTGTTCTTTGGAGAGCAGATGTTTAATGATTCAGTCTCCCGTCTCCCCATTTTAATTGCTTTCTCCAGTTTTTTTTTTTTTTAAATTGTGGTAAAATACACATGACATTTGCCATCTTAACCATTTTTCAGTGCACTGTTCAGTGGTATTAAATACATTCATAATGTCGGGCAGCCATTGCCACCATCCGTCTCTAGAGCTCTTTTCATCTTGTAGAACTGAAACTATACCCGTTAAACTGAAATTCCCACCATTCTGCTTCCTGTCTCTGGTTCTGACTACTCCAGAGACCTCGTGTAAATGTACTTGTCCCTTTGTGACTGGCTTACACCGCCTAGCATACTGTTCTCGAGGTTCATCCACGTGGACTTCGTAGCATGTGTGAAAATTTGCTTCCTTTTTTAAGGCGGAATAATGTTCCATTGTAGGGTTGGACCACATTTTGCGTCTCTGTTTACCTGTCAGTGGATTCTTGGGTTGCTTCTTACATTTTAGCTATTGTGAATAAGCTGCTATAAACAGGAGTGTACAAATATCTTTTGGAAACCCCGTTTTCAGTTCTTTCGGGGATATATTCAAAAGTGGGGTTGCTGTGTCCTATGGTAATTCTATTTTAAAAAGATTTATTTGGGAGAGAAAGTGGGGGGAGAGGGAGAGAGAGTCTCAAGCCGACTGTGTGCTGAATGCAGAGCCTGAGGAGGGGCTCGATCTCGTGACCCTGAGACCAACTGACTGCACCACCCAGGCACCCGGCTAATTCTATTTTTAATTTTTTGAGGCAGGGCCTACTGTTTTTCACAGCCGCTGTACCATTTTACCAGTGGTGCTCAAAGGGTCCAATTTCTTCACATCCTTGCTAACACTTGTTATTTTCTTTCTCTTTTCCTTATAGTAGCCCCCCTGATAAGTGTGAAGTGACCCATTTAATTTTTAATTTTAATTTTTGACAAGGTTGTCCAGTCATGTGGCTCCAGACAAAAAATGATGAAAAGATCAGTAGTGGAAAACTTTTCTCCCGTCCTAATCCCCATGCCCTCCAAAAACAAAACTTGTAACTGCGGGTATGAGTTTCTTATTTTTCCCTCATGTGATGTTTTTATTCATCTAAATCAAAAAATATTTATTTTCTCTCTTTTTAATAAAAAATGTCATTCAACTATACATACTGTGCTGTGCCTGCTTCTACTTTCAATAAGTACCTTACAGTTCCTTTTATAGTTGAAGATAAAGAGCTCATTTATTCCTTTTTTCCAGCTTTATGATACTTCACCGTGTGGCTGTATCATGATTTCTTTAACCAGGTCCCTAAAGGTGGACACATGGATTGTTTATAAGTTGCTGGTATTGGAAATAACACTGCCATAAATAACCTTAGGCATGTAAATAAGTTCCTGGAAGTGGAATTGTTGAGTCAAAGGGTAAGTGTATCTGTAATTTTGATAGAAATTGCCAAATGCGGGGCACCTGGGTGGCTCAGTCGTTGAGCGTCTGCCTTCGGCTCAGGTCATGATCCCAGAGTCCTGGGATCGAGCCCCGCGTCGGGCTCCCTGCTCGGCAGGAAGCCTGCTTCTCCCTCTCCCACTCCCCCTGCTTGTGTTCCCTCTCTCACTGTCAGTCTCTCTGTCAAATAAATAAAATCTTAAAAAAAAAAAAAAGAAATTGCCAAATGCATCCAGAAAAAGGTTGTGCAAGTTTGAATCCCCCCCCAGCCTCACCAGCATGGGGCGTTCTCCACATGGTCAGGGAGAGACTGCACAGTAGTGAGGATTTTATTTGCACTTCTCTTGTGCAAAAGTGAAACAGCCCTTGGCCGGGACTTCTGTGTCCTGTCGTCTGCCCTCCCCTCCGAGTTCTTCGTGAGGACACCCTTTATCACCATTACATGTACCTGCCTTGGTGACTTGCAAGAGGGGGCACAGAGCCTGCTAATGAAAATCGTGGGGGACACTGAATTTAGAACTCACACAAACATAGAAATAATGAAAGCCAACATAAAGATGTTAGGAGTGTGGTCAAGAAACTTAAGAAAATGAATCATGGCTGGGAGGGAAATGATTGATAAAATTATTAAGATGGAATAAGAATGTAAGACAGATGCAGAGAGGGTGATGTTCTTGAGAAGAGCTCACGTTTTCCTAAGAAGGCAGGATGCCGCACACTCTTTGGGACCCAATCGTGCACCTGCCAAGGCCCAGCGCCACCTCCACAGCAGCGGCCCCCTCTATGCAATGGGGGTTTGTTATGGGTTGAATGAGGTGGTAGGAGTGAAGACAGAGTATGGTCGAGCATCGTGATTTACCCACGGGAGGCAGATGTGCGGGGAAACTAAAGAAGCACAGCCTCTGGGACTCTCATGGGCCTGGACCCCTGACTTCCGGGGGTGGCTGGGGGTTGTCCAGTGTTCTAGGTGTGTGGCCGAGGCCAGACCCCTGTCAGGAAGCACTTCTAATCTGAGCATTTCTGGCAAATTACCTAGAGAGATCCAAGAAGAAAGGGATTGAGTTTCCAAAATTCTTACCATCAGTGCTGATTTCTTTTCTCATTTTATTTTATTTTTATTTTTTTAAAGATTTTATTTATTCATTTGACAGAGAGAGACACAGCGAGAGAGGGAACACAAGCAGTGGGAGTGAGAGAGGGAGAAGCAGGCTTCCTGCGGAGCATGGAGCCCGATGTGGGACTCGATCCCAGGACCCCAGGATCATGACCTGAGCCGAAGGCAGACGCTTAACGACTGAGCCACCCAGGTGCCCGTCTTTTCTCATTTTAAATAAATATGCCCTCATACCTGCCCTCTTGTACATAATTCTGTATTCTTTCTCTTAAAGAGGGTCTCTAAAACTTATATAGTCCCATAAAACTTAGCTCTGCCTCGGAGGAATCCCTATTCTGATGATCAGAGGTTTAGGGAGAGGCACACAGTGTCCTAATTTTTGAAAACGTAGGGTACGGAAGTTAATAGCCAAAGGGATGCCAGGGCCTCACAGGCTCCTTCCTCCCTACCCTTCTCCTCTCCATTCTTCCCTCCCTGTGTCTTTCACACGCTCGCTCTTCCAGACACTGTTCTATGTGCAGCAACTATCAAATCCCTGCTCTCATGGATCTTGTATTGTAGTTGAGGCAACAGGTAAGGAAGCACAGCATAAACAATATATTTTGCATGGCAAAGCAGAACAGGGAGATACGGGAGAGCATGTTGGGGGCAGGGGATACTTTAGGTTAAGTGATCCTGGGAAGGCTTTTTATTTTTTTTTATTTTTTTAAGATTTTATCCATTTATTTGACAGAGAGAGAAACACAGCGAGAAAGGGAACACAAGCAGGGGCAGAGGGAGAGGGAGAAGCAGGCTTCCCACAGAGCAGGGAGCCCGATGTGGGGCTCGATCCCAGGACCCTGGGATCACGACCTGAGCCGAAGGCAGACGCCTAACGACTGAGCCACCCAGGTGCCCCGGGAAGGCTTTTTAAAGTAGTGACATTTCAGCTGAGACCTGAATGGTGAGCAGGAGCCAGTCCTGGAGATTGGAGGAATGTTCCAGGCAGAGGAAATAGCAAGTGCAAGGTTTTGAGGTGAGAGGGGGCTTGGCATGTGTGAGGGACAGATGGCGGATGGGGCATCAGGGATAAGGTGGAGGAGGTGGAGGAAAGGGAGAAGGAGCAAGAAGGGGAGAGGGGATGAGGAGGAGAAGGGGTGGAGGAGGAAGAGAGGAATGGTCTGTGATGAAGTTGGAGCCCTAGGTGGTGACCATTTAATGGCGGGCTGTTTGCCACGGTCAGAAGTTTGGATTTCATCCCAAATATTATGGGACACCGTTGCATTATATCAACTTTAGGACAGATATTTACACAGTGCGTTTATAAGCCCATTGAGGAGAAAAGAGTTGTATGTAGGGTTCCCTATGAATGAGGGGTGCCAAGTAACTCTATTTCCTTTCTTGTGATATTTATGAAAGTAAGAGATTAAAGAAATTCTATGGCTATCGGGGATCATGTTCATGAAAGTGTTTAGTGAAATAACTTGATGAAATAAATGATAGATAGTAAAATCTGGAGTAGACTATACTGCTTTGCAGCAAATTTGCACCTGTTTGGACAGCAGATTGAGGTCAAGACCCAGTTGAGTTCAGAGAATCTCAGCTTATCAAGCTCTAGAGGGTCAGTGCTGCAGAGGAAAGCTAACACATTCGATGATCGGATCTGAATAATAAAATAAAAATACGTGTATATATTTCCCTTTAAGACAAGTATGAATAAAGTATAGCTTTCAAAATTTCACTTTGTAGGTCTGTCCATACCTAGTAAATTTCTACCCTACCTGGCATCTTAAAAAAATTTTTTTTTTTAAAGAGAGAAAGTAGAAACAAGCTTGGTTTAAAAATATTCTTACAGGGACGCCTGGGTGGCTCAGTCAGTTGAATGTCTGACTCTTGATTTAGGTTCAGGTCGTGATCTCGGGGTTGTGGGATTTAGCCCTGGGGTGGGCTCTGCACTAGACACGGAGTCTGCTTGGGATTCTCTGTCTCCCTGTGCTCCCCTCCCCCCACCATGTACTCTTGTGTGCAAGTGCTTGCGATTTCTTTCTTAAAAAAATTCTTGGAAAGGAGACTCCAAGTGAGGCCGAAATGACACTGAATGAAGGCAATTTGTTTTTTAAGAACAGTGCTTCTAGAGTTGTAAAAAATTAGTGTTGGTTACAAGCAAGAGAAACCAGTTTGGCTAACTTATGCAAGACAGGGATTTATTATCAGCCTGTGCGGTGGTTCCCCCAATGGAGGGAAGGCTGAGCTGGGCTTGGCAGGATCTGGAACTCGGCTGTGGCACAGGCTCTTGCTACCAGGGTCCGTGAAGGGTCCTACATATGAACATCGTCTTTGTGGAGTTTCCAAAACCAGCTCTGAGAGGCCTGGCTTGGGGTGTGGCCTGCTCTTGGCCAAGCGAGGGTAGAGCACATTTGAGATTTGGTTTAATCCAGTTGATCCAACAGGGGCAAGGTGATTCCTGTAAAGGAAATTGGGTAGTACTCTCCCAAAGACAGCAAAATAAATCCTGGGAGGAGAAAAAAAAAATTGTAAGCGTCCACAAACAACTTCAATATAGTGGTATCATCTACATTCTCTTTCTGCTTTCTCAATATGTATTTACTTACTTAGTGTGCATTTTAACTGGACATCTGGGAACCCTGAGCACTGTGGAAGTTCATGGACATATCCTTGTGGAGTCCCCTCCGGAGAGCTCCAGCTATATGGAGTTGAAGGCCCATCATGACGGGGCCTGGAGGCAGAGTTTTAATGTCCACAGTGACCCCTGAGCAGCTGCTTCTGAGGCTTGGAGGGGACTGAAAGTCTATTCTGTGGCCCACAAACATTATTTTTTCAAGCAAATCACAGTTTTTTGCTACATCTTCAAAGTCCTGAAAAGTTTCACCCCTTATTTTATAGATGGAAGGCCGAGCCCCGGAGAGATGAAGAACCTTTTGTCTGCTCGTTGGCCAGTCCCCAGCACCAGCTCACATGACCTGCATAACCTTAGGTAAGTCATTTCACCTACCTGATCGGCGGAATGGGTGTGATAGTCTCACCATTCTCGTTATGGGTCTATTTTGAGGGATAACAGAACAGTGCTTGGCGGACTAAGTGTATAAAATGTCAGCTGTTACTGTCCGCAGTGGAGGTGGGGCCAGAGCTCAGGCAGCTTCTGGCATAGAGTAGTTATGAAGACGGGATTTTGAAATCAGACAGATCTGGTTTTCAAAACTGCCTCTGTCCCTTACTGAGGGTGTGAAGTTGGTATTCTAGCAGGAGGTACTTTGTAGCGGGGTGGATGCTAACATGCAATGATGGCGCTAAAGCACGAGCCCAGTGCTTGGCCCTTAGCCTCTGTCCGTGGTGGTTTTGTGTTGTTTTCTTTGCTGTTAGCGCATCTACAGGTGTTTAGCGGTATAGTGTTATGAGGACTGAAACATTAGTACAGGCTGTTTTACCTCCAGAGAAGATGCTTGGGGAGAATTTTCTGTAGTTTCTTGTTGTACAACGGAGGCAATGTGGGAATTCCAAATGTCTCTGATTTGTTTGCCCCTTCTTTTCCTGAAGGAAGAAAATAAAAGGCATAAAGTAGAGGGACCACTCCTGGGAGCGGGGCTGGCAAACTTTTTCTGTAGGGGTCAGAGAGTGAATACTTTAGTCCTTGAGGGCCAGACGGTCTGGATCCCAAGTGCTGCACTCTGCCGTCCCAGAGGGAATGCAGCCATTGCGGATACGAAAGCAAGTGGGCGTGGCTGTGTTCCAATAAAACTTTATGACAAAACAGGCATTGGGTCAGATTCGACCTGCGTTGGAAGTTGAACAAGAAGGCTTGATGCTTACTTGGGCAAGGCTTAGGTAGAGTCTCACATCTTAAAGATCACCTTCCTTGATAAATTACTGATGAGGAAACCTAGGGTTTTCAAAGCATCAAACGTTTTGTCGAAAAGTCTGGTGGTTCCAACCAAACTCAGGTGGGAGCTAACGGGCTTTCTGGTTTCGGGCCTGTTTTTTTTGTGTTAGTGGGTCATTCCAGTGTCCGTGTGGGGAACTTCAGTTCTAGGTCCTGATGATGAATTCCTGGCACACGGTCTTCTAAGCCCCTTCCACATCCCCGGCCCCTCAAACCCTTCCTCCGTGTATGTCACCAGATGGGACCCGCTGCTGCTTTCCTATGGAGAGGTGTGATATCCTGGTAATCCCCACGCTTTGGCACTTTATCCTCTTGTTTTGTCACAGCTGCAGGGAGGATGAGCCCTGCCAATCTTGAGATGGTTACCTTCCAGAGGAGAGAGTTTTCTAAGCTCTCCGGGGCTGGTTGAGTCCAGATAATAGCTTACTCTAGTCTCTGGCTCCATTGTGTTTGCTTAACATTTGGGCTTCTGCCAGGTAATTTGCCTATAAGCTATGCATAGAAGAAAAAAACCATCCATCTAAAGTATTCAGATTTTGGCCTTAATTAAAATGCAGAATAAATATGTAAAGGCTAAAGAGCATGAATTACAGATACCGAGGTTTCTATATTAAAATCGGTTTTCATCTATAGAGGTGCATGTGTGTTTGTGGCAGGGAGGAAGAGTGTATACAAGTCAGGCGAAGGCAATGTAATTATGGCTGTGTGTGTTCAGCAAGATGGGAAATGGATCTATTGTAGGAGAATGAATCCTCATCCACCTTTCTCATTTCACTGCCTCTGTAGATTTTTTTCCACCTCAACTCTATAAAGGGCTAATCCTGACCCTTGTTATTTAAATTGCTCCACCATGGGTAGAAAAGCTGCCCTCAGCCTCTTAAAAAGCCTCGCTCACCGGTTTTGAGGAGCAAAGCTCTTTCTATTCATTGCTCCTCATGGAAGTGGCTGGCTAGTGTGTGAGGATGGAGCCCTGGAGCTTTCAGGGGCTGAATGACAAGCTTTGGGTCTTAAACAAGGCCAGGCCATAGCTCATTCACCTTGAAAGTCGGAGGCTCTGGGCTTTTCCATTAAGGGCCTCGGAGGGGGATGAAGAAGCCCCAAAGAGATGAAATCAACGATTCAAGTATGTGGATGCCCTATTAACAGGCAGGATAGACTCGGGGCAAGAATTCTGAGGTCTGGGTGACTGGGATGCCAATTTCATAATTGAGAATCTTCTCTAACATTCATATTTTACAAATTGGTATTAATTAGAGGTTGCATCAACACATTGTTTTGAAGCATAGTGTTGGGAAGAATCACGCTGAGAATTCATTCACATTACTCAAGAACTTTGAGATACAAATGAATTAAATGCGAAACCAACAATTTTGTTTTAATCAATATGGGTGGAGGGAAGATGGCTTTTTGTAACAGACAAAAAGAGCCAGCTTTTCTCGGAAGCATCGAATATTTTCAGGGCTTTAGTTTTCGAGGAGAATGATGCTTTGAAAAAAATCCCAATGCCTCGAATCAAAAAGGAAGCATTATCAGGCTGTGTGTGACATGGAGTCCAGATCCTACTTGGGGGATTCTGCCAGGGTGATCTCTGGGCCCTGCGGAGAGGCTGTTTGGGGTCACCCTGGCCTGAGTGAGAAGCTGGGAGTATTTCCTGGGATTGGAAAGGGATCTAGTGGCTGAGATGCAGCTGCGCCTTCCCTCGGTCTCCCGCTACACCTGCCAAAGCTGTGATAGGGATTGAAGACTACTGTCCTCTCGCTTGGGCCATTTCGGGCAAGTCTGCGTGAAACGTACCTGAAAAGTCCCTGTTATGGATGTGCATGAGGGAGAAAGAATGGAATCCACAAGGTAAAAATAGTAAATGAATAAACTCTGTTGTTGTCATCATTTTTTCCCCTGATGGTTTGAAGCAAAATTTCGTAGTTGCCACGGCGAGAAACTTCCCGCAAACCTTGGATAGTGCGTAGCATCCCTCAAGCTCAGAAGGTATCCAGAGCCAGCCCTGCTGCTCTATCAGGGATAAGCAAACGATGGCCCACGGGCCAAGTCTGGCCTGCGACCTGTTTTGTGTAAGATGGAGCGTTCTTGGGACACAGCTGTGCTCGGCTGTTTATGACATGCTGTGGCTGCTTTGAAGCTACGGTTGCACAGCTGAGTTGCTGAAACAGAGACTCTGTGGTCTGCAAAGTCTAAGATACTTACTGCCTGGCCCTTTACAGAAGACATTTGCTGGCCCCTGCACCAAACTATGGGGGAAAAAAAGTCCAACTTAAAAAAAAAAAGATTATTTATTTGTTTGTTTATTTATTTGTTTATTTATTTATTTGAGAGAGACAAGAGGGAGAGCATGAGCAGAGAGAGGGACAAGCAGATTCCCCGCTGAGCATGGAGCCCGACGTGGGGCTCGATCCCGGGACCCTGAGGTCATGATCTGAGTCGAAGGCAGACGCTCAACCGACTGAGCCACCCAAAATCCAGGTGCCCCCAAAATCCAACTTATTTTTGAAAATAAAATCTGGAAATAGATTTAGGGTGTCCTCCTCTGCCCACCAAGCCTCCCAGTCAACTGTTCTTCTGATGTCTGGATTGGGGTCCAGTCTATTGGACCTCATAATACAGGGTGACTTGGTGATATTTCAGCAGGGAAATGGACAAATGTGGTTTTACTTTTTTTTCTCTCTCTCTCTCCTGCTTTTTGAAGCTGTATAACAGAAATCGCGGTGTGACAGGGAAACTCTGCTCATTATGAAATGATAAAGGTCAAGCTGCTCAAATCTTTGCAAGTTAAATACCTGGTTAACTGAAATATGTCAGAAACTTCCCCCAGTTATCAGGCTGACAAATAGTTTGACAGATCTCACAAGTAAAACTGTTTTGATTTACCTGTTCTACTTCACATGTAACACCTTCTCCGTTTGTCTCCCTGGCTCTTTGGCTGCTCCCCTGCTCATACCTTGAACAATTGTAGCCGGGAGGATTGAGACACTTGAAAGGCTGTCATCAGCTGTCGCTGTCATCAGCTGTCCCTATCATTGCTCCCCTTTCTTCCTCGGGAAAGCAGGGAATGTCAGGATTCTTGCAAGGTAATTACCATATCTACAACCGTACAAGATGCTAGCCCATATGGGACACCCCGTAATTTTGCAGCCACAGAAACAAACAACCACTTCTTGATTATGCCTCGTAGGAACTGTGCTTACCGCATCTTAAACTTCAAAGCATTGAAAATTGCAGCATCTCATAAACAAACCTGTTTGGCAATTTTTTTTTTTTTTTTAATCTGTCCGTGAACAAACCTGCTCCTCCTTTCATTACAAGCCTTTGTGATTACAGAGCTTTGTGCTTTTTGTTTGCAATTTAGAATTATGTGATCTTCTAAAACCCTTCCCCTTGGTTGAAGATTTTTTTAAAATCTGTAAAATGAAATCCCTGAAAAATAATAACCAGTAGAAGTATGTGCAAGATACATTGCATCTTTTGCATCCAGAAGAACCTACAGTTTTGATAACTTTAATTGGGTCCCTGAAGGAAAATTATTCTTGGAATAACCAAGGTATATATTTTTAAAACATGGCAGAATTTGGCCTTAGGAAATTTCTTTTAATTCTAATATATCAAAATTACTGGCTGTTTACAGAAGAACTGTTCTACAGAGGATTATCTACTTAAGATGTAATTGTGCACTAAGAATGAATTGCAAATACAGAGCAGACTTAAATTCAGGCATAACATGCTGGGGTCATTCGGGTTCTTTAGAGACTCATTCCTTTACTTATTTGTGTATTTCCATTTGCTTTCCCCGTCCTTCCTTCTTATCATTTGGATGATCTTAAAGCCATTTGTTTCGGTGGAACTAGGTTTGAACGTTTTGAAGCGCTTCTGAGATACGAGGCTTGTAGTTAGCCACTTCAGCTCTGTCCAGGTGGGCGAGAAAAATTCCAAGCACACAGTGGCAGAGATAGATTTGCTGCCCCAAATACACACCATCCCGAACCCGTGGGAGTCAACGCGGTGCCCGTTGACTGGAGTGAGGGGTCAGGGGGAGCAAATCTGCTCTCTTGCTTGATAAAGAACCAGCCTGTGATCCCACCCCACCCCCACTCAGAGGATTTGCACATCCTGGCAGGTACCCCAGAGAAGTCCAGACTGGGGACTTCAGACTGGAAAGTCTCTCCCGGAGCCAGCCATTTCTCTTTGCGCTGGATTTAGAGAGTTTTAGTTGCTGAGTGGCTGATGAGACAGGCAGTGGGGAGGCAGACGACAGCAGATACGAGTCACCGTTCCCCATCCCGTTACTTCTGCTGCCTGTTTCCAGTGGCCGAGAGAGAGCCCTTCTTAAAGCTTGAGGTGACGGAACTCGTCATTAGTAGAATTTTAGCTTTCAATTACTCGTTACGGAATAGTCTTTAATTTCCTTGTGGGGTAATTATTGTATTGAGTATTGAGGATAATTTTAGGCACCAGCCTTTTGCTGTGGAAGCTGAGGGCCCAGACCCTCGCACCCCCTTACCCCAAGACAGCCGGGGGTGTCTCTGAAGTTGGGCTAACTTGATCATTCTTAACTGGGGGCAGTTCTGTCCTAGGGGACATTTGACAGCGTCTGGAGACACTTGTGGTTGTCATGAGGGTGGGGGGGAGCTACGGGCACCTAGCGGGGAGAGGCCAGGGGTGCTGCTGAACATCCCTCACCGTACAGGAGCCCCCACGCAGTTACCCAGCCCCCCATGTCAGCAGGGCGGCAGTCGAGAAGTCCTGAGCTCACTTGGCTGGGACTTAGAATTCCAGTTGGTCAGATAAGGAGAGGGCCGCACGGGAAGCCCCTCGTTCCAACAGCAGAGCCTATAGGTTACTGTCCGAGACTTCTGGCTTTACTTCCTGCTGCCTGCTCTCAAGCCTGCCCCATCTGAGCCCCCACAGGTGCTGTGAGTGCCCCCTCTCTCCTTGGGCCATTATACTCACCGTAAACTCAGTCTGAGTCGGTTTTCTTTGTTTGCAACTAAAACCATAATGGCTATGTTGTTGCTTTTAAAACGTAGACATTTTTTCCCTTGAAAGTGGTAGAACCGTTCTACCTCCTTTTCCCCTCCAATGGCATCTTACACAGAACTTCATTATATAATGCAGGGGAGATTGGAGCTGGTCTGGCGAGTTATCTGGGCTCCGCTCCACCTCATTCCACATAACCGATTTCCCACACCAGCGCCTGAGAGGAACTTAAGGCCTCCGGAAGCCCATTTATAACCACTAGCTTAAAGCACTGGAGGCACCTGTTAAATTGTAACCTGAAGATAGATTGGGTGAAACCGTCATCAGGCCTTCATACCTTATTTGGAATGAGTTTATATGATTTCCTGTCTAGTGAGCAATCAGATATCCAAAGGTGAGGATAAATTTTGGAAGCACAAAGCAAGTGAGGGAAAGGTTCGGGGCATTGGACCCGGCCTTTGGGGGCAGTCCTAGTTTGTGATGGTTTCCAAGATGGCCTTTCCCCACCTTCCAGAGGCAAGCAGAATAAGGCATGGCAGGAAGGTCCAAGTCCCAGGAAGTATCTAAACCTGGGGTCACAACTTCAAATGCCCACAATGCCAGGTAAGTACATAAAGAGTCAGTCGGATAGTGGGTTTGCATATTAAAGATGTAAGAATATTTTTTGTTTCCACATCAAAAGTATTTGCCTCTTTTTTGCCTTGAAATGTATGTTCCATCTTTTTTTTTTTTTTAAAGACTTTATTTATTTATTTGAGAGAGTGAGAGAGAGCACATGGGGAGGGGATCAGAGGGAGAAGCAGACTCCCTGTTGAGCAGGGAGCCCGATGCGGGACTCGATCCCAGGACTCCAGGACCATGACCCGAGCCGAAGGCAGTCGCTCAACCAACTGAGCCACCCAGGCGCCCCTGTGTGTTCCATCTTAATCTATGTTTGATTTGATCTTTCTTCTTATGACAGACCTTAGTTATAAGAAGTCGCTTTCCACCGCAAGGAAAGAAAGAGTGTAAGCATAGTGATAAATGGCAGCCTGACCTCAGTGTTGAGTAATCGGGAGTGGTGGGGCCTGTGGTTAACTGGAGGGTGAATGCCCCGTCTAAAGGAAATGACTGCCGACAGATCAGCTCTGACATGTTGCTCTGGGGAGAATGGGAGTCCAAGGTGGCAGCCTGCCATGTTGAAAGAGAAGCTAGAAATCTGAATTTTCAGGTGAATTATCTGTATTTAAAAAAATCATGAAGGAAAGAAAAACACATCTGTGGGTTGTATTTGATTTTTTTGACATCAGCTTGAGACTTCTTTTTTTTTTTTTTTTTAAAGATTTTATTTATTTGACAGAGAGAGACACAGCGAGAGAGGGAACACAAGCAGGGGGAGTGGGAGAGGGAGAAGCAGGCTTCCCGGTGAGCAGGGAGCCCAATGTGGGGTTCGATCCCAGGACCCTGGGATCATGACCTGAGCTGAAGGCAGATGCTTAACGACTGAGCCACCCAGGCGCCCCATCAGCTTGAGACTTCTGTGTTGTTGTTTTTAATCAAAGAAGGAGATGTTGTTAAGAAAGTTCAGCATTGGGATCACTGGCTTCCTTGTTCTCTCTCTCTGTCTATTCTGAAATCTGCTTCCAGATTTATCCTCCTGAGGATATCTCTTCTATCGCCTTCTTTGCTGTAGTTCGCACCGTTTCTGGCCTCCTGAGACTCACCCACAGATCTGAGCAGTGGACAGCAGAGGATGGGTGAAGGATATGCGGAATCTGGAAGGGCACGGAGGAGGCATTTCTGGGAAAGGGCCAGTGTGAGCAGAGGGGAGGCAGGAAGAGTGGAGAGGCCTATATGGCCTCGGGGTGGGGTGGATCAGGTGACTGGAGGCATGAGACGGTTCAGACTGGTCCAGCTGAGCAAGGGCCCAGGGGAGCGTGAGCTTCGCTCTGCAGGTGAAAGGGAGCCATGGAAGCCAGGGTCTGAGCAGGTAGGGTAGGCGGAAAGCAACATTGTAGGAGGGTTGATTTTGTAGTGATGTGCAGGGTGGATGGGAGCAGGGGAACCAGAACTTTCTCAGGTGATGGCAGTGGACGGGAAAAGTAGAGCTGAGTGAGATGTGTCAAAGGAAGGAAAATCAGCTGGATTGAAGATGCTTAGAATGAGGGATTAAAATAACGGGAATAATGAACATTTCTAGATTGTTAAGTGCAGCGGTGAAGCATACAGGTTCGGGCGTGGGTTTGAACGATGTGCCACCAATGACGAGCTGGGATCGTGGGCATGACCCGCACCATCCTGATGCCTCCCATTTCCTCATCCATTCAACAGAGAAAATAACAGTATCAGCCTCACAGGGTTGTTTTGAAGATTAAATCAGTTAATATTTGTCAAGAGCTTTGGAAAATATCTAACATTAAGCAGCACTAAATAAGTGGTAGATTAACAAAGTATGAGCTGCTTACTTTGCTAACCACTTCACACGTATCATTGCATTTAATCCGTATAGACAGTTCTGGAACCTGGGTGTGTGCACTGGGTGGGGGGTAATGATCTTTTATTCCTGTTTTGCATAGGAAAACACTGAGGCTCAGAGAGGTTAGGTGACTTTCCCGACATCACACAGTCATTGGCCGAGCTGGAAATGGAACCCAACCTGTAATCAGAGATGAGGCGACATTACCTAGCTAGCGGATGCTCAAGGGCTAACAGTTTTCCGCGGGCCTGTCGTGGGATCGGGAAGTGGCTCGCTGCCTGCAGTTGTTGGAAATAAATCTCCCTGTCTGCAGAGTGGGGCTGGATAAATGCTGGAGGTTGGTGGCCAGAACTGGAACTGGAATTCCTCCTCGCTGGTTGACTCCAGCAGCTGCCGATGGGGAGCGGCAGAAAGGGAGCTGGTTTCAGACGCGGCGATGGGGAGCGACCTCCTTACACCGAGCAGATTTCCTAGCAGGGGCTCCTGCGCCTCCTGGCCTTGGTCTGGAATAAAAGATTTGCCACTGCTGTCGTGTCCCCACATTGGACAGATTCTGGGCAGTCGCATCCACTCCGTGTTTTCTTTGCCTTGCGTTTTGTCTCTGAAACAGTCACAGTTTTGTTTTGAGCGATCCATAATTTCAAACCTATTAACAGCTCTGGGCTTTGTTTATGTACATCAGAGAGAAGTGCAGCGCTCTGTCATTAGCACACCTTGACAGGTGGTGATGGTAACCCACGGAGGGTTCAAGCTGCCTCCATTCAGATTCAAGAGTGCGGACGTGTGTGCGTGCGCGTGTGCGTGTGCGTGTGTGTGTGTGAGCAGGTGCCCTCCCCACTTCATCGGTATTTTCTCTCTCCTCCCGTTGAGCCCCACATACATGCACGTGTGTGTGCATGCATGCACGCGCACACGCACACGCACACACGTGCGCACACGCACACACGCGCACACAACCACACACACACCCACACGCGCACACACACACACACGCACACACACGCACACACACACACACTCGTGCACATGTCCGCTGTTGGTTGATATTCTCTCCTCATGCTAAGCTGGATAACTAACAAAGATTTTCTCCCGGCCATTTCACTTCTAACCAGTGGCACCCTGTATCCTGAAATTGTATAAAAGCCCTGTATATTCGATATCACGCAGGCTCTCTGTGGGTTTCAAAGATGGATTAAATTCACCAACTAGGTGGTCGATAAAACATAAAATGTGAATGAGATTGTAATTTTGTATGGGTCCTGGAGATGCAACTGTGTTGTAGGCAACCTTCCTCTCCCTGGGGGGTTGAGGAGTGACCCTTCCTTGTGTTTTACTGTCTGTTTTAGGTCAGCTAGGGGAAAAGCAAGAGAATTATGAGTACAGTGAAAAAGGAAATCCTAAGAATCCACGGCCTTACATCAGGTGGATGGGGTGGCACTGGAGCCCCTCTTCGTAAGGCGGTGGCTTTCGGGGTCAGTGTACACAAATGTAAGCCAGGGTTTCCACGAAGCCGTGCTTGCCCTCGGCCACTGGGAGGTGAGGGCCTCGGCTGCCCGTGCTGGGTCTTGTGTTCGCTGCATGAAACCCAGGGAACATTCCCCACCTTCCCCTCCAGACTCTGTTTTCATAAACAGCCCTTTATCATGTCCTGGGATTTGATGTCCCAAATATATCTGGCCCCCCTTGACTTCTGTCCACCACCACGACTGCCGACCAAGCTGCTTCTCTCCCTCCACTCTGCAGCCAGCCGGACTCCACACCCTTTCTGGCGCACCCCGATCCACAGCCAGGGTGCTCTTTTCTCGGGGCGAATCTGGTCATATTTTAACCACCTTTCCAGCCTCCCTCCCAGCTTAGAATATTTCATTTGTTCTCTCTTCCTTTTGGGGTAAAGATGAAAACTCTGGCTGGTCCCAGTTTTGTTTTGAGCAATGCCGGACCACATCACATCTGCCTCTGCAGCCTGGCCTCCTGCTTCCTTCCATCCTCAGTGGTCCTGCCTCGTTCCCCGACTCGGGTGCTGGTCCCTCGAGCGGTAGTGACGCTGGTCGCGCTGACAAGGGTCTTGTTCCCCTGTCACTTTCCCCCTGGGACCACCCAGTGGTCCTTCAGAAGTCAGCACAACTGACTCGTTCATTCAGCAAATATTTACTGAGTACCTCCCACGTGCTGGGCACTGTTCTAGGTGCTGCTGGTAGAACAAAAAGAAGACAATGGGGCTTCTATTCTCTTAGCAAAGAGGGGCCAGTGGGTGTGCAGTGTAATCTCAGGGGGTGATCAGCGAAGTAGGAAATGAAGGCAGAGTGAGGACAGGGAGTCAGAAGAGGGGGACCGAGGGAAGGCTACTTTAGGGGGTCCAGGACGTCTTTTCTGAGGACATGACTTTTGAGCAAGACCTGAATGAGTTGAGGAAGTGACTCCTGGAGTCCTCGAAGTCCCCAGGGAAGCCTTCCCTGACTGGACCCATCCCTGTTGTCATCCACACACAGGACCACGTACTTCTTTGTATTATTGGTCTTAATTGGACATTCTACACATTTTTGTGCTATCTGTGTGATCAACATTTGTCTCCTGAATTGATTTTTAGCTCTGTGAGGGCACGGGCTGCCATCTTTTCCTCTTGCCTTAACACCCCCTTGTCCCCAGCTTCCATCCAGCATGTGGAGCATGTTCAATAAGCCTGTTTAGAGTGAATGATGCTTTCTATAAGGGGAGCCCCAAACCCTGGCAATTCCCTCTCTCACCAGGTCCTTGACACAACAAAGGCATGTTGTGTCAGGTTGCTGAGCTCAAGGTACCAGACCCCTCTGAGCATCCCGTCCTTCTGGGTTTTGGGTCATGGGATGTGGAGGGGGATGGCTTGAGGCTGGAGATATGGTGAGGACCAGGCATGAAGGAAAGGCCAAGCAGAGCCATGGATGGGGCTTCATGACTTGTCCAGGAGGTAGATGTTGGAGAATCAGCACCACCGGCCCTTATTTCCGAGTCAGTTGCTGTTGAAGCATACTCATTATCACCTTCAAGCCTAAGAGTACTGGGCAGCGTAACGCCACCCACCTCCAATCTGTCTTTGTCAGGAAACCTAGCAAGCAGGTGAGAATATAAAAGAGGGAGTGTTTTTCCGAGGCTTTGAGGTAGGCTGTATTCTTTTCTTGGACACTGGCACTGATAAATACTATAGAAGTGGCATTGGAAAGATCAGATTGAGAGACCTGAACCTGGAGTCTTGCAGTACCTTCCACTTGAAATAAATCAAGAAAACAGGGAATTGTTAATTGTCGTGAGCCTGTTGTTCTGGGAGGGGGTCCAAGATGAAGGAGGAAAAAGAGGCATACCTCACCCTCTTGTCACATGCTCAAGACAACACCTATATTTTGAGATGCGTTGGTAACATTTCAGAGCAATTACCATAAATAGAACATCTACTGGGTTTTGATACATTTACCTGTGACATTACACTAAGTGAATCTGTTGGAAGTGGGAGGATCATGCCTCATTCCAGATGCATTTTGGCACTCAGGACAAAAAGCAGCTGGGTTGCTGGTTTAAAAGTGGAATGGAGGCTGGAGGGCATAAGCCTGGAAGTTGCGAGGCCATGTTCCTGAGCTGCTGCTGAGTGCCTCGGGCTCCTGCCTGCTCAGCTGGGAGTCAGTCCTATCCTAGGCACGGACTGATAACCTGGGAGGCACCACCCTGGAGGCTGGAAGCAAGGGCCAGAACAGTAACTAGAATCTCAGATCATCAGGGGCATAAAAAACATAGTTTTCTGGCTTGTTTAAAGAGTAAATTTTACCAGGTCTTGGGGAGAGGGGGAAGAATGCATAGGTGGAGCGCAGAGGATGGTTGGGGCAGTAGAACTACTCTGTGTGACCCTCATGGGGGATGCATGTCGTCATACATTTGTCAGAACCCACAGAATGTGCAACACCAAGAGTGCACCTTGATGTAACTTAGGGACTTTTGGCAATGATGATGTATCAGTGTAGGTTCACTGATCGTAACAAATGGACCACTGTGGGGTGGGATGTTGATAGTTGACAGTGCTGTGTGTAGGGTGGATACGGGGTAGATGGGAACTTTCTGTACTTTCTGCTCAATTCTGCTGTGAACCTAAAACTGCCCTAAAGTGTATTAAAAAATAACTTGGTGGAGCACCCACTATATGCCAACATAGAGGTCCCAGGGGAGGTAGCTGTTAAAGAAATTAATTACATAATCGATTTGCAGGTGTGATAAGTGCCATGAAGTTAAAGCACTGGGGGTTATGGGTGGTTATAAAGAAGACCTAGTCTTGTGGATGGTCAGCATCGCTTTCTCTGAAGAAGGGGTATTTGAGTTGAAATCGTTTAAGTACACCAGCAAGATGCAGCAAATAAGATTAACGGAAGTTATTGGCTCATGGGATTGAAAAATTTAGAGTCTGGTGGCTTCAGGTGCGGCTTGATGCAGGTGCTTCATCAGTGTCATTCGATCTCTCCTCTTGTCCATTTCTCAGCACTGTTTCCTTCTGTGTGGGTTTTACCCTCATTCAGGGTCTGTCCTGTGGTGGTACCCGCTGGACTGGAGCCTTCTTGAGGGCCTTATTCATTGGGGAACCCTTAGTGAGAAGAGGGCTGGTGTGAAAAGGAAATTCAGTAAGTGTTTGTTGAACAAATAAAGGCACTTTTCTGCTTGCACGACCTTTTGTGGGTGACATTGATTGAGCACGTGCATCAAGCGATACCTGAAGCTAGACCTACGCCTGGACTTTTCAATTCCATGAGCCAATAAATACTCTTTGTTTTGTTAGTTTGATTGCTTGATAGTATTCTTAAGCAACTTCAACTGAAATATTACTTCTTCAGAGAAAGGTCCCTAACCACCTGGCTGACTTAACACAGACTCTTAACAAACCCCTGTGCTTTTCCTTACTTCTTCCCTTCCTCTCTTTGCATGTTGAAATCTGTTCCATTTGTGATGGGCTGAATTGTGTCCCCCCAATCCATATATTGAAGTACCTCGCAATGTGACTGTATTTGAGACAGGCTCTTTAACAAGGTAATTAAGATAAAAGGAGGTCGTTAAATGACTAATATGACTGGTGTCCCTATAAGAAGGGGTGGTTAAGGACACAGACACAGACAGAGAGAGGGCCGTGGGAAGACACAGGGAAGAGATGGCCATCTAGGAGCCAAGGAAAGAGGCCTCAGTCCCTCTCAACCTGTCTCAATCTTGCCCACATCTCGATCTCAGATTACCAGCCCCCAAAACTATGAGAAAATAAATCTCTGTTGTCTAAGCCCCCCAGTCTACGGTACTTTGTCATGGCAGCCCCAGCAGACTGATGCACGATCCTTAACAGATTCAGCTTAAATCTTTTCTCCTCCGTGAAAGAATAGAAGGGGGTTGGGAAACTGTGGCTCTCGGGCCAAATCTGGCTGGTGACCTGTTTTTGTTAATAAAGTTTTATTGGCACCCAGCCATGCCCATTTGTTCACTTACTATTTGTGGCTGGTTTTGTGCTACAAAAGCAGAGCTGAGACATTGCAAGCAAGACGTCACGGCTCATAAAGCTAAGAATATTATCTGTATGTCATTTTACAGAAAATGCATGCTGATCCTTTGCCCGGAAGAGTGGTTGGCAGCCTGGGTTGTGCACTTCAGACAGGCTTGGGTTCAAATCCCTGTTGTTACTGATAAACTGGGTAAATCACTTAATCCCTCTGAGTAAAAAAAAATCAGCTAGTATTGTAATCATGAATACTCACACCGCTTTGCTGGTGGAGGTTGTAATGCTGACCTGCTAGATGCTGGAGGGCTTGTTGAATCGGTTTCTTGTCTAACTGGAAATGTTTTCTTGAGTCGGAAATAATGGCTTGGTGCCTTATGCCCTCAGTGCTTCTGAATGGATTGAATGGGCACTGAAAAGATGACCGGCCTCCTCCCTGGTTTTGTTGTTTTGGTTTTTCTTCTTGTTTCTTTCTTTTTCTTTTTTCTTGAAGCACAAGACAAAAGTCTCCTATCTGCTGTCAGGTGGGACATGTCAAACCCCCACAGTGTGTTAGTAGAAAAATCTGAAAACCTTCCACTGGGAAGGCGATGGTGGCGGCTGGGGACGGGCTGGAGAGGGCACTGTCCTGCTATGAGGTTGCACGACGGTTAGTCTAAATGGCTTCACTGCTCCTTTATCCTGATCAAACATAGTTTTATGAAGAGCTCTGTTTAGGTTAATATTTTTTTTTTAAAGATTTTATTTATTTATTTGACAGAGAGAGACACAGCGAGAGCAGGGACACAAGCAGGGGGAGTGGGAGAGGGAGAAGCAGGCTTCCTGCTGAGCAGGGAGCCCGATGTGGGGCTCGATCCCAGGACCCCGGGACCATGACCTGAGCCGAAGGCAGATGCCTAATGACTGAGCCACCCAGGCGCCCCTGTTTAGGTTAATCTTATTCAGAAGCAAAAGGAAGACATAAGACCTCAGAAAGCATGTTGCAACAAGGCCACTAACCGCTATTGGGGTGCAGTCTGCGTCTCTTGGGTGTAGAGCATTTTAAGACAGCCAGTGACGTACAGCCCAGGTTAGGCTCAGGCTGATGAGAGTCTAAACCTTGACTCTACTGCTGTGCTACCTTGAACTGCTTGCTTAACCTCTCTGAGCTCTAGTTCCCTGACCATAGAAGAAGTGATAATAATAACCTATGTCATAGGTTGGGGTGAGGATAAAATGAGGTGATATATGTAGATATGTGTACAAAATCACCTGGTTTTGTATCAGTCCATAGGGAATATTCCATAATTATTAGCTGTTACTGTGATGATGGGCTGACAATACCTCCATTTCCTCTTTGTAAACCAACTCAAGAAATTTATATAGGAGAACTTGTTTGAGGTGTTAAGGTAAGTGGAGTAATGCAGTTTAATAGATCACTCGGTTTTTTTCCTTGACAATCTTTGAAGGTAGAAATTTGTGACCCAAAAGAAGCCCTCACCTAAGCAACTTTGAAACAGCCAATATCTGAGTGGGAGAAAAGGGGGTTCTCCTTCTGAGAACTCTGACTCCTCTGTGTGAAATTACTTTTTTTTTTTTTTTTAGGGAGAGAGAGTATGTGTGAGCAGTGGGGAGGGGCAGATGGAGAGGGAGAGAGGCTCCATGCTTAGTGTGGAGCCTGACCTGGGTCTCGATCTCACAATCCTGAGATCATGACCTCAGCCAACATCAGGAGTCAGATGCTTAACTGACTGAGTCACCCAGCTGCCCTTGATATTACTTTCTTTTTTTTTTTTTTTTAAGATTTTATTATTTATTCGGGGAGGGGGGAGCTGCAGAGGGAGAGGGAGAAGCAGAGCCCCCACTGGGCAGGGAGCCCCATGCAGGGCTCGATCCCAGGACCCTGAGATCATGACCTGAGCCGAAGGCAGATGCTTAACTGACTGAGCCACGCAGGCGCCCCTGAAATTACTTTCTTAAGTCAAACTTGCAAACAGTTTCCAGCCGTTGTTACCCCCACACCTCTCCTTCCTCCTCTTTCCATTGCTCTCTGTGCTCAGCAGTGCGAGCACCTGTAGGAAAAGGTGATGGTGCAGAGGGTGTGGGGGAGGAGATTTCTATGAATGCCAGAACTGTGAAGGCTGGAAGTACTATTCCTCACGCTGAAAGAAATCTAAAGGGAATGTCGCACTTGTTAGGGAAGTTGCTCACTCAGACTCGTTTATTTCCTAAAGCGCTCTATACAATAGAAGATGGAAAATGGGCAGTGGTTGGGTTATATTTGATTTTCAGAAAGTGTTAATTGATGGAATCAGTGATGATTTTGATATTTGGCTAATATTTTGGAGCCCAATTGCTAAAGTCTGGTTATTTTTTCAGTAATCCAAGGAACGGTCCCCATAGGTCCCCCTTAGAATCTGAGACCCGACTAGTCATCACTGACGAATCGTGGACGTGGCCTGAGCCACGATGTTTGGTGAATGAATGTAATCATGTTCTTAAGAAAGGATATCCTGCGGCCAAAGTGAAATCTTTCTAATTTTAACTTAAGTTTATTTATTCCCCTTTGTTGCCTGGCTGGTTAATAACTTCACTATCAAAAATCTGCAGGCAGTAATTTAGAAATCTCTTAGGCATCTCATTTCTATGCTAATCCATCCGCCATTCCTTTACCTTGCTCTTTTTTTGAATCAGTTTTAAACTCTTCTGGATAGATGCTGGGCTATGTGATCCCACTCAGCTGGAGAGCTTCTGGGATGAATGGGCCAATTCCAGAGCCACTGCAGGTAATCTTCGAGGCAGAAAATCCAATTATAGGTAATTAGGAGTCCCTCCAAGATTCTGTAGACAGTAGCTTGATAGTGCCTTATGGCCATAAACAACTGACTCTGAATAAAAACTAATTTGAAATAGCTTGACCACTAATTTCTACCATTATGTGTATGTTTCTCAGCAGTTTCTCATTGCCGTGCATTCGACTTTAGCATCCTCAGATCTAAGAATTACACACGTCAGCATGTACCTTACAGATAATGGGTGTCCTGTCTGGAACAATAGTGAGGTTCTCTCTGTGCTACTCACATGATGCTGAGACTCATTGAGGTTTTACAGTAATAAATGGGATGACTTAGCCCTTCAGATCTGGAGCAGTAACTTACTGCTCACCCTCATTTCAGTCTCTTTCCACCTACGACACTCTTTCAAAAGGGAAAAGCCTTTTTAATATGAAAATATCCCTTTCACACATTGAAAAACTTTAGAAAATTGCAAAAAATATAAATCATCTTTAATTCACGACCTAGAGATGACCACGATGAACTCTGGGAATAGATCTTTTGTTGGTCTGTCTTTGTGTTTCCGTTTTCTTCTTCTTCTTCTTCTTCTTCTTCTTCTTCTTCTTCTTCTTCTTCTTCTTCTCCTTCTCCTTCTCCTTCTCCTCCTTCTCCTTCTCCTTCCTTCTTCCTTCTTCCTTCTTCTTTCTTCTTCTTCTTCCTTTTTAAATAATCTTTATACCCAACATGGACTCACACTCATGACCCCGAGATCAAGAGTCACACACTCCTCTGCGTGCCCCTGGCTTTGTGTTTCTTATTGTCTACTACTCTATTTAGAAACATGAAATCTGGGCGCCTGGGTGGCTCAGTTGGTTAAGCAACTGCCTTCGGCTCAGGTCATGATCCTGGAGTCCCTGGATCGAGTCCCGCATCGGGCTCCCTGTTCGGCAGGGAGTCTGCTTCTACCTCTGACCATAACCCCTCTCATGTGCTCTCTCTCATTCTCTCTCTCTCTCTCTCTCAAATAAATAAATGAAATCTTTAAAAAAAAAAAAAAGAAAAAGAAACATGAAATCTTCCATGAAATCTTCCTGAATCTATTCTGTTTTGTAATATGGTTTTTCATCACTTTATTAAGTGATAAATTTTTCATTGCTTTATTAAGTATCTTTTTATCATCAATAAATATAGATCTTTATCATCATTTTAAATGACTGTGGAGTAGGATTCTATAATATGTGTATTAAACACTTCTGTCATTATTTTAGGGTCATCTCATCACTGCCTCCCACTTCCAGCTAGTGCTGGTGAGCCCATCCACCTGGAGGCTTTCACTAGCTTTGTGCAGAGGCAATTCAATGGGAAGTGAATTGTCTTCCAACAAATGGTGCTGGGACAACTGGATATTTATATGCAAGAATGAACTTCAATCCTTGCCCCATTTCATACACAAAAATTAAAGTGAGATAGATAATATACCTAAATGTAGGATCTGTCAGTATAAAATTTATAAAAAAAATAGGAGAAAATATTTTTTAACCTCGGGTTAGGCAAATGAATCATGAAAAAGAAATGATTGATAAATGGGATAAAAAAAGACAGTCTACTAAAATATTGGCAAAGGATTTGAACAGGTGTTTCACCAAAGAATATGTATGAATGGCAGACAAGCATGTGAAAAGTTGCTTAACGTCATTGGGAAATGCAAATTAAAGTCACAACAGATAACCATTTCACATCGACTAGAATGGCTAAAATTGAAGACTGACAGGAGCAAGTGTTGGCAAGGATGAGAAAGCAAAATGATACAGCTGCTTTAGAAAACATGTAGGCAGTTCTTATAAATGTCAGCAGCCCTCACCTCAGGGCCAAGCGATTTCATTCCTAGCTATTTTCCCCCCAGAGGTAAAATATGTTCACACAAAGGCTTGTGCTTGAACGTTTGTAGCAGCTTTGTTTATACCAGCAGCAAGCTGGAAACAACCCAAATGTCCATGGATAAAGACATTGTGGTGTATTCACACAGTGGAGTACTATACAGCAGTCAAAAAGGTGAGCAACAAATACACACTACAAGCATGAATGGACCTCAGAGGCAATAGTGAAAGTGAAGTAAGCCAGGGACAAGAGCCCTCATAGGAAATTCTCAAAAAGGCAAGAACTATGTTGACAGAAAGCAGATGAGTGTGGTTGCAAGGGCCTGGGATTGGGTTGGGGATTGACTGCAGAGGGGCATGAGGGACCCTTTTAGGGTTATGAAAATTTTCTCTGTCTTGATTCTGCTAGTGGTGATAGGTCTGTACATATTTGTCAAAAATCATCAGACTGTGCCTTTAAGATGAGTAAATTGTATTATATGTAAATTATGCCCTGGTAAAGGAGATTTGTTTTTAAAAAATAAGGTCTTTTGGGGAAATCAAATAGAGGAATGTGCCATGATTCTTGCACTCATACAATGATTCATGTCAGCCTGGAGGTTCAGGATTCTAGACTCTTCCAGCAGGCATTTCTCAACTTGGAAAACTGCATTCATGAAAGCTCATTCATATGGCTGTCAGGACTGGCGATTGTCTTCATGTTAACTCATCAACGGGGGAATGTCTTGCTAGGAGCATCCTGAGCTTTCTCTCTGCATGATTAGAAATCAGTGGTGAGCTACGCAGGAAGGTGGTCTGAACTATTGCTGCGGATTTGGACCCTTGTCTCTCCCTGTTCGTGAAGGATTCTCAGGAGCTGGGAGGGGGCAGTGGGAATTTTCCCTTGACATCCCCTGGCATGGCTGAGATCTTAAACAGGGTTGGAATTGTTTCTTTTAGCTCTCTCTTTTTACCCTCTCGCCCTGTCCCCCTCGCACCCCTACTGTGGATTGAACTCCCATTTTCCTATTATCATCAGCCACTGAGCTCTATGTAAAATATTCAGAGGTGGGGGTATTCTGGGATGGTTTGCTCTCTTGAACTGGGACCTTATTTTCCCCCTTCAATTTACCTTTTGCACAGTTTGATATGCATCAGTGACACTAAATAAATAAGCCATAATTAATACATATTTGGCTCTTGTACTGTTTATTTTCCTCTTCTGAAACTCAGATTAGAATATGCATCCCACAGCTTGAATGTTTAAATACTAAACCAAAGGGACTTTTCTGCCCCCTTCTTTCTCTTGTCTTACGGTAAACTAATTATTTTAACGAGGGGGATGGCACTGTCCCCGAGTCCTTCCATTTCCACTCTTAATAACTGGATGACTAAGAAGAATATACTCGTAGTAGAAAGTGGTTAGTGAACAAACTGCAAGTGTTTGTGTAAGGAAAAAAAGGAAGTACCTAGGAATATTAGTCTGCCTTTGGAAAAGTCCCCCCAACAAGCAGCTGATGTGCTGTAGCCCCAGAAAACACACTTGGCAGCATCCTTCCTGAAGTCACCAATATGCACCACTACACATTTGCAAAGTGAGAAACTGTGTCTCGTGTGGAAGCGTTTCTGCAGTAAAGCCTAGGGAAGCATCATGAAATAACTTCTCACAGTATCTTCTGGTGAGTGAACGGAACTGTTCAGTTGTTATGGTTTATCAGAACAGAAATATTTGTTCAGCGCTTACTATGAGCCAACAGCTAAGTACACATTGTGCTGTCTAATGCTTATGATCATCTTACAACTTAAGAACTATTGCCATTTTACAGATGGGGAAGCAGAGGCTCACAGAGATTAGATAACTTGCCCAAAGTGCAGTGTGGGAGCCCAGGTCTGCCTGATTACCAAGTCTGGGTTCTTGACCATTGCTCTCCTACTTGTCCGTGGCTGGTCCTGTGGGAATTTGAGACTGTCGTCAAATGGCAGTGTTGGCTTCACCATGGGGGCTGGCGAAGAATTTTATTTCCAGCAGCCAACAATTGGAGTGGCAGTCAGATAATTAACTTGTCTTCCCCGAAGGAGGTTTGTTCATGGGACAGTCTTCAAATGGGGCATGAAAAGGCACTTGGCAAATTGCAAAAGGAAATAACGCTTCAAAATGAAAAATTGATGCACATTTATCAACCGTGGGTAACAAAGGAGCGGGCACCATCCATTTGGGGCCATCGCTGAAATCAGTTACAAAGAGTCATACCGATGATGAAATGGTTGCATTTCTTGATTCCAATCTTCTACCAAAGCAGAGATGATTTTCCAATCACTATGTTACTCAGGCCCCACATGGGCTGATCCTGCTGATTCAGAAGGTAAATGAGCTGTAGGACAGGAGAGAGTTCAGAGAGGTGGTGGAAGGTCTGGGTATCACCTGAAGTTACATAATCCTTTAATTTCTTCTGTCCAGCCACCACCCCCAGACACCACTGTCAGTTTACGGAGTCTCCTTGCACACCTTTCCCGCGAAACTTAAAGCAAAATCAAATAGTAAATTATTTTGTTCTGATAGAGTGAAGTCACATGTCAGGCTTGAGTGTTACCATTTTGTAGTTTGAGGGTAATCTCTGATTTGCCACTTTGGTCATTGACTTGACCATTCTAAACTTCATTGCCTTCATTTGTAAAGAGTAGGTAATGCTGCCTGTTTAATAGAAGGATTGTGTTGACCAAATTGCTGAGTAGATGTTCTTGCGTAGAACATTTATCACATACCTGGTACTTGGCACCTGGTCACCTGTGAGATTGGGTGACAATGCTGATGGCAGCATACACTAGCACCCGTTCTTCCAGATACGTCCTTACAAACATCTGGGGGCAGCGGCTGGATGGTTTGGCACAGACTTGGGATTGAATCCTGGATGTGCCACGTAACAATGTGATGGTGGGTGTGTCTTCTCTTGTCTGAACAACACAGGGTAACAGCAGAAGCCTCATCACAGGGTTTTTATGAGGATTAAGGGGGTTAATATAAAGAGTCATACCTGAGTGTCGGCACAGAGAAAGTACTCAGTAAATGGTGGCAACAATTGCTGGTATTATTATTATTATTATTATATGTGTGAGCATGCCCTCTTTTCCCATCCCTGTTGGAACATTGGAGGCTTTGTGGGTAGTTCGGTGTCTCCAGTGAGGGAGGGACTCATGGTGGATCAAGGGAAGGCTCAGCTGCCCCAGATGGCTTCAACCTAGGGTGGCCATGCTGTCCTTGCAGGGGACAGATTCCAAAGGCACATATGGCCTCCCTTTTGGGTATCTTCTCTCTAAATGCGAGGTAATGTATGCTTCTAGTAAAATATTCAACAATATGGAACTGAAAAGCAAAACTTCCCCTTACCATTCTTCTGTCCAGCCACCACCCCCAGACACCACTGTCAGTTTACGGAGTCTCCTTGCACACCTTTCCCCATGAGCACCCAGACTCATTTAAATTACGTATATTTATATAAGTAGAATTTAAAAATTATTTTTTTCTTAATTTTTTTTTTTTAAAGATTTTATTTGACAGAGAGATAGAGGGTATAAGTGGGCAGAGAGGCAGGCAGAGGGAGAGGGAGAAGCAGGCTCTCCGCTGAGCAGGGAGCCCATGCAGGGCTCGATCCCAGGACCCTGGGATCATGACCTGAGCCGAAGGCAGATGCTTAACGACTGAGCCACACAGGCATCCCAAAAATTATTATTTTTATTATGTATTTTTTCTTTTCAAAAATTTTTTTAAACACTTTTTTTTTTTAGATTTTATTTATTTATTTATTTGAGAGAGAGAATGAGAGCAAGAGACCATGAGAGGGGGGAGGGTCAGGGGGAGAAGCAGACTCCCCGCTGAGCAGGGAGCCCGATGCGGGACTCGATCCCGGGACTCCAGGATCATGACCTGAGCCGAAGGCAGTCGCTTAACCAACTGAGCCACCCAGGCGCCCTCTTTTCAAATTTTTGTTTAAATTCTAGTTAGCTAACATGTAGTGTAATATTGGTTTCAGGAGTAGAATTTAGTGATTCATCACTTACATACACCACCCAGTGCTCATCGTAAGAAGTGCTCTCCTTGGGTCGCCTGGATGGCTCAGTAGGTTAAGCGTCTGACTCTGGATTTTGGCTCAGGTCATGATCTCAGGGGCATGAGCTTGAGCCCCTTGTTGGGTTCCTCACTCAGTGGGGAGTCTGCTTCTCTCCTTCTCCCTCTGCCCCTCCCTCAGCTCTCTCTCTAAAATAAATAATCTTAAAAAAAGAAGTGCCCTCCTTAATACCCATCATCCATGTAGCCCATCCCCTACCACTTCTCTCCATCAACCCTCAGTTTGTTCTCTACCGTTAGGAGTCTCTTACGGTTTGCTTCCCTCTCTCTCTCTCTTTTTTTTCCCCTTCCTATATGTTCATCTGTTTTGTTTCTTAAATTCCACATATGAGTGAGAGCACATGGTATTTGTCTTTCTCTGACTTATTTCACTTAGCATAATGTATTCTAGTTCCATCCATGTCATTGCAAATGGCAAGATTTCATTCTTTAAAATAATAAAAATAATAAAAATAATTATTTGGGGGGATCATACTACATATTTTGCTGCAACCTGCTTTCATCAGTCAATCCCATATCCTGGATATCTGCCTATACTTTAAAAGAAACTGGGGTAAGAGGCTGGATGATACTCTTTCCTTTCTAGCTCTATGGTTGGTTGGTTTGTATTTGTCCCAGGTATCGGTGAGGCGACAGACAGGAGGACTGAGTTTCTCTCCTGTATGAAGCATGTGGCATGGCTGGCAAGAGAACGTGTTGCTAAAGAAATTGCACCCACAGCCATTTGTCCAAACCAAGGATGGTGGCCACTTCTATGCAGAGCTTTCGTGGCTCTCAGGGAATGATAGCTTTATTATTCAGTGCTATTCCAGTGCTTGTATCTTAATGGAGCATAGTGGTTACAGTTTTGCACCAGGAGTAGGTATGACCTGGAACCACATCTTAGCTTTGCCACTTAGTCCTTTTGTGACTTTCAGAAACTTACGTATCTCTCCAAGCCTTTATCTCTTCTTCTGTGAAATGGGTGGGAGAATAGTCCAGACCTGACAGAGGGTTGGAAGGATAAATGGAGAGATGTGTGTGAAGGGGTCAGGGTCATTCCAGGGGGTAGGGCAGGTGCTCAGAAAGTGGTAGGTAAGCATTAAACCATCTGAGTAAACTAAAGAGTCTGGAAGATGATTTGCAATGACGTGGGGTGCCCAGCTGATAAATTCTACCGAAGGAATGTTTGCTGAACACTTGCCAAGCGCCCAACACTGTCCAGCACGAGTGGATGCAAAGTTGATGAGGGTCATTTCTGCTCTCGAGGCCCTTACAGAGTCCTGGGGAAGAGAGGTGAGTGGCCAAGCCTCACACAGTCATCCACATGACAGAACAAGGCCACGAACGGACCGGGGGTGCGCCCACGGGCTCAGGCGAGGGAGCCGAGGCTAATTCTCACTGGGGAGATGGTTCCTTCTCATCTTGCTCCTTCCTTGGTTCCCATTTCTTCCGGATCCCTGAGTGGAGAGGTCATAAGGTTAATTTTGGCCAACAGATGTGCTTTGTTTTTCATATGGTGTTCTGATTTTTAAATTGGTTGTCAATACTTTCAAAAATAGGGCCTCTTTTATTTAAAAATCTGGAATTCTGCTTCTCTTGAAAGTGGATCAGCTGCAGCTGAGTGGCTTTTGCCCTTTCTCCAGGACACACACTCTCTTTTCCCTGGGGCCCCTGCAGCCCACTGCCGTCATGCATGCTGCCCGTCTGGCCCCTGCTCCGGGAGTCCTGGCTCTCCCTCGCCCAGGGTCACTGCTCCGCGTGCCCTCGGGGGAGTACCCTGCCCTCGCTGCTTTGTCGGGACAGCCGCTGTCCTCCTTCCCATCCTGGTGTGGGCTGCGTGCCTTCTTGGAAGCCCTGCTTCACTGACTTGAGCGGTCCCTCCCGTGCTTTGTCATCACGGAGCACCCAAGATGAGGGTGGTGAGCGAGGTCTGTCCAGGGAGGGGGCATATTTTATGACCAGTAGTGTTTAGAATCTCTGGCGGATGGTGACACTGAAAGGCAGACTGACTTGCCTTTGCAACCCCTCAGACAAAGCCCCCACTTCTGCCTGCACCCGAGGGGCACCACCACCACGGCCCCGCTTGGCCCACCCTAGCTCTCACCCAAAGCCAGTGCAGGAAGTTTATACCAAGTTGTGTAACCACCTGACTCACACCTTCCTCCCCCGCCCCGTCCCGTGTGCTCACCATTGTGTCTGCTGAGCCCAGCACACCACCTGGCCCACCAGACGCGCTCAGGAAGTATTGACTGACTAAATGAAAAAGCAAGTAGTTGGGTCAGATTGTTCACCTGAGAAATTACACTGCGTCATTGACCAGCTTGATTTGGAAGCAGAAAGTTTCTGAATATTTATGTTCCTCCTGGAGGAGATGGGCTAGGTATCACGACAAATTCCTACTTTCTCCTCAAGAGGAAATTAGGAATTCGGAGGGAAATTTGCACCCCTGGATCAATATATGGCAAAATTTCAGCTCTATAACCTTAAAACCCAAGCAATTAGCTTTGTTTGAAAAGGTCAGCCATGGCTGTGCTCTTCTCCTCTGACAAGTTGAACTGTCCAACAGAACTCAGTTTAAATTAGAAATATCTCTGGCAGAGTTAATCAGAACCTTGTTGACGCCATCGTACTGCAGGGGAGGTGGGGCTCCGGGATCCCGCACTGCTCTGAGGAGCGGTTGGTTTTCTTTCGCCATTCGGGGATGGCAGCAGGGGAGTCCTGCCGCCACCGCTCCGGGAACCTCCCAGTACAAGTAGCCGCTGTTTTCTTTCGAGGGTCTACTCTGGACCAGACACCGAAGACCCCTTTATATATATACTTCCTCCAAACTTTCTATCACCTGTGAAGTTAATATCACTAAGACTCATTTCAGGCAGACGAAACGGGCTCAGAAAAGTGAAGCCACTTGCCCGAAGTGGCACCGTAAGATTAGACGGCATCTTTTCCTGATAAAACCTGGAATGTCTCGTTCCTCTGCCCGCAATACCTCAAATTCCGGGATGAGGGAAATGGACCATTTGTCACGAGATGATTATGTTTCTCCTCACCTCCCTGTGTCACACCCTTGCTTGCCTGCTGGACAGGCCATGATGTTTCCAATTTCAGAGGCTCCCAGTGGTCTGCAAGGAAGCCGTGGGCTGGGGTTGGGTGGGGGACGGGGCTGGGAGAGAAGAGCAAGGTGTGGATGGTAGAATAAACCTATCTGAATGACCTGCACTTTTCTCACCCCCTCCTGACACTGGTCTTCTTACCTTGGTTCTTGGTTCTTGTCCCTTAATTTTCAGTCTAAGTTTCTTGTTCCACAGAAAGAGGATCTTTATTTCCCTTGCAAGGTTGTTGTGAAGATAGAGGTATTTTAGAAGCCTCTAGAATATAGATTTAGCTCATACTGGGCGCCTGGGTGGTTCAGTCAGTTGAGCATCCGACTCTTGGTTTTGGTTCAGGTCGTGATCTCAGAGTCACAGGATCGAGCCCCGAGTCGGGCTCCACGCTGGATGGGGAGTCTGCTTGAGATTCTCTCCCCTTGCTCTTCCATCTGCCCTCTCTTTCTCAAATAAATAAATAAATCTTTTAAAAAAAAGAAATGGTAAAAATTTTTATCATCATTATTAACCTCCTGTTGCTTTAGTGCACATCTCCGCTTGTGTAGCTTTTAAGTGTCTCAGACGGAACATGGCCAGCACTCGGTTCTTGACCCCCTCCTCAGGTTACCCCGTCTCCCTAAGTGGCAACTCCATCTTCCCATGGCTCAGGCGAGCTGTCTCGGGGTCACCCTTGACTCCTGTCTTTCCCTGTTTCACTTCAATCCCTCTGTGAGTCCTGTCACTGACATCTTCAAAACGTGCCCATGTCTTCCCACCTCCGCTGCTGCCCCCCCGGCACCACGATGCCACCCTTTCTCTCGAAACCAGCTCCGGCCCCTTTCCTGCTCTCTCTGCCCGCCAGCCTAAGTGGCCCTCCTGCTCTCTCAGCCACACCTGACAGCCAGGTGTCAGCTCTTCTGCTCCGACCTCTCTAGAGGCCATCTGTCTCCTTCAGAGTCAGCGCCAACGCTCCCCCGCTGTGGTCTCCCGGCTGTCCCATGGACCACATCTCCCGCCACTCCCCTCCCGCCCCCGCAGCCATGCTGGGTTCCTTTCTGCTGCTCAAACATGTCGCTCAGGCACCTGCCCTTTGCCATCATTGGTCTTGCCATCTGGCACACTTTTCCTTCCCAGCAGACAAACAGGGCTCACTGTCTCATTTGATTCCGGCTTTTCCTCGACTGCCCACTGTCCAAAGACCCTCGTGGACCGTTAGGACCTGTGTAAAGTAGCCCCTCCCTTCTCACTCCTGATCCTCTTCCTCATGAACCACGGACAGTCACCTGACATTTCATGCCTTTGCTCTTTATCTGTCTTTCCAATCAAAGCATAAACTCTGCAGGAGTAGAGAATTCGCCGGTTTTCTTCCGTTGTACCATTAGTACACAGAACAGTGCCTGGCACACGGTGGGGGCCTCATGAACGTGCGTGAGATGAGCCTGGAATGAATCACGTCACACCGGCCACCCCAGAGGACCGTGGGTTTGCCACGTTCCGGCCAAGTCAGCTGGATGGTCGGCCTCCCAGGTCAGTACCGTGGGCTCTGCCAGAACCATCCAGGCCTCGGCCGCAGCTGCAGGAGGCAGGCGGGCCAGCAGCTGGCCTGGCCACAGGCAGGGCTCCACAGGGGGGTCCTGATCCCCCCCAGGAGGAGCACAGAGCAGAGAGGGTGCTGGCCTGCTGGCTGCAGGCCCTCTGCGGGCCCACGGAGAGTGCTTTCCATCTCCACCTTGGTCCCCAAGCCCGGGCATCTTCATCAGGACCAGAGCCCTGATGTTCTCTGACTCCCTTTCTCCAGAACCCTTCTCCGACGTTCTTCTGGCCACGAAGAGCCCTTCTGCAGCAGAAAAGCGGGGTCCTTTCGCTGGGATGTTGTCCTGCGCTTCAAGGCACGGATCTCTATGGGTTTTTTGCCCATGGGACTTGAAGTTCAGTGTGTCTCGGCACAATGCGGAGGGTGGCGTCTGCGCCCTGGGGAGCAGACCAGATGCACTGAGCTGGTACTTGGAAGAGATTAATTGCAATAGTTACTTCCTATAATGTGCAGCAGCCTGACAGACCGTGATTTATGGCTGGAAAGGCCGAGGGCCAGGCTTTGGTGGGGCAGAAGGGTGCGCCGCATCCCAGATGGGTAACCCTGGGTTACATAACAAGATGATTGTGGACGTGTTACTCGGTGATTTTAGCATAAAATAAAATTGAATAACACAGTCAGAAAGTTATTCTCTTTTCCATTCTCTTTTAATGATTCTGATTATAGGAGAAAAAAAAAATCTCCTTTGGCGCTTGAACACTTGCCAGCCTCCCTTTTTTTATGGAGGAGGAGACGGCTGGTGGCAAACTCAGACCATTCCACGGGAAGCAGTCTCTAGTGGGGGCCTGGGGATTACACTTGTTTTCATTGTGTTTATTTTAATTGTTGCTGTCTATTGATCGTATGTGATGCTGGCTTCTGTTGGTGGTGGTGATATAAAATTTCAATGACAATAAATTTATTTCAGCAAGACTCTGGGTTGGCTTTAAGACTAAGTGAATATGAGACGGGTGGGCTGTGAGCCCGTGAAGACCTCAGTGGTTGGAGCACAAAGGGCTGAGGCTGGGAAGTGTGGTGCAGCCGGTCTAACTGCGGCGACAGCTAACTGTTGGCCGAGCCGCTCTCTCTTGCTTGCGTTGTGCCACCATCCGGGGACCCTCTGGCTCCTGGCCCTGTTTCCAGCTCACGCTCACTTTCCAGTGACTTTGAATTGGGTCCACCAGCCACTTCTCTGCCAACGATCAGACCCCGCAAGCCTGCCCCGTGTCCTTGGGAAACTGCCGTGACCCAATTATTCAGGTCTAAGTGGCCCTCCTGGCAGCATTCAGGGACTCATTAAAACATAGTTGGAGTGGCCGTAAACGTGGCATACGGTGCTGCCCTTTCTCAGAACCGTCATCTGAAGTCAAAACATGTTTCTGGTCATGTCACCGAGTGTGGATTCCTGTTTTCTTCTGTCCCCCCCTCACGCTTTTGCACATTCAAAAACCTGTCTGGGTAATGTATGACCCCGGGAGGAGAAAAGTCGATGTGACAGGACTCCAGGACCTGTTTGGGTCTCTGAATACCACTGCGACGCTGAACAATGGCAGCGCTCGAAGGAGCCAAGCGGTTCTTGTGGACTGAGGAGCCGCACACGATGCTGGTAAGAGGTGTTGGCTACCACAGCTCTCATGCAGAATGGGTCAGGTAACATCCCTGTGGATGCTTCTAGTGCCCCCTGCGGGTCTGCCGATTGAACTGATGAGTGCTGTACTGTACCCGGGCTCCTGATGGTACCAGAAGGCGTGTGGGGTCAGGTCGGTTTAGCAAAATGAGAGATTTTGCCGATGGCGTTTTAATAGTGGTCATTTCCTGGTCCCTGCTGTGTTCTATGTGTTTTACATAGTTTCTGCGTTTATTTCTCATGGCATTTTTATGCAGTGACCAATAGGTATTGTTTCTTTTTTTTGCTGATGAAGGAACTGAGTCCCAGAGAGGCTAAGTCAGTTTCCAGAGAAGCTCTGGACCCATGGTGGTCTGAGCCTAAGGGGCTTATTTCCAGTCTCGGGGCTTATGCCCCCTGAGGGAAGGTATAGATATTTTAGTTTCTTAAAATTTTTAAAAGTTTATTTGAGAGAGAAGAGAGAGAGAGTGTGTGTGCACAGAGGGAGAGGGAGAGGGAGAAGCAGACTCCCTGCCGAGCAGGGAGCCCAACACGAGACTCCATCCTGGGACCCTGAGATCACGACTTGAGCCGAAGGCAGATGCTTAACTGATTGAGCCATCCAGGCGTCCCCATATTTTAGTTTTTTTTAAGTATCTGAAACTTAGTGTCCTGGTTCTATTACTTTCTAGCTGAGTCGGGTCTGTCCACCAGAATCAGATGGAACATCCAAAGGGGATGAATAAAGAGTCAACGGAAAGGATCATTTGCAAAGGTGTAGGTGGGATTAATCAAGGGAACAGTGGGGGTGGGTGAGGTGACCCAGGGGCAGTGACAGCAGGAGGCCATTTATGCCTGTAAGCCTCAAGGGGCAAGGGGGAGAGTGGGTCCTGGTACCCAGGGAGACCCGAGGCTAAGGAGGGGACCACTCACTAAGAGCTGTCTCAGCGGGGAGAGCAGAGGAGAGATAGGCTGACCTCTCTTGCCTCCTACCCTCTGACCTTTGTCCCGGTGCCATCCATTGGCCAAACCCAAGTAGCAGCCAGAGGGCAAGGGAGTCTGGTTGTTGCGGCTCAGACAAGACTTTCAGGGCAGAAAGCATGGTAGAGAGTGGTGGGGATTGAATCTGGAAGGGTCAAGGAAGCATATTCAGCACAGAAACCTTGACCACTCTGAGTTAGTGACCTGTATCAGGCATCTAATGCTCTGTAACAAATCACTACGGCACTTGGAGGCTTAACCAATAAACAGCAGTGCCGAATCCCCTGTTCCCAGCCATCTGGGCTTCCTTTCCATTCCTGCATGTCCCACACTCCCTCTGGCTATAGGACTTAAAAGGGGCATTAGGTGACACATGTCTCTGCCGGATTCCCAGCGATCCTCCTCCCGCCCCCCAATCCATTTTGTCACATAAATTTTTCCTAATGCTTAAATTCTCATCTCCTTTGTTAACCTTCCATAACCTCCCTGACCAAGCTGTTTGCTTTACTGTATCTTTTCCATTGACTCCTCTGTGGTGATGAGTATCACAGTTGTGATTTTACACTTACCTGTGAGATTACTTGTTTAAGGTCTGTTTCCTCTGCTGCGCGCCATGCTCCATGAGGGTGGATTTTGCTCATGTTTGCTCCCATTTTGCTTTCTAGACACTTGCTTAGCGCCTGCAATATAGTGGGGGCTCCGTGAGTATCTGTGGAATGAATATGAGTGAATTGCTCTGTGATGTTTTCACCTTTTTGGTTATTTTACCGAGTATCTAATAACAGCTGTGCTAAATTCTAAAAAGAGAAAGGTGCCTGGGATCCAGTCTCCTGAAGTAAAGAAATCTGTTTAACTTCCTAAGTTGAGCATTTCCCACAAAGTTTTTGAGCATACTAGGACTTTTTAATACCATGGCACAGCTATTAAACATCGAAAGGTGTTAGTGAGGGTATTCTATGAGGGACAAATTTAGGGATTTTTGTATTATAATTTCCATGAGGGCTTGGATGACTTATCATCCATTCATTTATCCATCCATCTAACCATCCAGCGTTACCGCCAACAAGAGTATCGTGATGCCTCTGATGGGTCTGGTGGTAGGGACTCAGGGCAACAACACCTGCGTTTTGAGGAAAGCTCTGTGGGTAATTCACAAGGATTACACTTCTTCTCCAGTCAGAGGCATCGGGGGATCCTAGCTGAGTCCTCACCGTGAGAACCTGGTGGGTTTTCTAGAGGTAAAGCCCATGAAACTGTGGAGTCCCTCTAAGGTTTCAACCCACCTGTTAGTCCACTCTCACCCTCCAAGAATTCATCAAAATGACCCCCTAAATATTCCTGTCAGTTACGGGTCCCTGGCTTCCGTTCCACATGAGCAGATCTTGGCCATACTCCTCTGAATTCTCCCCTCTTCAGATTTCAGGATGGCGGTTTGTCCTGTGGCCTCAGTTCTTTCCTGGGCCCCAGACCAGACATTGATTTTCAGTTTGTTGAGGTTTTTCTTGTTATAAGGGAGTGACAGCTCCCAAACTCTACTTGGGGGAGCTGAAACCAGAAGTCAGCACACTGGTAAGACACATTCAAGCAGGTAAAGACACAGTGTGATTTTGTTTCTCCCCTGCCACAGAATAGCCTCGTTCCTGGGAATTCCTTGATGTTCCTAGAAATGTGGGGGGGTGTTGACTAGATTGCAAGAAGCTTGTCCTCTTAAGCATAAGCTCATACTGTGAGCCTGTGCGTAGCCAGGCTGTGCCAGAGTCTTTAGATTTTGTGCCAGTGTTTGGGAGGTCGGGGGTCTGCACTGAACTGTGTTTCCCCTGGTAACAGGGGCGCAGAGAAATTATCAGTGAGAAATACAGCAGAGTAAGTTGATATGCATCGATATCAGACCTTCTTAAATTTGCTTACCCTTGGGCTGCCGAGTGAGTATGAATTTCTACTCTCTAAACTAAGAGCAAGTTCACCGGTGATTGGGTTCACTTGGATGCATCCAGCAGAATACTAGGGATGTAGGAGAATGAAGAGAATTTTTTGTGCTAGTATGGGTGCAGTTGCAAATGATTCATTAGTCAGCTACACGCTGTCCTCCTCTGTGTTCCCGGAAATCATTCCTGAAGTTCTCTGTATCTTCAAGGTCCCATACCAGCACACTGCAGGGTCAGGGACTCTCAGATATTCCCCTGTCCCCTCAACTAGTCCCCAAATGGGCCTGCCCTTATGCATTTCCCATTGTTACGACATATCTGGCCCTCAGGCTGTGACCAGAGGGGTCCCCAGGCTTGACGCCTTTCAAATAGCAAACTGGAAGAGGTCTTGCCTTGAGTCCTCTCATAAGTGACGAGCTGCTTGTCAGTCACATGAAAACCCAAAGGGGGCCTGAGCTTGGACGAACTCCCCCAGCTAAATAAAATGGCCTCACAGTACCATGTTGACCTGGCGCGTTCTCTGATGGGAAGCTCTTTCAATTATTTGAAGAGTGGCTGTTAAGGGGTTGTGAAATCATCTGCTTGCAGAGTTGGCTTTAGTTTCTCTAAAGAAAATGATTTGCCAAAGAGCCTTTGACTTTTTAAAGGCTGTCAACCTGAGCAAGACATTTGGGTAATTGGGCACTTGATGTTGGTTTGGTGTCACCTTTGTGCATATTGATAATCATGTGCGTATAAAGACCTTGTTTCACGTTAATTGGAATCCATGCGTGGGAGGGGCCCATGTGCATTGGCTGGTCGCAGAGTTCTCTTTGAAGAGCCAATGTGGATAAAGAAAGATGTGTGTTTGGCATTTTTTCCCTTCTGTGTTTTTGTTACAGTTCTGGTTGTAACGCTCATGGACCTGGAGGGTATCATGCTAGTGAAATAAGTCAGTCAGAGAAAGACAAATACCATATGATTTCACTCCAATGTGGAGTTGAAGAAACAAAACAAAGAAAAAAAAGAGACAAACAGAAAAACAGACTCTTAAACGTGGTGAACAAAACTGGTGGTTGCCAGAGGGGAGGTGGGTGGGGGGATGGGGGGAAATAGATAAAGGGGATCAGGAGTACATTTATCGTGATAAGCACGGAGAAATGCCTAGAATTGTTGGATCTTATATTGTACACCAGAAACGAATATAACACTGTGTTAATTATACTTGAATAAAAAAAACCCAAACCATGTAAGTGCAGCCATCCAGTAGAGTCCCCAGGGCAGCCCTAGCCGTTGTGGCCCCAACTGGAAGAACTGCCCCACCAGTTTGGATCTTGAGAGATAATTAAGTGAGTGTTGTTTTATGTTACCCAAAAAAAAAAAAAAAAAGTAGGGAGAGGTAATTTTATTATATTTTTAAGTGAGTCTAGATTTTTTTTTTAAATATGAGTCCACTATATCTGTATTTAAATACAGGAAATTAAATGCTGAAGGCAGTCAGACCTTGCAGGAACCGGAGCTGGGAAGTAGAAGATCATCCGGAGCTCTGGCAGCCACTCTGGGCCTCTTATCTCTCTGATTTCTCTGCATATCTGCCAGACTCATTTATGTGTCCTGACCAGCTCTCTTGGTTACTCCAGGAATGCAGCACAAGAAGGCTGTTCTAAAGTTTGCAAGTTTACATCGCCTCACGTCGAGCCACCTGCAGCGATATGCCCGGCTGTGTCTGAATGCCAGTCCCAGACTCCTGTAGGAGAGAACCTGACAGGAAGAGGTGAGCATCTTGGGAGAAGAAGAAGACCTGTGGGTGGGGGGCGCTTCAGAGAAAAGGGGTGTCATCTTGAAAGACCCCCTACCATGTGAGTACCTCATTTCTAGTTTTATCCCCATTGCAGAGATGAGGAAACTGAGACTCAGCTTACTTTGCCAAGGTCACAGAGGCACACCTCATCTTTCTTCTTGAATGAAGATTATTATGAGGAGATAATTTTATTTTGGATGAAAATTGGTACTATTTATGTTGCAGCTATTTTTAAGGAAGGGATTTATCTTTTAACTGGGGTGCATTGTTCAGCAAATTTTTTTTTTTTACTTTGTAATTTGTCAAAAGAAGACACACTTCCTCAAAATAAAGTGAGAGTCAACGAGAGTAACATTTTAGTAGCAAATAGAATGATTCCCCAAATAATCCAGGACAGTTATGTAATCACAAAGTGCTCTGGTATTTTTGCATTAAAAAAAAAAATTCAGTGCAACAGATGAATGAGAAGAGGATAAAAGTTCTTCACAAAAATCAGAGTCTTGCTCTTAGCCAAAAGGTTGAGGTATCGCAAGACATTTTATAAGGAATATACTCCCTAAAGGCAAATCCAGCCTTGAGCCAACCATGGAATTGGGCTGTAAGGAGGAGAGAATAACAGGTGCTGCTGCGGGGTCAGAGGGGCCGGGCTCCTGGATACCACTGTGGGGGAGCGTGAGAGCCATCGTCGTCTGGGTTCTCCTGCTGACCACTGTGCAGACAGCATTTTGTAGCAAGTGGGCGTGCGTGCGTGCGTGTACAGTTCTCCCTCACGTTCACTCTGGAAATCTGGGGGAAGGAGAAAAAAGATCTCTCCTTAGTTTGTCTCATTCCTCTGCACCTCTGATCTGACTTTTCGTATTTTCCAGTTTTCTCCCTCTTAAATCGATTCATTAGCTTTTTCCGCTGAAGTAGTGTTGGATTTTCCAAACCTGAGGCTGTTTCCCTGTTCGAGGCTAGACCATATTTTGATTTTTTACAGTTCGAAGGGAATTACCAATGAGATGGTTGTGTTAAGATGGCGTGAGACAGGAAAGGGTGCAATGGTTACATGCATCTTTTCATTCTTGCTAAGTGAATGCCTGAGCAGTGTTCACACACGGCCCTCTCTGCCTTCAGGCATCCATCTGGGAGGGTCTCAATGGTCCTGTGTTCCCTAGTTGATGGGGTTCTACAAAGGAGAGTTTGCTTGTGGTCTTCCGGGCTATTGTAGGCTCTACCAGGTTACCCTTACAGCAAGTGGGAAAGGGTGACCTATTACTTTCCCTGGGGCGGATGGGACCAAGGGAAAATCCATGGAAATAATGGCCTATCCGCTGGTGGCTCAGGAGCTCCCAACAAAAGAGTGTGCAGGAGCTTGGTACATTTGGGGTCTGTGTTGCAGGACATCTTTGGTCAAAGCCACTGCTGGCCCCGTGGTTCCCTTCCTGTCCTTGACACCACCCTCCACACTCTGTCCCTTGCTGCACCCCAGTGCAGTCAGCCTGCTTACGGGGAGGCCTCCCAAACTAAACTTGAATATTTGTGGACCCGCAGCCTCCCTTGATGTGGCTGGGAGCGTCTGCTTTCCGACAGCTTGCCATTGTCCACACGGTTCTGCCAGGGCCCTGGTCCCAGAGCAAATGAGACAGATTGCTGGTGATGATGGAATCAGATCAGGCCACCTCTGTGGGAGCACCAGCTCCTGGAGAGACTCGAAAAAGGCACCATTCTTGCTAAAGGGCCCCTTTGGGAATGTTGGCAAAAAGGCCAGCTCCTAGTCATCCTGTGAACTTTGAAGATTTTCCTTCTTTTAACAAAAATGAAAAGTTAAAGTGAATGTCTGCCACTCAGACAAAAATTTTGTTTTCAAAGTTTAAACGATTTGGTTCTTTCTCCCCTTCATCTTCCTCTAGGCTCTGAACCTAGCTCTAAGAAAGAGGAGACAAGAAATTTGCCATTGGTTAGCATTAGTTAGGAACTACCCAGCTAACCTTTTTAAAGTATTGGTGGAAATAAGGTATCAACATCACAGGAAACTGTACTTTGCTGCCACTTTAATGCTTTTCCTCTTGAGTACATTTTTATTACCTAAATTATTGTTCTGTGCTCCTTTTTCATAAATACAGTTACCCTAAGGATTTGGTTTCTAATGAGCACACACTGACAGCACATTTTGCTTAGCTGCCTGCCTCAATTTGCCATACAACACAGACCTTGCTTAAAATAACTTTTTTTTTTTTTTTTTGGCATGACTGTTAGTGCTTTGAAGTCAATTAAAAATATACAACTTATAAATACCTAAGAAAGAGCAATCTATTAACCTAACCAGGACCCCTGACATTTTTCACATGAATACCATCAATTTCAGTTCTGACTGGACCGTCAGTGGACAAAAAACCTAGGAAAATGTTTAAAACTGTTAGCACCTTGTATGTATTTGTTATATGATGTTGTAAAGCTTATTTTCATCAACATCTGAAAAATCCGACGAGACTTCCATTTTACGTAAACAGGTAGGTTTCTCCTTGGTCAATATGTGGAGATATACACATGAAAAAGTGTGGAAATAGTGAACTCAGCATCTGATAACGTGCAGGTAGGATGGCCTCCGTTTACCTTGCTTGAAAATACTGATGTTTGTCTAATTGCCTGTTTTGTTTTGTTTTGTTTTTGTTGTTGTTTTTCTATGAGAAGGGAAAATCTTTACCTATTGGTGCCAAGGGTTTTGGTCTCATTTTTATATTTTTCTGTATGTGTCCCCCAAACAAGTACGTACTTTACTTTTGACTTTGGAATTACCCCATGTGGGTAGTTATTCAGATCAACTTCATCTCTTGACTGATGTGGACAAGGCCTTTGGAAATGCTCTTCTTCACTCTTTGGTGGTTTTATTTTTTTATTTTTTTATTTTTTTTAAAGATTTTATTTATTTATTTGACAGAGAGAGACACAGCGAGAGAGGGAACACAAGCAGGGGGAGTGGGAGAGGGAGAAGCAGGCTTTCCGCTGAGCGGAGAGCCCGACGCGGGGCTCGATCCCAGGACCCTGGGATCATGACCTGAGCCGAAGGCAGACGCTTAACGACTGAGCCACCCAGGCGCCCCTGGTGGTTTTAATATCAACTTCAATATCGAAGAAAAATGTTTTCTGAGTTAGTGCATATGTAAAAAACTATGGACCCAAACCTCCTTCTGTCAGCAGAGATGGGCTGGTCTTTACCTACAGCCCCCAAATCTCAGTGGCTCAACTCAACAGAAGTGGTTCTTTTTGTCCCACTCAGGCCTCACATCTCTTGTGAGTTGCTTGGGCCCCAGGCTCATGACTTTGCCATCATTCTGCAGCTATATCATGTGGAATATGTGGCCGTAGAGGGGGAAAAAAATACTGGAGAACTGAATCTGAACTTTTCACTGCTTCAGCCAGAAATGACACACATCACTTCTCACATTTTGCTAGCCCTAACTGGTTATATGGCCATTTGCCAGTGAGCTGGGAGATGTGGAGAAGTAAATAGGAGGAAAATCAAAATATAAGGGAGAATCTTGCCTTTGGAACCAAATCCTGATTATGACTTGTGGCATCCAAAGAGTTTATGTGTGATTCATCATGCTCAATTCTTAGGTCTTTGTTGAGGGGGGGAAGGGGAGGTCATTTTCAGAGATTCAAGGTGATCATGCTGGCTAAGAGCCCGACTTGAACCCTGGAGCTTGGGATTCCCCATCTCCAGCCTTTATTTAATTCTGAAAAATTACAATGAGGAAAGGGTCCAGGCCTTGCTGGTCTTTCTAGTGAAGCATGCTCTGTCAGTTAGACCTAAACAAGAGAGTTAACCGCTTAGCGAAAAGGAAACATCCAGGGGTAGGACAGGCTCCCTGGCTGAAGCTATTTTAGCATAAACTGGACTTTTCCTGCCTCTTGGCTTTCCTCAGCGTGTTGGCTTCGTTCTGATGCTCCCGAAGTTATCAAGATAGCTTCAGTGACTCCAGCTTGATATCTGCTCACAATCAAGTCCAGGAGGAAAGAATAAGTATCTTGGCCATAGTTTTTAAAAAACTCCTGAGCTTCATTCTCTTGGGACTGACTTGGGCTATGTGCCCTCTAAACCCCTGGCCCAGGGGATCTGATGCACTGATCGGCTAGGGCAAGGTTACATGCTCCACAGTGAGTCTACTCACTGAGCGTGAGGACAGGGCCTGGGGCCCACTGTTATCAGAAGAAGGGGAGGGTGCCAGTTAGGGAGGGGCATAAGAAATGCCACTGTAGATGGATTTCCCAGAGCTTCTCACTTACCTGAAGAAGGAGCCAGGCTCATGCTCTAGAAGTAATCCTGCACACCCTGAGACCTGCCTTGAAGCCTGTCGGCTCTCTCATTCTGTGGAAGCAGTTGGACTCTTCTTAGTGTGCATGTGCTGATGTCGTTTATGAGCCAGGCACTTCCCCAACACTCAGGCTCTGCCTTCACACAGTTTATAATCTAGTTGTGAATGTGTAGGAGATGACTTTACAGTCTGTGGAGGGAAGGATGGGGTGCATTGGTTGTCATGGGAACTCTCAAACATGCACTATTTGAGTGGTTTTTTTTTTTCAAGGCTAGAGATTAAACAAGAGGGGAATTGTTCCCCTCTGGTACCTCCTATCTTCCCACCAGATGATCTGTATACTGCTAGGTCAAAGAAATCCGAAACCATGCAACCCTCTACTCCCACGCCCTATTTCCTGCTGAAACTGGCTCTTCTTACATTTGGTTTGTGATGATTAAAAGCCAGATAAACCACCTGAAAGATTATTGGGGGGGGGGGGTTGTATTTAGCTGGGTCTAGCCTGAGTCCAGATAAATTCATTATGTATTTTGGCGAATGTAGCATATTCTATTAGTTAAGTATACCCTATATAAATATCTTTCAAATGAAAAATGCCAGTATGCATAATGGTTTTGTCTTCAGTTTTTGCTCATTATAAATAGAGCTTAATTATCTAGGAAATAATGTGAAATTTCTCTGATTCGCTCTCATATTTGCTGTTTTTTTTTTTTAAGATTTTATTTATTTATTCATTCATGAGAGACAGAGAGAGAGAGAGGCAGAGGGAGAAGCAGGCTTCCCAAGGAGCAGGGAGCCCGATGCGGGACTTGATCCCAGGACCCCCAGATCATGACCTGAGCCGAAGGCAGACGCTTAACCATCTGAGCCACCCAGGCACCCTCATAATTGCTGTTGTAAAGGCTTCTGGGCTCAATCAAATCTGGCTTTCCTATTCTTTGTAGACATACCTGGAAGATTAAACTTGCCAGCCTGCCTGCCCTGTAGGCAAGTCCATTATCTATTACCATGATAATACCTAGTGTTGACCTGGGGGAGGGGAGCCCTACTGGTACAAACCTTCCAGAGGTCAATTTACCAAATTGCCACAAAATCCTTAAAGTGTGTATGCTTTTCAACCTAGGACTTCTCCTTCTATGAATGTATCCTAAGGAACCAAGTGATTGAATTAGGCTCATCGAATCTTATGAAGAGCTAGAAGTGACCTAAGTGTTCAGTGCCAAGGGGAATTACGACAGCAGTAATCTCAGTGACCACATACGGAATGTTCATTAGGAGTTGGCACGGGTTCAGGTCATTGCATATGTTACCCTACTTCATCCTTTCAATCACCTGGGGAGGAAACTGGAACTCAGACTCAAATAACTTGCCAGGGATTCAAACTCAGGTCTGTCTCACTTAAAAACTTTTGCTGTAAGCCAGATGGTGGCATTTTTTTTTTTTTTCCCCTGCAAAGGATAAGATAGAAAATACTTTGGGTTTTGTGGGCCGTGTGATCTGTTGCAACTCATCAGCTTGGCCAGAGGTGATACATACGTAAATGAGCATGGCTGTGCCCCAATAAAACTTTCTTTACAAACAGAGAGAGTAGACCCAATGTGGCCCATGGACCATTGTTTGCATTTCTTTACTCATTATTGTGAAATGCCTTTTCACGTCTTTTGTCCGTTCTTTTTTCAATGGGGTATTTGCCTTCCCTTACTCATTTGTAAGTGGTTTATTTGTAGTAAGGGATTCGTGCTTCAGCATATATCCTTTCATGGATATGGTTTGCCTTTCAATCTTGTTCACTGTGTTTTTTGACACATGAATGTCTACAATTTTTACCTCGTCAAGTCTACCAGATGCCTGTATGCGGTCATGCTTGGTATCATGCTTAGACAGCCCTTCTCCAGTCCAGATTATAGTCAGTATAGGCCACTGTGGAGTGCCTGGACAGATGATTGGGTTTGCTTTCCAGTTACGACCATCCCCCAGCCACTAGAGGCATGACCTTGGGTAAGTTACCTAAACCTTCCTGAGCCTGCACTTCCTTACAGGTAGAATGGGATGGAGACTATACTTACCTTGAAGAGCTTCTGTGCAGATGAAATGGGAATATGCACGTAAAGCATGTCTTGGTGTCTAGCTCCTAGCAAACGCTGAATTCAAAGGTAGCTGACATTACCATTGTTATTTTCTCTTGGTTTACACTTTATTCCCTAGAAGTTTGGAAACTTATTTCAGTATATGGGGTGAGGTTGCTTTCTGCCTAAAAAAATATCGATAATTTCTGCAGTGAGTGGAATGGCCAAATCATTGTGTTTTCCCCAGAGGCACTGTGACAAGTCAGGAGCAGGAGGTGGCTGAGTATGAGGGTAGCTGACTTACACCCATCTATGGAAAAAGCATCCTCCAGTTTGCCTTGCGTGGTGGGGATGTGAGGCTGACAGTGATGGAACCGTGTGGGGTAAGGGAGTGAGGCTGGGTGGGAATCTGCTTCTGATGTGAAGAGGTGGAGGAGAGGATGAAGGCTGCCCAAAGGAGGTTCGTCACGGGGTAGGAGTTTGGGACACATCCCGTTGCCTACCTTCCTTCCCTTAAGGCCCCAAGCTGACTGTTTTCCGGGGCAGAAGCTGTGGCTTGTTCATTCCCCTAGAGCAGAGCCTTGCAGCAGCTCCTCAGGCTCCAGAATGGACCGTCTGTGCCATGTTTGCAGCTGCAGAGGGCGAGATAACGGGGCCGGCTTCCCGGGCACACAGTCTCCCGGGAGCCCGTGCCCACGAGCGTCTCACTGTCGTCTCAAGGCTCTGCGGTCGCCATGTTGAAATTCTTAATGCTTTCTGAACTAGAGTTCCCAACATTTTCATTTTGTACTGGGCCCTGTGCATTATGTAGCAGGTCCCGGCAAGGCAGGTCCATGTCTCAACTGGATCAGGACCTCAGTGTTCCCTCTCTGCATGCTCCTCTTCACCATCTGTTAGTTGTGTGACTTTGGCGCCGTCACTTAAATTCTGAGAGACTCCATTTTCTTTCTCATAACATAGATGATAATATCTACGCGCAGGATTATTTAGAAGGATTAGGTGGCGCCTTAGCACATGGCTTGGCACGTTGTGGAGATAGAAACGTAGCAGTCATTAATATTGATTATTTGTCAAGGGCCCTTGAAAAATGTGGCAAAGCATCCGTTCAGGCGTTGGTGAAGTTGGATCTTATGTGGAGTTAGAGTCTGGTGTCAGAGCAGAAGGTAAAATTAGCACAGAGCAAAATTACCCCTGACAACAGTACGTTGGGATTTGTCGGAGACAACAAATGTTGCCCAGCCTGTCTGTCATGGCCAGTTTCTCCCCTTGTACCGACACAGATCACCATTTCTTTGAGTACCAGACAAGTCAGTTCACTTGTGTTCAGCTGTGTTTTAGGGGAGAAAAGGGGTTGGCAGCTGGGATAGAAAGGAGGAGGGGAAGCACCTTGTCGAAGTGGCCCTGCTTCCTAGCAGCAATCAGGTTATTCCTGGGATTCTCTGGCCCCTGGTTTTGTTTTTGCTTTTGTTTGCTTTCGCTTAATTTTTAAAATGTTAAAATGGTTTAATATCTTTTATAATTGCAAAAATAATACGTACCTGTTGTCATTTCAGGCCCAAGCCCACTTCCTAGAAGTTAGCACTTGCAACAGTTTGACACGTGTCCTTGAATAACTTTATCCATACATATAGAAACCTACACATACTGATTAAATTCCTTTTTAAAATGAGAACTATCGCACAGCTTTTTTTCCTTATCAATGTAGCACAGCCATCTTTCCATGTAGGTATCTATCATTGTACCTCATTCTTTTAAGTGCTGCATAAAATTCTGTGCATTCTCCAGTTTATTCACTCATCCCTTTATTGATGTACATTTAAGATGCTGCCTCTTATAAAAAAGAAAAATAGGGCTTTAATAACTGACCATGTAATATATATCTTTATATTGATTTTTCTTATCTTTCTCATCCTTCTGTATAAATGAAAATTTTTACTTTCTTATGATTATCCAAGGCCCAACAATAGATCTGCTGGTTGTTTGTTATAGCAGTTGACACTCTCCAAATGCCTTTTTTTTTTTCCTTCTCTTTTTGCGAGTTAATCCAGCAAAATGTAGAGTTTATTCCTTAAGTGGAGTGGGCATTGTGTGAAACAGTCCATTGCTTAATTACCTCTGAATCACTTGTCATAGTCCTAATAAAAATGTACACCCATTGCCGTGAATGCTTAATCACATTAGTTGTGGGGGGAGTAAACTGTTGAGAGAGAAAAACGAGGGGATGTTAAATGTCGGGTCTTGTTTAGAATTCAAAACACTTTCCCCATACTGGAAATGAAGCTCATTGCCTGTGGTGGAGAATTATAGAGCTGTTGTTGATGGTCGCCGGAGAATCCCCAGGGGATGGGGGTAAGAAGCTGCAAGGGGAGGGGAGTGTTCTTAATTTCACAAAACTATTCTGCTTTTTATAAGATGTCAGGCTCTGACCTTCTTGCAGATAACCTGGTTGTATTAAGTTCAACACATAGTTACCCAAACCGTACAATATGCCAGGTAGCTTCTTGATACTGAGATCAAGCAGTGATCAAAGCAGAAAATGAATTTACCACGGGCGCCTGGGTGGCTCAGTTGGTTAAGCGACTGCCTTCGGCTCAGGTCATGATCCTGGAGTCCCGGGATCGAGTCCCGCATCGGGCTCCCTGCTCTGCAGGGAGTCTGCTTCTCCCTCTGACCCTCCCCCCTCTCATGTGCTCTCTCTCATTCTCTCTCTCTCAAATAAATAAATAAAATCTTTAAAAAAAAAAAAAAAGAAAATGAATTTACCTTCATGAAGCTTACGTTCAAGTGGAAGGAGACAAAACTGTCAACACAGTGACGAAAAAAGGAAAAAAGGCGCAGTGTCCGTGGTAATTGCTGTGCTAAGAAATAAAGTGAGTGAGTAGATGTGAGTGGTAGAGAGGGGTGGAATGGTGAGTGGTCAGGGAAAGGCCCTTTCCAGACGGGCTTTTGAGTAGGGACTTAAACAAGGTGAGGGACTGCACCAGGCAAGTATCTTCAGGCTGAGCATCAGTTTCTTAATATATTTAAAAAATTATTTGAGAGAGAGAGAGAGAGCACAAGCTGGGAGGGGGAGCAGAGGGAGAGGGGGAGAAGCAGACTCCCTGCTGAGCAGGGAGCCTAGGCAGGGCTTGATCCCAGGACCCCGAGATCATGACCTGAGCTGAAGGCAGATGCTTAACTGAGCCACTCAGGCGACCCCCCGAATATCAGTTTAAGCCCAAAGTGCAAGCTGCTGGCTTTCCTGGGGAAGGTGCTGTTTCCACAGACTTGACCCCTGGGAATTTCTTCCATTTGTGGGGATGCAAAATGTTTGTGAGATTTTCCAATCAGCGATTATCATTGACGCTACTACAGATTCAATATTTGTGCCTCCCAGCCCCCAATTCATATATTAGAAGCTTAATCCCCAATATGAAGGTATTTGGAGGTGGGGCCTCAGGAATTGATCACTAGGTTCCACCTTGGGAGTGGAATTAGTGCCCTTATAAAAGAGGCCCCAGACAGCTCCCTCGCCCCTTCTGCCATGTGAGGACTCTGAGAGGAACAGCCTTCTATGAACCAAGAAGTCCTCAGCAGACACCAAATCTGACGGTGACTTGAAATCGGATTAGTCTTCAGAACTGTGAGAAGTAAATTTCTGTTTATAAGTAACCCAGTTTATGATATTCTGTTATAGCAGCTCGAGGAGACTAGGACAGTTGGATCCCACAGAGGTTTGTTATCCAGCGCAAGTGCTCAACATCCACATGTGCCCAAGTGGCTACCCTGTTGGACAACAAAGATACAGAACCTCCTATCATCATGGAAAATTCTGTTGCACACTGTTGTTCTGGAGGATTTTCAGTGATTTGATGAACTATTGCTAACAACAACAGTAATAATAATACTGGCAGTGTTAATGGTAATGATACCATTTACCATTTACAGGGCATGCATAACATACAGGGCACTTTGCAGATAGTATCTCATGCCAGCCTTACATAAACTTCAATTAAGCAGGTGTATTTACTCTCATTTAACAAATGAAAATCCACGGAGGGGTCAAATGAGTGACCCAAGGTAGTACTACTAGTAAATGGTGGAACTGGGATTGGAACACAGTATTGCCTGATATGAATCCCCATGTTCTTTGCTACTACATTGTACTACTTCTAGATCTGTGGAATATTTCCCATTGCCGAAAAAAATCCCCAGGAGGGGCAGTGAAGAAGACTTCCTGTGGGGAGATGAAAATCTTTATTCTGTCATGAAACTGTTGGGATACTCAGTTGACATATTTCAACCACTTTCAACTTCTCTGTAGCCAGAAGTCTACTTATGAAAATAAGCAAAAGGTGTCCTTTCTCCATATACTTTGCTGCTATTTGCTGGTCGCTTGTCACAACTCCACAAATGCACAGTGTCTATAGGGTGATATGTGCCTCATAGAGTTGTACAGAGAACAACTAGAACGATCACAGGTGGTGACCCGGGTGTATCTGGTCTTTTGTCAAGTGTAGAGAGACTTGGTTTTAAATCTTAAAAGTGAATGACTGAAGATTGTCTAAGAAAAGTAAAATATTTAGCAGGTGCTCGTCAGTGATTCCTGCAGAAACCACCCACACACCCTGATATTTCAGGGCTGGGACTCATTCCCACTCTGTAGACTCTTGATGGCATGACTCAGCTGTCATGGGGCCCATACTTAACTTAAAGCATAATTTGTCACTGCAGCCCACAGTCATCAAATATTAGGGCTGAACAGATCCGGAGAAAGGAAGGTGGAGGCAGGGAAGAAGAGTAGGAGAGAGAATAAGCAAGAACAAGAAATCTAGTAATAGTAATGACACCCATCATTTATTGAGTCCCTGTTATTTACCAGTCACTGGAGAACTTACTTTACTGGTGATAGCATTTAATCTTTACAACAATTCTGCAAAGTAGGTTTTGTTACTTCAATTTACAGATGGGCAAATAAATTAATACGGTTAGGAAGTACAACAGCTAGCACTTGAACCTAGGTATTCCTGATCCCAAGGCTAGTTTTTCTTTGAGCCAATCTAGAGAGACAAAAGGTACTAGAAAGTGCTAGGCATGAAGCTCAGTTGGTGGGGAAAACAATGAGTCCTTATTAGAAACAAGAATAAAAGAGGTGAAAGTTGCGACAGAGCTCTCCACTTCCAGCTAAGATAAAAAATTTATCTTCCTTCCCGAAACAATAGTAAAGAGACAAAATATATAAAACAATGGGTTTTTGAGGTGAGACAATGAGAGACAGTGATCCCTGAGAGATGGAAAACAAGATAGGCGTTTTGTCTTGAGAAAAGGATGGAGCAGTTCTCTAAACCCTCACTTTTCAGGAAGAAGTGGAAATTTGTAGAGAGGTTCTGGCTACTAGTTGGGTTTTTCTTTTCTTTTCTTTTAAATTTCAATTACGTTTCATCTCTTATTGAAAATCTTTCCTTGTTCCAGCCCAGTTTCTCTTCCTCCCACTCAGGCCATGCGCTGCGCCGCCAAAGCTCCCATGCTGATCAATATCACATTTATCACGTAAGGTTGAAATTATTGTTCTTGCTTCTTTTATAGTCTGAGGTCAGTAAAGCTGCCATTATGGAGTGCTGACTGTGTACGCCAGCCACTATTCTAAGTATTTTACGTATATTAACGCTTATAACGTCTGCCTGACTCTATGAGAGGTAGACTGTCATCATCCGTGTTTTGCAAATGAGGAAAGTTACCTGATGTCACAAAGTAGGAAAGCAGGCAAGACCTTGACCATCTGGCTCCAGAGTTGGATTCCTGATAATCGCTGGGAGTTGTGTCCTCCTCATCTTTGTATCCTCCGAACATAGCACGTAGTAGGCACTCAGGGAATGCTTTTTGAACCGAACAGAATGCCCAGAGTCACGAGGCACGATTAGTGGGAGCCTCGCTCGCAGTGTTTGTTGGTGTCTAAAATATGAAAGCGGCGTCATTCAGTTGAATAGAACGCAGGGCTGCAGGAATGGAAAGATAACAGAAAAGGAAATTAAATATTGATGAACACTCACAATAGAAGGGTTGGGGTTCAGAGCAGACGTGGGGGTCTTCAGATAGAGGTTTTTACTCTTCTTGTACTGTCCCCCTGGCTGTCTGCTTCCCCTGAATAGGGGCTCTATAGCTGAGAATAATTCATGCTTTATTTAAAACCTACTCTGGGCATGCTGGCCCTGGCGGTAATTCGCTCATTATATTCTGGGTTTCTTTTTAATCATGTTCTGGGTAGATGAGTAAAATTCCTCACTTGGGCCAAAGGTTGGACCTCCTCTAATGATAAGATTTCCAGGATATTCGAATGATCTCCATCCTGTAAGTAGCAGCCATGCCTACTTTTTTTTTTTTTTTGTTCCTTTGTAATTGAAACCTATCAGTTAGGTACCATTAAGGGGCCCAATGCATATTGTAAAAATTCTCTATAGGAAATGAGCCTTTCCCTGGAAAAAAAAAGGCTCCAACTTTAGTATTGCTTCTTCGTACTGTAATGATCCAGCCTCAGCTTCAAGATGCCATTTGCTGCATTATTCAGAGGCAGTTTACAAAAGGGTTTTGATCTCTGGCTTACAGTTCTTAAAGCCAAGGGAATCCTAAGTAGCTTGAAACTAACTTAGAGATGGACTGATTTGAAAATGTCTGTCTCTCAGCCTCTGGATTCAGCATTTGCCCTGAGGTGGAGCTGTGTTTTCTTATCCCACAGGACCTCAGTTAGGGGCCTCTGGGAGCGTTGGCACATTTCCTCCCTTTCTGTTAGCACCAAGCAGATGCGCTGGGTACCCCAACCTGCCTTGCAGCTCTACTAAATGAGATTCATCGTAGATGGTCTCGGCCACAAGGAGGAGGCAGAAGACCAACAGACAGAGCAACTGCCCAACCAAAAGCCAAGCAAGCAGGAAAATGGGCAGAAATAACTGTCTGGCCTGGATGTGACCCAAACAGTTTTACCCTGTTTCCCACAACACAGTTCGACAGCCTCAGCCATCCTGATTTTAGCCACCGTGGCGTTGAAATTATGCAGCTGTTCTAATGCAATTAAGGCTCATTTATTTTTACACTTGACTTTCATTCACTAGAGTTGAGGCTCTCTAAGCCCCAAAGACGCAGGATTATTTTTGATATTTATAATTTCTATAAACATCTCCTTCGAGAATATCGTGAAATCCTAGATATATAGAACTGTTTAAAACCTGCTTGTTTACTTCAGCTGGGGAATTTTCTCCATGATTAAAGGATTCATTTTATTCAAGGCTTATGACTGAAACTTAACTAAGATTTCTGTGTTCCAGCTATTAAAGCAGAAAATTCGAGCATGCAAACAGCCAAAGCGCAGTCAGGCATCTGTGGAGGTATTAGACTATCTTGTCGCCATCAGTAACTACTTAGATGCGAAGCTGGGAAAGGGAACGCCAAAGGATTCCCATTCTCTCCCCTTTGCAGAGCGAGCTGGGCCGCCCTGCCCGGTGTGTGGGCTCTGGGGGCTCCCGGAGCACATCCACCAGACGCTGGGGCTGTGCCCCAAGACTCTGACCAGCAGCGCTGAGAACGAAGGGTCCGCCTTCCGCATCCAGGATCCAGACACTCCAGACCTGGGAGGGCGACTCAGACTTCTTCCAGGATGCCTGGCTCAGTTAGCACTGCTTCCCCTTACTGCCCCCCCCTCCTCCTCCCCCCTTCCTCCTTCCTCCCTTCCTCCTTCCCCCCCACCTCCTCCGCCTCCTCTCTTTACTCTCTCCTGCTCCCACTTGCTCCTCCTTCTCACCCCTTCCCACCTCCTTTCTCCCTCCTCCTCCTCCAGACCCCACTAATACCATAGATATTTATTAAGCACCTACCATATGCCAGGAAATCTTTAGGCAGTGAGGAGGCAGTTAGTGAGTCAACCGGTCTCTGCCCTTGTGAAGGTGACAGTCTAGTCAGGGAGACAGATAATAAGCAAACAAATCAATATGTGATAGAATGTTAGGTCCTGTCAAGAGTGACGAAGTTATTTAAAAAAGAAGAATGATAAAGAGATGGAGTGACAGGCTTGCTGTTTTCTACTGGCACTTGGAGAAGGCATCTCTGATGAGGCAAAATTTGGATAAAATGAAGGGAGCAATTCATTTTGATGTCTTAGGGAAGAACATTTCGGTGAATGGGACATGAATGCAGAAGGCCTGACATGGGAGCTTTCCTGGTGTGTTTGGGAAGGGCAAGGAGGTGTGCGGGGCTGCACAAGGAGTGAGCCTCAGTAGCTGGAGGCGGGTCCAGGACGTAGCCAGCCCTCAGATCACTTGGGTCCTTATAGGCCTTAGTAAGAACTTTGGATTTCATTCTAAGAATGATGGAACATTGTGGAAGAATTGAGAGGAGTGAAGTGATCAGCTTCATATTGTAGAATGATCGGGTTCATAATTTATTTTGGGTGCTGGTTATCAACAATACATGGTAAGCATAGTCTCAAATGCCATCAGGTCATTCAGCCATTCAGCACGTACTGAGTGTAATGGGGCTCCAGGTCAGAGAGTTGACTAACATCAGGGCTCTACAGTGGCTAGAACATGATGCCTTCCTTCAAGAAGCTAGAGTAAGGAAGACCTGTGGTATATAAGTCTCTTCTTCTTCTTCTTCTTTTTTTAAGATTTTATTTATCTTTAAAAAAGGAGAGACAGAGGTAGCGAGAACAGGAACACAAGCAGGGGGAAGTGGGAGAGGGAGAAGCAGGCTTCCCGCTGAGCAGGGAGCCCGATGCGGGGATCATGACCTGAGCCGGGATCATGGGATCAGGACCTGAGCCGAAGGCAGACACTTAATGACTGAGCCACCCAGGCGCCCTGTAAGTCTCTTCTTGATGTCTGCTGTCCTCACAGCAATTTTCCTGTTTTCATCCTGTACCAATTTAGACACTGTTCCCCCAACAATCTGTCTGCAGAGGAACCTTGGTAAATAACAGAATTTACCGAAGATTTCCTAGGATGCATTTAAGGGAGGGCTTATATCACACACCTTTGAGATCTGTGAAGGAGCTAACATTTCAGCTTATGTCTAAGCTAACAAGTGGGCTGCCATGGTTTCATGGATGCTGGTGGAATATAGGAGACGCTTGCCTCAGAGGCAGAAGAACCTATGATTTCGCAGTGCAATAGCAGTAGCCAGGCTATTAGCGTTTGCTTTGGTTCCCTGAGCCGCCAACTTAGGGAACTTGAATATTTCCTAATGGCAATAAGCCTGCCTGACATTTGCCCTGGAGGGAGCTACTGTCTTTATTGCACTAGAAATGAACGTGCCACTTGCTCTGAGGAAGGCACTATCCTGATGTTCCAAAGCTTTTTGGAAGACAGTTATCCTTGAAAAGATAGTCTAAAGCAAAGGTCAGTGCAGAAGCACAAGAGAGCAATGGAGCGTTATCTGCCTTCTAATACACACCTGATAATTGACTCTTCAGAATGTTTACCACATTTTACTGGGTTCCTTAGTTCTGCTCCCACTGGCATTTTCCTTCCTTCCTTCCTTCCTTCCTTCCTTCCTTCCTTCCTTCCTTCCTTCCTTCCTTCCTTCCTTCCTCTCTCTAGAGCATTCAGCCTTTGTTTTCTATTATCTGAGCAATTCAGCTGTACCCGCAAGCTTGAATGTCTCTATATACTACACAAAACAAATGGCTCTTAAGTTAACAGGGTCCATTTTCTTTAGAAAGTAGTTTAGAAATTTTTTTCTGATTAATCTAGAAGGATTTTGGGGGTTCATTGTTTATACAAGTGGCTTATGAAAGTGTTTCTTCCCAACTATAATTCCCCCCATAAGAGGAGAATTCAGAATGTTCTCAGTGCTCTGTTCCAAGTCTCTTGTGGGCATAGCGGGGGCCCAAGTAGAGAGAAGGTGGTTGGTTCTCCCAGGTTGGAGAGGGTAGGAATTGGTGTGACTGATTTTCAGGAAGAGAAGGCCTATAGTGTTTGTAATGATCATTTAACTGCTTCATTGTTTCCTACTTTCTGATGTGTCCTGATTTATTTACCCACTCTTCAATGGTTGGACATTTCAGTTGATTCCAGAATCTCATGTGTATAGAGAACACAATAATGATATTTGAAATATTATTGTGGACCTCACTGAGAACATGCTGGGAGCAAGGCCTGGTGTGATCCTGGAGTTAGGTGAATTTAGGCATTGTTTTTGTCCTCAGGGAGTTCACCGTCTAGTGGGGCAGACATATATGTGCGAACAGATCACCATCATAGAGGGAACTTCATCAGTGTCTGTTGAGTTAATGATCGCTCGATGAATGGGCCACATAAGTGTTACTTAGATTCAGCACGTATCAGATCCACTGGGGTGGGCTTCCATGGGAAGGTGGGTTTCAGGTTAAGTGCTGGGGGCAGGGGGAGGCATTCTACATAGGTAAATGGAGAGCCAGGTGCGGAGGTGAGCGTGTGTGGCTGGATTTGAGGAACACTTTGTAGTGTGGTTGTAGAGTGGAAGGAAAGGCTGGAGAGTGTGGTCTGAGATCAGATAGTGGACTTGGAGTAAAGGGCTTTATTCTTTTAAATGATGCGCGGAGCCCCTGGAAGCAGTAATTTTAGAAGGCGCATCATAACTTTTCTCAGATGTGATGAATATTCAGGAGTTAGAACCGCTGATCTAATGCATCAGAATACTTACTGGAAATTGTTGGTGGGACTGTGATTTAAACAACATAGGGGAGGTTCAAATTGTATGTCTTCTTACTCTAGCTGGGAAGCAGACTAGTAAGTTATAAACAACCATGAAGTCCTTCTTTGGGGGCAAGATCCCAAAGAAAATGTACCACTTGTTGCAGATGGAACCTCTGTTCTGTGGAAATACTGGCAGGAGAAGCTCTTTGGGAGGAAGTCGGGGGAGCAGCTCTTCCCTCACTGGCTTTGTGTTCTCCCTGTTGGGTGTTTAATTCAGGGGCAATCCAGAATTAATGAAGATTTTCTAATTAATCAACAAGTCCCTTTGGGTTTCATTGCCACGTTTGCATCTTACCAAATTTGTATTTCAAACCAGTGAATCAGTCTGTCACCACTTCCCCACGCTGGCTCCTGGACTCAAGAATGGCTTAAGCAGGGGCGCCTGGGTGGCTCAGTCGTTAGGCGTCTGCCTTCGGCTCAGGTCATGATCCCAGGGTCCTGGGATCGAGCCCCGCATCAGGCTCCCTGCTCAGCGGGGAGTCTGCTCCTCCCTCTCCCACTCCCCCTGCTTGTGTTCCCTCTCTCACTGTGTCTCTCTCTGTCAAATAAATAAAATCTTAAAAAAAAAAAAAGAATGGCTTAAGCATAGGAATGAATCTTTAATGTGCTATTCTATGGTCTGACAAAGCATTGAAAAAATGAAGTTTGCATTCACACATAGCGGGTTTAAATCCTAGCTCTTCCATTTACTAGGAGTAGAACTTGGGTCAAGTTACCTAACAGCATTGAGCCCCGTGTTTTTCTTGGTACAAATGACATAAAATATAAAACAACCCAGTTCAGGAATTGTGAAAATTAACTGGGATGCGGGCTTTAGTACATGCTGATCTTCCTCCCTTCTCTGTATTCCCTGTCCATTCTTTTTCCTTTAGTAACTGTGTTGGTAACACAGTTACAGAGAATCCTCTGGAACATCAACGGATGGGCTTGAGCCCTGGCACCACCAAATGATGGCTTTCCTTTTTAGAGGAGTGGGAGGGACGTTCTTGGGATAGATTGTGACCACTGTTCTCAAGCTCTAGTCATTGCACTGTTTCCTACAAAATATCTGAAGGTCCTCATTGAGGAAAATGAGGTATGCCCATATTCCCCTGACAAGAGCCCTCTTTTTTAGAAATACAGAGCTCTCATATCTCCGTAAATAATAAAGCCATGTCCCAAGTAATGAAAATGAGGCTAGTGTCAGAATTCACCCTGGCCTTGTAATTCGTCTCTCCGTATAGAAATAAAAAAAGATCAGATCATTACTTTTTCAGTTGGAGGATTGGCCTGGTTAGCCCTCGACCAGGGTTCCTCCACTTGGCGCCCTTGATGCTGTGAGCTTGGTCATTGTCTGTGGTGAGGGACTCGCATGTGTGTTGTAGGATGTCCAGCAGCATCCCTGGTCTCTCTATCCGCTAGAAACTGGTCACCCTCAGGTATGGCAGCCAAAAATGTCTCCTGACGCTGCCACGTGCCTTCTGGGGGGCAGAATCACTCCTGGCTGTGAACATTGGTTTGGAAGCTTGGTTACGGATTGTGGGGGGGGCATCACCTCAGATATTACCCCCACATCACCACCAACAATGAGGCAAACTGGGCGTCAGACTATGGTGATCCTAAAGCTACATCTGTGAGGAGAGCTAAAAGCAGTGTGCATTGAATTTAGATATTTGCTTTTGATACAGAAAAAAGGGTGGGTGGAACCCTATCATTGGTCTTTGCCTCTCCCTGCCATTTCTAAGGTATTGTGTTTAAAATATCCCCAATCCAATAAGGTTTAGAGAAAGAGGGCATCCTTAAATTTTAGAATTTTGCAATTAGGACCTTCCCAGTCCAACTGAAATCAAAGCACTTGGTTAGGTATTCCAGTTGCCTCTAAAGGCAGATCTAGATAGAACAACATACACATAAACTTCCACGTGGCTAAAATAAATTGCATTCGTGGCACAGAGTTGCTTCTAATGTATGTAATTTATTAATTCTTAATTAATTCTATTACTGGCTTATCTTGCAAATGGCAGTGGGCTTCTCTCTCCATCTCCCGGAAGCACAGCCTTTACCTTTCACATCAAGATTTATGGCAGAAAATGTTAACTCACTGCGTGTCCGTTCCTTCCCCATCTCAGCAGTAATGGAATGTGATCTCCTGATCCTAACGTAAGCACTGAATACAGATTCTCTAAGATGCCTTGAACCTTTAAGAATAATACCAAATTATACCTAGTCTGTAAATAGGAAATGAGGGTTTTTTTCCCTTCTCTTCAGTTGCTTTCCACAGATTTTAATATACGAGTGAGTGATTTATAATACTAGTGACAAAGCTGCACACAGCTTGAAATTTTTTATAACGGCTGTAATACCACATCTATCATAATGAAAAATGTCTACGAAATCATTTTCTGCCAAAGAACATCTTCCCAGATTCTATTAAGAACTTGCTATCTGCATGACCACTGCATATTGCTGAAATACATTGCTTTAAAATGGCCCTCAGGAGCGGGGCCCAAGTGTGGCCACTGGAGTGACTCAAATCCCAGTCAGTGGCCATCGATTAAGGTGCTGTTGGTGAGAATCTCCAGAGAAGAGAATCAGGAGGGTAGAGGAGATGGTGGGAAAATATATTCTTTTGTAAAAAACTAATTTCATCAGGATATTACCGAATTTGGCAGTTGGATGGATTTAGATCCTATTGTGCTTTTAGTTCTTGTCCCATTTACCTAGGAGCTATCAACTTCCTGCTGGTCCCAATTTTTAAAAGAATATAATAGTCCCGCCTGCCTATTATTGCTGTATTCTATTTGTAGTTATCTCTGCTTCGAGTAAAGGAGAGGAGTTTCACCTTGATTTGTGCCCTCGTTCGACAAAATCTTTTGCACCGGGCAGAGTTAGCCTAGTTTTCTCAGAACGAAGAGAGCTGACACCAGTAAGCTCCCAACAACTTATCCCTGGAGAAAGTTACCGCAGGGGTTTGTTTGTTTGTTTGTTTGTTTTCTTTTTCAGGACTTAATTTTGATTTATTAAATAAAGCTTTGGAACAAATAGGATCATGACATTTCACAATTGTATGCATCGTACCTATGAACTCTTAGAAGTTCTAACAGACACACATTTTGTTTTTTTGTCTGAACATTTGGAGGCATGTGTCTCTGTCTGTCCCCAATCCTGTGCTGACGTCTGTATACATGTAAAGGGTTGTCACTGGCTGTCATTAATTAGAGAAGTTTCTGGGACTCTAAGCCAGTGTCACGAGGGAGAGTGGGCATGCCTTAGTACCTAATACGTGTCAAGGATACAACATATTTTATCTTACTTATACTCATCGCTGCCCTGGGGGGGCGTTCTTTATCCCCATTCCACACTGGATAAAACTGGGGTTCAGTGAAATTGAATAATGCATCATTTGTCACAGAGCTGGAAATCAGACTTAGGTCCGTCTGGCTCTGTACTCTATGGTTGTATGCCAGCCCCGATAGGGCCAAGGTTTTGGGATAGGAGTCCTGAAATCAGTCCACCCACCTCTGTGGTTGTAGCTATAATTCTCTTGACCATCATCTGGGGATGGCCACTACAACTAGCTAGTTTGCCCTTTGAGCTCCAAAGATTTCCCTGTTTCTTTCCCATCAAAGCATTTAAATTCATTTAAATTTAAATCAGAGATACAGGGCGCCTGGGTGGCTCAGTTGGTTGAGCGACTGCCTTCGGCTCAGGTCATGATCCTGGAGTCCCTGGATCGAGTCCCGCATCGGGCTCCCTGCTCGGCGGGGAGTCTGCTTCTCCCTCTGACCCTCCCCCCTCTCATGTGCTTGCTCTCTCTCATTCTCTCTCTCAAATAAAAAAATAAAATAAAATAAAATAAATCAGAGATACACTCCAGTGGTTGCTAACCTGCTAATCCTTCATGGCCCAAAGATCACAGTGACAAACTACCTCACGTTGGATTTGTAATTTGTAAATTAAAACTTCGTTTTGCATATGTCAATTAATTTGATTTTCACCATAACCCTGAGAGGCAGGGATAATGGGGAGTCTTGTTCCCCATCCTGTAGAAGAGGAGGATGAGCTCAGGTTAAGTGACTTGCTCACGCAGCTATAAATCATACACGCTCCTTCCAGTGAAACCACACTGCCTCTGAGTGTGAGGATTTAGGTGTTCATAAGGCCCCAATCCTCAAAATATGCCTTCAAGTTCATCCAGGCATATTTGCATTTTGACTAGTTTCAATTTATTGTCAAGTTGTTGTCTCTCATGTTTCATTGTATTGCATCTGAGTCCAGCGTAAATAGTAAATAGTAAACAGGTGTTGCTCATGCTGCAACTGAAGCAATCAGATTGAGCAAGCAACATCCTCGCTCCTGGACCGATCATCGTTTCTTTTGCGTGACCTTGGTTCAGATGAGGATTTCCTTTCAAGTGCTGGTTCTGGGGACTTCTTTGGCATTTTTACATTGTTCAGGTAGCATTGCCCTATTTTAGGACAAAGAAATCACACAATTGTATGCATGTATTCATACATATATTGTGTGTGTAAGCAAAGTTAAGATTATATGAATATAAAGCATTCGCTACTGCTTTTGTATTTTACGTTGCATCATGAATATTTCCATATGTCATTAAATACTGTATGAAAATGTGATTTTTATTGGCTACATTCATAATAGTCCCTTAAAGAGATGAACCATCCTCTGTTTATTTCTGCATTGTTAGCTATTTTGGTGGTTCCCGATTTTTTGTTAAATTCTTTACACACTAATATTTTGATACTTTTAAAATTATTTCTTTAGTACAAATTCCAGGAAATTTACACAAAAGAAGAAAGATGAAAAGGACATACACTAAAAACAGGTTACCAAGATTGCAAATGTGCGGAGTCACGAGGCCTTCCCCAGTTATGACAAAATACACCCATCACCCCCCAAATTCCCCCCCATGCCCCTAGCCCAGGTGATCACTGCTTTCTGTTACCCTACTTCTGCCTTTTCTAGAATTTTATATCAATAAAATCACGCAGACTGCGGTCTTTTGCATCTGGATGTTTTGACTTAGCATCGCGGTTCTGAGACTCACCCGCGGGGGCGTGTGTTGGTAGTTAGTGTTTTGGATTGCTCGGTTGTATTTTCTTTTGAAAGGTTGTCTCATAATTTGTTTATCTGTTTGTCTGCTGATGGACATTTGAGTTGTTTTCAGTTTATAGTTCTGAATAAAGCTGCCATGAACATTTTTTTTAAGGATTTTATGCATTTATTTGAGAGAGAGAGAGAGAGAATACAAGTGGGGGGGAGGGGGGACAGAGGGAGAAGCAGACTCCCTGTGGAGCAGGGAACCCTATGCGGGGCTTGATCCCAGGACCCTAGGACTATGACCTGAGTGGAAGGCAGATGCTTAACCGACTGAGCCACCCAGGCGCCCCTGCTGTGAACACTTGAGTACATTTCTCTGTGTGAATGTATGTTATTTATCTTGGGTAAATACCTACAAATTGCTGAGTCAAAAGGGTAGTTGGTTTATGAGACACCACCAAGCTGTTTATCAAGGTGACTGTGATAGTTTACATTCCTATTAATGCTATATGAGAATTTTAGTTGCTCCGTATTCTTATTAGCACTTGGTATTGTAAGTCTTTTTAATTGTAGCCCCAAATCTTATTTGGTGTGAAGTGATATCTCATTGTAATTCTTTATTTTTAATTTACATATAGGAGCATTAAATTTTTTTTAGTAGTAGTAACTTTTTCCAGGGTACAATTTGATGAGTTTTAACACATTTCCTTAATAAATAATGAAATTTAACATCTTTTTATGTACACATTTTTCATTCATATATTTTCTATGGTGTGGGTAACTATTCAAATATTGTGCCCTTGTATTATTATTATTTTTGGTCTTAGGTTGAGTTGTTTATATATTCTGGTTGTAATCATAAATGTATGTTCTTTATATAGTCTAGATATAATTCCTTCATCAGATATGTATTTATTAATATTTGCTCTTAATTTGTGGCTTGCCTTTTCATTTTATTAATAATATCTTATGCAGAACAAAATTTTAAATTTTGATGAAGCCCAATTTATCTATTTTTTTCTTTTCTAGTTCCTATTTTCGTGTCACATCTAAATCAATGTCAGAAAGATGGTTTCTATATTTCCTACTAGTTTATTATTATTATTATGTTATGTTAATCACCATACATTACATCATTAGTTTTTGATGTAGTGTTCCATGATTCATTGTTTGTGCATAACACCCACTGCTCCATGCAGAACATGCCCTCTTTAATACCCATCACCAGGCTAACCCATCCTCCCACCCCCCTCCCCTCTAGAACCTTCAGTTTGTTTTTCAGAGTCCATCATCTCTCATGGTTCGTCTCCCCCTCCGATTTCCCCCCTTCATTCTTCCCCTCCTGCTATCTTCTTTTTTTTTTAACATATAATGTATTGTTTGCTTCAGAGGTACAGATCTGTGATTCAACAGTCTTGCACAATTCACAGCGCTCACCGTAGCACACACTCTCCCCAATGTCTATCACCCAGCCGCCCCATTCCTCCCACCCCCCCCACCACTCCAGCAACCCTCAGTTTGTTTCCTGAGATTAAGAATTCCTCATATCAGTGAGGTCATATGATACATGTATTTCTCTGATTGACTTATTTTGCTCAGCATAACACTCTCCAGTTCCATCCACATCATTGCAAATGGCAAGATTTCATTCCTTTTGATGGCTGCGTAATATTCCATTGTATATATATACCACATCTTCTTTATCCATTCATCTGTCGATGGACGTCTTGGCTCTTTCCACAGTTTGGCTATTGTGGACATTGCTGCTATAAACATCGGGGTGCACGTACCCCTTCGGATCCCTACATTTGTATCTTTGGGGTAAATACCCAGTAGTGCAATTGCTGGATCATATGGTAGCTCTATTTTCAACTTTTTGAGGAACCTCCATACTGTTTTCCAGAGTGGCTGCACCTATATTTCCTACTAGTTTTTATAATTTTCTCTTATCTTTAGGTCTGTGATCCATATTGAGTTAAGTATTGCCTGTGTTGTGGGATAATGGATGAAGTTTTTTCTTTTTTTTTTTTTGAATATGGATATCTGATTGTGCTGCACCATTTGTTGAAAAGACTGTCTTTTCCCCATTGAACTGAACATTTGCTGATAATCAATTGATTATGCATGTGCCAGTGTACTCCTGGTATCTCTTCTGCTTCAGTGATCTATATGTCTGCTATGAAACCAACATTATATTGTTTTGCTTAGTGGAGATTTATGGTACATTCTATAAATCCTCTAATATTGTTCTTTTAAAAATTATTTTGGCTAATCTAGGTCCTTTGCATTTCTATATGAGTTTTAGAATCACTTTGTTCATTTATATAAAAATTCCTGCAAGGAGTGTGATTGGGAATTTGCTGAATATATAGATCAATTTGGTGATAATTGACATCTTAAAAATATAGAATCTTCTAATCCTTGACCATGGTATATCCTTCTATTTATTTAGTTATTTTTTAAACTATTTAAGCAATATTTTACTTTTAAACTTATTCTAAAGTATTTTATAATTTTGATGCTATTATAATTAGTATTTTTAAGTTTTCAATTTCCAACTGCTCAGTCCTAGTATTTAGATACGTAAATAATTTTTGTACATTGACCTTGAATCTTGAAACCTTTCTAAACTCAATTATTAGTTCTACTAGTTGTTTTTGGTAGATCCCTTAGGATTTTCTACCGTGTTGTCTATCAATTAACAGAGTTTTACTTCCTTTAAAATCCATATACGAACTCCTTGTTTATATTATATTAGAATGGTGAGAACCTCCAGTAGGACAGTATTTGAGGATAGGCACCCTTGCTTTGCTCCTGATATTAAGGGCAAAGGTTTAGTCTTTTAACATTTCAGTGTGTTGTTGGTTGTAGATTTCCCACAGGTGCCTTCTATTAGGCTGAAGGGATTCCCTTCTATTCCCAATTTGGTGAGGGTTTTTATCATGAATCAGGTGTGGAATTTTGTTAAATGTTTTTCTACATCTTTTGACATGATCAGGTTTTTCATTGTTAGTTTGCTAATACATCAAACTAACAATGAATCAATGACATCAATTGCTTTTCAAAAGTTAAAACAACCTTATATTATTGGGATGAATCTCACCTGGCTCACATGTTGGATTCAATTTTCTAAGATTTTGTTAAGGATTTTTGGCATATATGTGAGGTATGCATGTGCACAGTAGTTTTCTTCTTAAAATAATGTCTCTACTGGCTTTGTTAACTAGGTAATGTTGGTTTTCTAAAACGACTTAGGATGTGTCACCTCCTCATATTGTCTTTGGAAAGTCTATGGATTCACCAGCAAAACTGTCTGGCCTGGAGTTTTCCTTGTGGAGAGGTTTTAAACTGTGTATTCAACTTCTTTAATAGACATAGGGCTATTTGGGCTGTCAGTGTCTTCTTGAGTAATATTTTGTGTTTGTATCTTTCAGGATTTGTCCATTTCATCTAAGTGGGCAAATTTAATGGCATAATGTTGCTCATAATATTCCCTTATTATCTTTCCCTTTAAGAACTGTAGAGATGCCCTCTGTTGCATTCCTGATTTCAGTGATTTGTGTCTTCTCTCTTTTTCTTGATAAGTTGAGTCGGAGGATTTTCAATTTTTTAAAAATCTTCAAAGAACCACATTTTGTTTCATTGACTTTTTTCTTTTTGTTTTCAATTTCATTGCTTTCTGCCCTTTATTATTTTTCTCTCTTTTTGGGGTTGATATTGTTCTTCAAGTATTTTAAAGGAGGAAATTTAGATGATGGAGTTGAGACCTTCATTCTTTTCTAATATTGGCAATTTAATGCTATAGATTTCCCTCTACTCACTGTTTTAGCTGCATCCCAGAATTTTTCATGTATTCTTTCTTCAGTTATATTCAATTTAAAAGATTTTCCAATCTTTTTGTGATTTTTTTTTTTTTCCTTAAACATATGGGGTATTTAGAAGTATGTGGTTTAGGGGCACTGGCTGGCTCAGTCAGTTGAGCGTCCGACTCTTAACTTCAGCTCAGGTCATGATTTCAGGGTCATGGGATGGAGTCCCACATCGGGTTCCATGCTCAGTGCAGAGTCTGCTTGAGATTCTCTCTCTCCCTCTCCCTTTGCCCCTCCCCCACTCACTCTCTCTCTCTCAAATAAATAAATAAAATCTTAAAAGTTAAAAAGAAGTGTGTGGTTTAATTGCCAAATATTTGGGGGTGTGATTTTTAAGTTATTGTTTTCCAATTTATTTCTATTGTACACAGACTTTCTTTGTCGGGCAGAGTGTTCAATAAATGTGAATTATGACAACTTTGTTCAACTCTTCTGCATGTTTATTGGTTTTCTGTTTTACCAACTACTGAAACATGACTATTGAAATATCTACCTATAATTATGTGTATGTCTGTTTACCCTTTAAGATTTAGAAATTTTTGCTTCATATATTTTGAAACTTTGGGGAATATTTTTTCATATATATATCTTACATATATCAATATATATATCTTAATATTGTCCTGTCCATTTTTTCTTTTTTGTTTCTATGTATCCTTTGTATTTTCTATATATTCTTTTCTTTTTGTTCTTCATTTTGGATTATTTCTATTGTGTGTTCAAGTTTGCAAACTGTTAATTCCACCTGGTGTATATTGTAATTTTTATCTCTAGACATTCCATTCGCATCTTCTATATATTTTCCATTTCTTTATTTTATTTTATTTTTTTAAAGATTTTATTTATTTATTTATTTGACAGAGCACAAGCAGGGGGGAGCAGCAGAGGGAGAGGGAGAAGCAGGCTCCCTGCTGAGCAGGGAGTCTGATGTGGAGCTCCATCCCAGGACCCTGGGATCATGACCAGAGTCAAAGGCAGACACTTAAATGACTGAGCCACCCAGGTGCCCCTCTTTTATTTATTTTATGATCCTGCTTTCCTTCACTTTCTTGAGCGTATGGGTTGTATTTATAATAGCTGCTTTCACTTCATTTTCTTTTGGTTCCATCATCTCTTCTATTGATTGATATTTTTCATATTTTTAGGTCTTATTTTCCTACTTCTTTTCCTGCCTTGTAATTATTTATTGGATACCGGACATTGCAAAGTTTATATTGTTGGTAGTTGGAGTTGATTTTATTATATTCCTTTAGAAAGTGTTGAATTTTTGTTCCAGAATGCTATTAAGTTACTTGGAGTCAGTTGAATTCTTCTGAGATTTGCTTTTAGGCGTTGTTTAAGCCAGGACCAGAGTATCCATTAGTCTCAGGCTAATTTAGTTTAATTACTAACATGATACTTTTCTGAGGATTCCACCCAGCACCCTCTGTACTATGAAATCTTTTCTCTCTGGCTTTTGGGAAGACGAACTCTTTCCAGCCGTGTGTAAACCCAGCCCTGTGTCAGAAAAAGAAATAGTTCATTCTCCATCTTTCCAGTGGTTCTTTCTTTGGCCTTGTCTAGTTTCTTCTCAGGCACATGCGTATCAGTATTTGCTTGAGGACATTTCTGCAAATCTGTGGAGCTATCTTTCTGTGCATATTCTGATAGCCTGATACCTAAATTCTAGCTGCCCTGACCTCTGCAACTTTGGTTTTTCCTTCCTCATTTCTGTGAGATCACCAGGATTTGTTTGGGTTTCCTCTCTTCATACTGTGACCTGGAAACTGCTTTCAGATAGTAAGCTGGTGCAATTGTAGGGCTCACCTTGTTTGTTTCTGTTCTTAGTCCCGTGCTGCCTGTTGTCCAATGTCTGTAAATGAGTTTTTCATATATTTTGGCTGGCTTTCTAGATTTTTAATGTTGGAGGGAAAATATGGTCCTTTTTATTCCATCTTAGCCAGAGACAGAAGTCCTTATTTTTGTTTTTGTCTTAATTAAAAAGAAGAAATGTGTGCTCCTTTGGCCTGCAAGCCTGTGAGTGATTGTTTTCTTTTGTTGCTAGCACATATGTGGAGAAGGCTGCACTTGGAACCTAGGACTAGGAACTGAAATTTCTCAGAGGTTTCCAGCTGGTGGCCAGATCTGCCATGTTTGAAGATGGGCCTTGTTTAGAGATTAGGAAATTTTGCTTTCTGGGCTTTTTCACCGTTCATTTTGCCAAAGCCCCCACAAGTCCCTGTGGTGCTACCCAGCCTACTCTCCTCTTTTCTGTTACCCTTCCGTGTGTTATAGACATTTAACTGCTCTTTGCATCCTGGCCCGTCACATGGCATGCTATCCCTTCATCGCCTGCTCCTGTCTCCCCTCTAGAGCTGTAGGTCCCCCATGCCTTACCTCAAACTTGTTTTCTCTTCTAGTCGCATTAAACTCCTTGAAGATATTTCATGTATGTACTGTCATAGCACCGACAAGAGCCCCTGCTGTGTTCTAGGCCAGATGTTAATACCTAGGATACCAATGAATGATACAAAAACATTGAAAAAAATCACACCAAATGGGATAAATGCAATGATTGAGATGTGCTGAGGGCATTTTGAGATGACCCAGGAGGGATACCTATGCCTATTCCACGCTAAGCTAAAGGAAATCTAGGGCTTCCTAGAGGGGAGGACGTCTGGACTTCCTTGGAGGATGAGTAGGAGTTTGCTGGATGATTAAGGGAGAACTCCTCATATGTTATACAGTGTAGATCCTCAATGAATACTTGTTGAATTGTGTCTGACTCTGGTGTAGTTGTTGTTACTCCTGGCTTACTAATGGCAACCCTCAAAAATCTTTAGACTATTTTTCAGAGTGTTTTTTAACAGCCCTATAGTTGAAAAATATATTAGCAGAAGGAACCCAAGATTTATTTTGGTGAATTTGAGAATTCAGCCTGATGATGTCAGAAAAAATGATGAAGAATAGACAGGTACCTGTAGGAGCTTGCTGGGATGAAATATCATTCCAAACACTTTAATAAATGGAAAATCCTTCGATCACCCAACATTCAGCTCTTTTCAAATCTTTGCACATTATTGGGACACATGCCCAAGCTCACTGTCTACTAATATTACTGCATAATTATGAGCTTACTGCTGGGGGTTTTGGTCGTGTAATAAAACTGTCTCAAGTCAAGATTGTGCATTTATTACAGGATCTAATTTAGAAGTATGAAGGAGACCTTTCTCATCTGTCAAAAAGATGTGATGAAATGAAGAAATTCTATAGTGACATTCTAGTAAATGTTGTATTTAAAAAATAATTCATATCAATCTTACTTTAAGAAAATCTATAAAATCTTTCAACTTTCAAATTTCTGAAATTGTTTCAATATGTTAGATTCATATTAAAATGTGAATAGCATTGGAGGATTTTAGTGTAGACGAGCAGTTCAGATCTCATTTTTATTTAATATATGAGGAATGAAATGCCTTCAATTAGCACTTGGATCCTTCTCATAAAGTATTATGTAGAACAAATGGAGTTCAGAGACCTTTTAAAAGAAGAAAGACCAAATCTTTTTCACCGACTCGGAAGCATGAAAATGGTTAGCTCTGAGAACCTTGTATCTTTCTATGATGCAATTGAATTGATGGAGAATTTGATGAGTTTGGGGCAACCCCAGGTGACCTCTGTCAGAACAAAACTCGAAGATTAAAGGGGTCTGCAATCAGAGAAATTTAATAATGTTTGACTAAAAATATTCATGTGATAAAGTAAGAAGTACAAAGGTCTTCTGATGTCTCTAAACGATTCAAGGACAGATTTGAAGACTAACACGGAATGAACAATAATAGCAACAACAGCTGTTTTGTTAGGAGTACTCACCAGTTCTGGGCATGGTGCTGTGTGTCCTGTAAGCTTTCTCCCCTTCTGTCCCCTGAGCTCTCGGAGGGAAGCATGCAACTTTGCAGGATGAAGACATTTCGAAGTCGTTGAGATGCTTACCCAGCATTACTCTCAAATTTGTGTGATTCCCAAACTGTGGTTGCGCCTGCTCTGTCCTCCACAGCTCACACTTCACGGTGCCAGGCACTGTCTAGGGCTTTCTGTGTGTTAATACTTAATTCTTAGCATGACTAGGAGGCAGCTGCTCTTATAATTCCTGCTTTTCGGATGAGTCAACCCAGCACAGGGAAGTTAAGTAACTCGCCTGAGTCACACAGCTAACAAACAGTGGCACTGGGGTCAGAACCCCCGGCAGTCTGGTTCCAGGGTTAGCCCATATGCTTTCTTCTACCCTCCATGGCCTCTGGATCTAGAAGGGAGTCAGGTGACCAGCATTGTATAATGCGTAAAAGAAAATGACAAGACAGTTGCAGCCACTGAGAGAACTGGTGAGACTTCCTGTTCAGTGGCTGGTAACACAGACTGGAAATAGCGAGAGCTTAAACAAAATAGATGCTCCTTGTGGGGAGGTGGTTCTCCATGGGTCTTCCTCGTGTTTTGTGCACAGAGGCACTAACAGCTTTTGTCCTCCAGGATATTGGCTGCAAATAGCTTTGGAAGATGGGGTGCCTCCCTTTGGGACACAGGGAAGATGTGTTTGCTGTGCAGGATAATAAAACAGGGCAAAAGTTGGACAGGTTCTCTTCACAGCCAGTAACAAAAAAATCAGGTTTCCTGAGTCTGGAGTTCCTCAGCTGTGATGCAAAGCTATTGCATGCCTGTAATCCCCCCCGGGGCTGCTCCTCACCTGTGGACTTTGGGAGGGCAGGGAAACGGAGGTGACCGTGAGCTGCATTGTGAGCAGTAAATCCCTTTGTCTCTGACCTAGGAGTCTCGTTTCTTCTGCCAGAATCTTTGAAACTGACGCGCTCCCTGGTTATCTTGCGAGGAGGGTGAAATATTGGACCCTTCCCAGTTCTTGACAGTTTTTTTTTCTCGCACACCTAAAAGAGGGCCGCAGGTAGGCCGACGAGGGCTGGTGTAGCAGCTACAGAGCTTCAGCAGGCGCCCTGGCTCCTTCCGCCCCACGGTCTAACATTTCCTTAGGCCACAAGCTGCCTGTTGCTGCCCAGGTAGGAGTCCGGAAAAAGGCAGCCCAGAGTTTCCCCAGGTGTCCCACCAAGTGACTTCTGCTTGTATCTCAGTAGCTCCCCCAGGCGCCGGGAGGGCTGGGGAGTGCGGTCACTGGGCTGAGCACCATTTCCCTCAGAATATAATGGGCGCTCTGTTACGAAGAAGAAAGGAGAATGGAATTGGGCCGAGCGGAAAGCCATCTCAGCTGTGGCGATGCAGACATTATAGTGGGTATCAGCAGAACGGGGTGGTTTTGTGTGAAGATTTCCAGCATAAATAAATAGTTGATTCCAATACTAAGCCCCTCTCTCCTTTCTTTGAAAAATGCAAAGTGGAGTGTATGAAAGCAAATCCGGTTACTGCATGCACATTCCAACTGCTAATGGAGACCCTTGTGTGCACGGAGCATTTGGTAGTTGAAACTGTGGGCTAATAACCAGTGGAAAGGAATCAGTAGCCCCTGGAAGTGCCTTTGCGCCAGTAATGACCCCTGTGAGCCATGAATCTGCAAGAGATGCCCTGTCTCTAGGTCACTGCTTTGTAAACCGAATATCAATAAGGGCTGCCAGGGCATGTTAATTATTTCTATGGATGGAGCCATTGCAGTTGGTCTGTGAAAGTAACTGATGAGAAAACACATTAGTTTAGGGACTCTGTGAGAAGACACTTCCTTAAACTCGAAGGGTTGTTTGTGCTTCTTTCTGTGATACCACTAAGGGGGTCTGGATAGGTGTGTGGGGGGGACACCAGTGTCCCCTGGTGGTATTGTATGGCTCTTTCCTGGGGTCTGCCTGGGGAGTTGTATCATTATTTGTTTTCTCTGCTGTATGTTAGAGGCTCAGAAGATTTTTTTGTAGGATGATAAAATGATGCTAATGGGAATATCAAAAGCTGTTACCATTACTGGGCACCTAATATGTATCATACTTGGTGCTTTGCATAAATTATTTTATTTATTTTTATTTTTTTTAAAGATTTTATTTATTTATTTGACAGAGAGAGACACAGAGAGAGAGGGGACACAAATAGGGGGAGTGGGAGAGGGAGAAGCAGGCTTCCTGTGGAGCAGGGAGCCCAATGCGGGGCTCGATCCCAGGACCCTGATATCATGACCTGAGCCGAAGGCAGACGCTTAACCGACTGAGCCACCCAGGCGCCCCAACATAAATTATTTTATTTAATCTTCGTGGTATTCCCAAGAGATGGATGCTTTTGTTGGTCTATTTTATATCTGTATGCATTTGATTTAAGAGAAATTATATAACTTGTCCAACTTGTTCAGGGAGGCGAACGTTGGGGGGTGGAGCTGAGATTCAAATATAAGTCCGTGTGACCCCAAGGTCTCAGCTCTTAACATTGTTATAGTGGCTCTCAGTGTCACAAACAGAGAGCCTGAAGTCCTCCCTCCCTCCCTCCCTTCCTTCCTCTGCTTCCTCCATACCTTTCCTCTTTACTCCCTTTTCTTTAACTGTAGAAACAATGAAAACACCCTTTACTACCATATTACCATTTTAATTTTTTTACACCTGACTTTCCAAGTCCAGTTTCACGGTTTCATAGTCCATTCAGTCCATGTCCACTTAGTGTGCACCCCGTACTAGGCGCCAGCTCTACTTCGGTGAAGGGGACCAGTAGAGTCCCAGTTACCGCAGAGCAGACATGTCACCTTGTGTTCCATTTCTCTTGCACAGCATTGTACCAAAAACCATTTCCATGTCACTGTGCTGTTTTCATAATTCTCATTTTTAATGTCCTCATAATATTCTATCATATCAATGTGCCATAATTATCTTCAGTATGACATTGCTGTTGAGCAATTAGGTTGTCTCCAGTTATTTGCTATTATAGATAACAAGCATCTTTAATACTTTTCCAACATAAATGCAGATGATCCCGCAAGGAATATCTTTGTGCCTGTAGTTTTATTCTTTGTTAATTTTTCTTAGGGAAAATTCTCTAGAGTTCAATTACTGGGCAAGAGGGAAATACGTTTCTATGACTTTGCAGAAGTGTTAATAATTATGCATTACTATGTGCAGACACCAGGAGGTGGTTTACACATGTTATCTCATATAATCTTCACAACAAACTGGAAAGACAGGTAAGATCAGATGATGATCTTTCCTTTACAGATGATGAAACTGAGTCACAGAGGGTAGAGTAAGTGTCCTGTGGTCATGATCTGTGAGTGGATGATGTACTCACATGATCTGTAAGGGGAGGTTCACAAGGGTTGCAGTCCACGTGCTTAATTAACTCAGTATCCAACCAGTTTCCACTTCTAAGAGCCACTCACTCATCTTTCCTCATGAGCCAATGGTGGAATCTTTTCAAAACTCTGAAGTTGAGAAGCAAGGCAGAACATCTGCCTTGTAGTTTTTTCTAACGGTGTGTTAAGCAGGTCCTATGTCTGTGGTTGAACCCGTGTAAGGATTACAGGAGTTAATCTATGAATGGACATTGTAAACAGTCAACAAATGGTAATTATCCCTCATGGTCGTCATCCTCATCATCACTGACGTGCTGTGAGATTTAGGATCAGGCTCTTCTAAACAGATTTCCATTTCTTACTTGGTTCTTTTTACCGAACATTGTGAACCAGGTACTTTGGGAACAGGTTGAAGGAGTTAGCCAAGGGTCACGCATTTGTCAGGATGGATTTTTCTCCTCCCTCCCTCCCTCCCTCCCTCCCTCCCTCCCTCCCTCCCTCCCTCCTTCCTTCCTTCCTTCCTTCCTTCCTTCCTTCCTTCCTTCCTTCCTTCCTTATTGAATACTCTCTAGGGTCAAACACTATTCTAAGCACTTTTACATGTACTGAAATCCTTTATTTCTCCCAACAACCATGGAAGGTAGGTACTGTTGTAACCTCCATTTTGTGGCCAAGGAAACAAAGGTACAGAGCAATTAGATCTGGGCAGAGGCACATTTACCCTGAAGCTACTGAAGCTCAAGCATCCAGACCCCTCTCTTGCATGGGCCACTGTGATTCTGTGAGTTCATGGAATGTTCTAGGGAGAAGGGGAAGTCATGGTGCAATCAGGAAGCATTTCTATGCAGCAGTTCTGATATTGCTAAAGAGATCTTAGAAGAAAGGGTCGTGAATCTCTAAGTCTCCCGAAAGTTGTCATGATTATTTTTCTCAATCAAGATTGAATACTCGCTTTAGTCTCTAATTTTGTATTTGCAATTTTGTCTTTTTTTCATAAAAAGGGGCCCCAACTGAATACATTTTCCACAAGATTTGTATCCTCTCCCGGAGTCTGGTTATGTCTAATTGGCATAACCAGTCTCATTTGCCTCACCTGTAAAATGGGGGTAAAAATAGGACCTATGTCACAGGTTGCCATAAACATGAAATATGATGGTACCTGGAAAGCATTTAGGAGATAGTAGGCATTCAAGAAATGGTTGTTGTCACCATTTGTTCACAGTGTTGTCAGACAACTTCCTCACATCTGGCCAAGCTTGGCTGAGTTGCTAGGAAGGTCTTCCCAGGGTTCTGGACATTATCACTTTTAGCTAAGAAAAAAAAAGTGCTTTAATTAATTAATTAATTAATATATTCAACCATTGATTCACTACATATTTATTGAGCATCTTGCATGCTGGACACGCTGCTTGTCTGGGGCTAAAGTAGTAAGCACAGCGTCCCTGCACAACCATCAGTGTACTCTGACTTAGAGAAGTGTGACACGCGCTGACTCGTTTGGCTAAATGCATGTTGATGTGTTGCTGGGGGTTGGGCGTGGTGACTCCAGACAGCCCTGGGTGGTTGACTTCAGGGTCCAACTGGGGCCACGGGGACACTTTGAGTTATTCAGAATATCTCTGACCGACACGTAAGTTTTCTTTTGACCAGATTAATGAAACCTCCTCCCCCACCAAGTGAGCACGAGTGTGACACAGTGATATTGGGAAACGTGGTCAGTATTAACTCTTCGATGGTGAAAGCTGTCAGTATACTAGCGTGGGAGAGCCAAACTCCTGTTTCTCTTGCATGTTAGAAGAAATGCTCTTGGAAACGCAGCCCTGTTAAAATGTATGGCCCCCGCCAGAAGGTTTGGAGTCTAATGGTTGCACTGGCGTGCAGCCGACTTGTCCCAGCGCCTCTGATTTCTCAGTGGAGATTTCTGAAGAGGCCATTTTATTCTATTGTTTATATTCATAGCATAAGGGTCTCAAACTCTGAACAGAATATGCTTTGCACTTCTGAAATCTACAAGCTTGAAAATATCTACCACAGTAAAATAGTAAAATGGGGTTTTTTGTTTTCCATTTTCAGGAACACTTTGGGGAATAGCCTGACAGGGAGCCCCGAGGGCTGTTTGGCTGGATTTCAGTTTTTATCTGTGAGAAGGGAACCCAGGGAAGCAATGCTGTGTTCCACTCCCCTCTGGTTCCTGGAGCCTGGTCATTCAACTGTAGCTTACCATTAACTTGTATGTTTGTGGAATCTAGTTTTATTTAAGTGAGCTTTTGAAGTGGTGCTGGATGATCATCCTGTGATGTTGTTCTCCCCTACCTTGAATCACAGAAGTGGCCCCACGAGGTCAAAGGTCACACTTTGGGGAGTACTTTGAAGAATCTGAATAACACTGGATGGGAAGAAAAAATATAACTACATCTGAAACTTTTTTTTTTTTTTTAAGATTTATTTATTTTAGAGAGAGAGTGGGGGAAGGGGCAGAGGGAGAGAATCTTAAGCAGACTCTCTCCTGAGCGTGGAGCCCAATGCGGGGTTTGATCTCACGACCCATGAGATCATGATCTGAGCCTGAACCAAGAGTCAGATGCTTAACTGACTGAGCCACCCAAGCACCCCGAGATTTTTCTAGGTTAAGATTTGAAAATTCATTAAAAGATCAGATTCTAGAATCCCACAGGCTAAGGGCTATGTGCTGGATCTGACATTTGCAGCCATGTGGCCCTTATATATGTCCTGAGTCTTTGTTTCTCCTTTGTACAGAGTTGTGGTAATGATCAGTTTAGATAGAAAGAACTTAAAACAGTGGGGGACATAGAGGAAGCCTTCAAAGATTTACTGTTGAGTAAGTGATAAAAAATGAAAGAAATAAGGAATGAATGAAAGATAATCTCTGGATACCTTTCACCAAATTGTATGGAAGAGACTAGAACTAAATTATATTTGGTAACTCGTGCATCAGTATTGGCTACATAATTGTGGGGGCCAGTACAAAATGAAAATGTGGAACCCTGTGTTCAAAAATTATTAAGAAATTCCGGATGGTGACAGGTGAGCATAGGGGCCCTTCTGAACGTGGGGCTCCTAATGCATGCTGGGTCCTGGATGATGCGTGGGCCGCATGCGAGTGAAGCCAGCTCTGCTTACTGTTCCAGAAGTATGATTCATTGGTTCCTCCATTCTACCAATGGTTCCTAAAGTCCTTTGTAATCTGTGTAAAGACCACCCCCACAAAGCAACAGGTATAATTAACATCTTTGAAATGCCTGGTTTTCTGTTTTCATGTTAGATCTCTTCCAAAAAATAATTTTTTTAATCTCCATCGATGACATAATTGGAAGAGAAAAAAAAAATTCCCATGTTATGAATTCCTGTGCTTTCTTTTCATTTTCCCCATATTACATAGTTTGGAAATGATTTCCGGTTTTCTTACAAACAGTGCATTATGTACCTCGCAGAGGAGGGAACAGCAGCCTGTGTTTATTGAAGGTGTAGCACGCTTATTATAAATTTCGTTAATCCACAACCCCTGAAGTAGGAGAGCTAAGAATATCTAATAACAAGAGGTTAAATTGGGACAGACGCTAACTCTTCGTTCCCCTAATGATCATTTTCCCAGTGTGAGTTGCTACCATTTCAAAAGAACAAGGACATTATTTTTTCCTGCTTTTCCAGGAGCCCGATCTGTAGCAAGATTATTTCAGCTGGCTAAGGCTGGTGCTAATGAGGCCAAGGTCATGAGCTTGATCCCTATCTGGGGCAGTTAGTTAACCTCGAGAGAAAACCCAGACTACGTCTTCCACCCTGGGCTGCCAGTTCACAATTTCTGACCCAGGGGACATGTCGGGCATGTGGATGAATAACAAACCCGTGGGCTTGCAGGGGTAGGGGACGTGCAGGATGGTGGCACAGCCTTTCTTTCCCGAGCCTCTGGCAGACATCACTGACTGACCTGACAATCTTTCCTCCTGAGTTCAGACAGAACCCCAGAATCCTTCTCAGCACAGTGTTCTAGATCGGGGGTCAGCAAATTATGACCTGTGAGGCTAACGTCTGCCCAGTGCCTATTTTTATAGATAAAGTTTTATTGGAACATGGCCCCATTCATTAGGTTATATATTGTCTATGGCTGCTTTTGTATTGCAAAGGCAGAGTTGACCACAAAACCAAAATAGATGCTCTCCAGGTGTTCACAGAACAAGTGTGCTCACCCCTGGTCTAGGTGATCACTGACTCAGGAAGAGTGGGCATGTATCTCTTTGTTATCCTTAGATTTTTGGGAGTGGTCACTCACATTACAAACTGATTCTGCTTTTTTAGAAAGCATCTTACCCCACAGAAAGGAATTCCCTTAGTACGTTTTCTACCCATTTAGAAATAATTAACTGCGTATTCTTGGTCTTTTAAAAATTTTATTTATTTCTTTGTTTGTTATTTTTATTTTTCACAGCAAGAGTAGAGTGAGAAGTTGGGAATCTTCAGGCCAGTATTTAAAGAGCCATGATTTCTAAGAGATATGAAATATATTGGAAGTTTTACCGTGAGGCATACAACTTATTCACTCATATTTGATTAAGGAAAGGGAATGTGTGTAACCTGTGTCCTACTGAAGAAAAATTAATTTCTCCATTTTGTGTCAAAAGGACACAAAATTTATTGATTATTTATTTGGATTTTACCCCGTTCTTCTCACGTTGCTTTCCTACACTCCTTATAAAACCTACAGCTCTGTGTGCTGGAAATTGGCCACTCGTGCTTTCATCACTGTGCCTTCCAGAAGTCTTATTATTTGATTTAACATTGAGTACCTGCATGGCTTCTAATTAATTGAAATGACCTCAGCAGGGTTGGTTTAGTTGCCTAAGACAGAGAGGAGAAATCGTTTACAAAATGCAGAATCGCTTTTTTTTTTTTTTTTCTGAAGAAAATAAGTCCATCTAATGGTGGGCTCTGGACTGCAAGTCTGTGGTTTAATTTTCAGACAGGCGAGAAGTGGACTGGGTCACAAGGGGAAAAACAACACAAAAGGATGGGAGTCTAGAAGAGTAAGAAAGTTTCTCTCCTTGTCCATCTATGGGTAGCCATTTGCCCTTGGCCTTCATGGAAAATTTCATTGCCCCTGAACCCTTTTTCAAAGACATGATTTCCTTTGGCTATGAAGAAAGCATTTTCTTGTCTTCTGCTGATAGTATCCTGCATCTCCTTTGAGGAAACGGCCCCTCCTCCATTAACAGGAGCTGTGTTCTTCACTCCCAGGGTGGATCCAGTGAAGCAGAATTGGCCAATCAGGGACTCAAACTCCTCTGGACATAGTGTCTGGTCCAGGAGAGACCCAGATCCATGTCAGCCTATTCAGAAGGTATCATAGAATCTATGAGGGAAGTACCAGCAATGGAGTCTATTTCTTACCATCCTTAACCTGAGATGATGTAAGTCTGGAGTCCCTGGGGACTGCAGTATGTACCTGGGGATAAGACCAACGCAGAAGAAGAAAGAGCTGAAAGGGAGAGAGAGACCAACTTCTGATGACATCACTTGAGTCCCTGACATAGCTGGAGCCTTCCCTGGATTCTTCAGTGATGCCATACATGGTCTTTTTCTCCTGAAGCCAGTCTGACTGGGGTTTCTGCCCCTTACAATTAATAGCAGTGCTGAGTTCTCTAAGCAAAGAGGGCCAGCTTTGTAGAAGTCGTGATCCTGAAAATAATTCCGGTATCATTCACCTTCGATTTGCACTCTCTGTTGAATTTCCAGAGTATTTTTGTTAAGTTCATCAGTCCTTTGGTGTCCCTTGTGAAGAGAGCAAACCGAAAAAGATACAGAAGTCCAATACAGTAATCAACACTATATAGTTTTTTAACTTGCTGGCAATTTTCTGTGGATCATTAAATTCCCCAAATATGAAACTTCTTCATTGATATGTGGATCATGTAAAATAGCCTTGAATACAATTGCTATTTCCATGGTACCCAGATCCCTGAGGCCCTGAGTAGAATTTGTGCTGGTCATAGTAATTTTTCTGTTTCTACCTTTGGCTTAACTCTTCAGCATTGGATGGTCTATTGCATTTAACTAAATGATTTCTATAAAACTATGTGTGCATGCACATGCAAACACCCAAATACTTCGTGTTCCTTTTTTTTTTTTTTCCATTTCAGACTGACTTGGTGGCAGTCAGAAAGGGTTCTGCCGCCAAGAACGGTCAGCACCAGAGTCCGCATCGATATTCCACTAGCTTGCTCAGGAGGTACCTCTTTTACAGAACTCATGGCTGCTTGGGGTCTAGGAGAAACCTAAAAAGGTAGATGATAAAGATGAATCACTTTGGTACTAACTTGGGAAATTTTATCATCTCCCAGCACCCCATGGGCCATGGAAGGTGGGTAGAGCCATGCCCAGAGTCAGCAGTACAAGCTGTACTGTTTTAGACCGGGAGTTACGGCAGTCATAAGAAATCCCATCTGCTAGCACAAGCCCGCATCCTACCCGTGTAAGTCTCCTTCGTGCATACCACAGTAGTGTCCGTGTTATGTGATCGGAAATGGTCATCAGGCCAGATGGGATAAATCCTCTTACCGGTGTGTCTCTAACAGTGTAACTGTAGCTTCTTCCAGTCCTCTTAGGATTTCCTGGTGTCTAGTGAGATCCTGTCCATAAGCACCGTGGTGGCTTTCTGATGTTTTCATCTGCTGAACATTTGTTTTCTCTTGTTTTGACAACAGCATTTTTGTAGACCACCTCTTCCCCACACCTCATCCGCATGGTCATTGGGTGACCCTGCCCCAAGCCTTAGGGGTGGTGGTCGCCTGCTCAAGTCCTGGTCAGTCAACATATCTCATTCCCTTGGCCATGGTGATCCGTTCAAGGAGAGACGCAAAGGAGTGTCGCAGATTAGTCCATTGGAGTAAATCTAGATATCTCCTGAAACCACGGGGAAGGAAACATACACTGTGATAGGAACGTAAGCACAGAGTTCCTGTGCCCCATTTTGTCACCATCAGAAGACATCTGACAACTAAGCCAATGCAAAGGGAAGCCGAACTGACAGATGGAGGAACTAGGTCTTCATGACATTGTTTGTGCCCCTGGGTCTAGCTGTTCCTGAAGCCAGCCCATCACCCTAGATTTTTCAGGAAGGTGAGTCAATAAATAGCTTTTTTTTTTTTTCTTAAACTAGTCTGAATTGAATTTCTGTCACTTGTGGCAAAAAGAGCCCTGAGTTATACAAACAATCAGAGAACTGAGCTTTATTTGCTAGGGTCCCTCACCTGTGTCCAGCATCACTAAGTCAGCAAATGAAATACTCAGGATTACATAGGCAGGAACTAGAGGAAATGTGAAAAGCAATTTACCACAAAAGAAGTGGAATAATTCCATGAAGGTGGCTCCATTTAATTAAGGGAATGCAGGCAGAGTGCTATGAATTGCTTACTTCCAGAACAACTAGGATTCTATAAAATAACTGGGGAGCTCAGCATATACCCAGATTCTTCCCAAAGACACCCTAACGCTCGGACTTTCATTGCCAATCTGTGTAAGTGGATGTTTCCCTGAGGGGCTTTCCGATTCTTTCAGAGTAATTGAAATGGTTTTGTCGATTGGTGGTGCATCTCAGATTGTCCTCAACTAGCCTCACACAGGGGAACAGGAGCCCCTCTCAGGTAGGGGGCTAACCTCACTCCACTTACTATGGATAAGCTGTATACTCAAGACCATTTATTAGTGTTTAAGAGCAAGAGCTTGGGAGCTATAGGAACCAAATTCAAGTCCTTCTTTTGTCACTCGTGGGCAACCTTGGGTATGTTACTTAGTAACTCTGAGCCTCAGTTTCCTTCTCTGCGAAATGCAGATAGTATTAGCACCTACTTTGTGGGTCCTGGTGATAATGAAATGAAGTGATTTACTCTTTCAGTCATAAGAATTATGCATGGAAAGTACTCAAGCCATGACTGGCACAGAAGGATGCTTAATAAATGAAGAGAAGAACTTTATTGGATCCCATTCACATCCTCACTTCTAACATCTTTTCCCATTTGCCCCAATCTTTTTAGATAACAATAACTATTAACATGTGCATAATAGTATGCATTATTATGGGGATGGCTTCTATTTATTCAATTCCTGCTCATTTCCAGACACAGCACAACAATCATAGTTTCTATTTTGTCAGGGAGAAATTCGACCAGTGAGGAGATGGAGGCTCAGAGAGGAGGAAGGTTTGCTCAAGGTCGTGCAAGCAAGCAGCAGCAGAGATGGGGTTCAAACCATGCCTGTCTGATTTCAGAGCCTGTGGTTTCCCACCATGTGAGCTTTGTACTCAAAATGTGACCCATCACCTGGGCGATTGTTAGGGATATAACATCTTAGGCATCCAGACCTACTGAATTAGAATTTGCATTTTAACAAGAATTTGCATTAGAATTTGCACCCACCATTCCTGTTCACATTAATTTTGTGAAGCACTTTGCTACCTGACCTTTCAATTCTGTGTCAAAATGCCTACAAACTGTGGAGTATTTTAGTTTTCTCTCTCACCATGACATGGGTGTTTGTTGACAAGTCCCAACTATTTTCAGATGGCAACAGGACTGCATTTAGAAACACGTTTAAAGACGTGGCTTTGATGGTTCATCCCCTGTGGCCAACATTTCTTGATCCCCAAAAGGCTTCTCTTCTAATTGTTTTTACAAATGAGCTGAGTTATTTTGGCAGGCACTGGTCAATTACTATCCAGTTGATGAAGTGGATTGAAAAACGAGAGTTTTGACTGTTCTGTGACTGATCCAGTTCCAATATATAGATGTGGTTTATGGGTCAGCATCCTTGAAAGGTTCAGAATTACTTTAATAATGTGAAAATTGAGGCTATTGATTGAATCTAAATCCCCCACAAATATAAAAACTTGTTCTTGAAACTCCCTGCCAATTGGAAACGCTCAGATGAAGGGGAAAAAAAAAAACACCTTGATTTATGAGAATTGTTTCTCTTTCCTACTCTCCTATTATTTTTTACTGTTGTAAGTTTTAAAGAGTATTCATGGCTTAAAGGCTCCGTGCACAGTCTGTCCCTTGAGCTTCCTAGATGAAAAAAGGAAAATGATAAATAAAGAGTCACCATGAAGTGTTGCATCTTAACAAGACACTTCCATCTGTGAAAGACAGAGAGGAGGCAGTGGGTGAGGAGCGAGCTTTCAGGGTTTGACTCCTCACTCCCCTTTTCACCAGCTGGGCAAATGTAGACACATGATTTATCCTTCCCTTGCCTCTGTCTCTTTAAAATTAAAATGAGGGTACTAATGGCACCCGCCTATTCGGGTTGATGGGGACATCAAAAGGCTTTATGGAACATGTAAGCATTTAGAGAAGTACCAAATAAATACGCAACTCCAGGACGTGTCTAACATCGATGCACTGTGCATCAGGCCCTTAGGTCTGTCTGCTCAACTCTCTGCCTACGTTTATGAATTCTGGAGGAAGCATCCAAGGGGCAGAAGACGGGCAGCAGCTCCCCAGTGCAGCCGTGTGGTTACAGAACAGATAAGCGCACGTGAGGCCAGACCGTCTGGATTCAAATTCTGCCTCCACCACTTAACCAAGGTTCTCCAACTCTTGGGCTTCAGGATCTTCATCTGTGTGGGGCAATAACAGCACGTACAAGATAGGCCTGCTGTAGGGATTGTTCGCAAACACCCATGAAGCATAGTTAACACTGTCTTGCACGTAGCGCAGACCCATCAAATGCCAGCTAGCGTCCTTATTGCTGTTTTTGGTATTAATTACGTCCCTTTGTGAAATTTTGATTGCAGCCAGATTCATGCTTCTATACTCCATCAATTCTCATTGAATGCAACGTTAAAACAAGTGCCAAAAAAATTTACTGGCAAGGGCATAAAGATGATAAATGAAAACAAGGCTTAGGGAATATACCACATTTTAATATTTTTGTGGATTAATTTTTAGTTAACATTGGGGTGGAAAATGGTGCCGATAGCAATAAAGGAAGAAATGGAAAATAATATATGCCTTCCAATCAAAAAGAATGCAATAAAATGTTCCACAAGGGTGGCGATGCTGCTCACACGCCTTCGTACTGGCATCTTCTATTATCTACTTAGACCGTATCAACTGGTAAATGGGAAAATGTCACTTACAAACACAAAACAAATGGGAGAAAAAAACCCAATTGCTACAAAATTAAGTCATCTGAAGCCAGTCAACAAATGTCTCCAATTCTAAAATTTTAGGAAATAGTTGAACTCCAGATGTATTGTGTAATGTGACACACTGACAGGCAGAGGTAAGTGCTATAACCAACCATAAAACAGGGCAGAGGAATAGGAAGTGGCCAGGGGAAAAAAGCAGTTTGGGATAGAGTGGTCAGGAATGGCCTCTATGAAGAAATGATACTGGGATGTGGATGAAGATGTAAGTGTAAAGATCGCTGGGGGAGAACAGCCTTCTAGGAACAAGAACAAGTGCAAAGGCCCTGAGGTAGGACGAAGCTTGGAGTGTCTGGCAGACATTCAGAAGGCCAGGTTAGCAGCAGCAGCAGAGAGAGCGGTAGAGTGAGTGTGGATGGAGAGTGGAAAGAGCACAAGCTTGACAGTTGGACAAAACTTCTTGGATGCTGAATAAACTGGGCAAGTTACAGAATTCCTCAAAACCTCTGTTTTTTTCATTAGCAAAATGGGGACAGTATCACCAGCATGATTCTCATGAACAATCAATCAATGAGACATGCCTGGTAAAGTTCCTGCAGGGTAGCAGGTGCCTAAAAAATTGTAGCTGAGAACAAAACAAAATTGAAAAACCACAGACTTAGCAATTCGTGAGGTCGAATAGCCAAACCAGTTTCACCATTTTCAGTTCCTTTGTGTCTGGTTCCGTATTTACCATGTGCAAAGTGCAGGTCACAAAGGTAGGATCATGGATGCCTTTGTCCTCAAGAAGTGCTCTATCTAGTGGAGGTGACAGATGGATGGCAAGCTAGCCTAGGAAAATAGGATGAAGTTCCACAGGCAAATCTTGCAGAAGCTGCTGTCATCAAAGGACACTGAATTTAGGTCCTCACAGAATTTGTATTGATGGTTTGATGATTTGGTAAATAACACTTTCATTTTCCCATCAGGAGCACCTACCAGTACTTCCCATCCCGAGGTTTATCCCGGAATTATGTAGAAAAGGCAGAGATACTGTAATACTACCCAGTGAATAAACAAAAGGACCGGTGAGTGACACCAGAGGAGGGAGCCAGCAAAAGGCGTTCTGCAGAGCAATAGTTAGTATTCATGAATTTCTACGGTGACCGGCTGATGCTCTTAAAAAATGGCACATGCTATTGAGCGTAGGAAATACATCCAATTCTTTAAAATAGCATTGCCTGGGAACACGCAAAAGATGAGAAATGTGCTTTGAAAATAAACATTCTCGGAAGGTTGGAGCACTGAAACCCTGTCATCTCCTACGTCCTCAAATGTACTGCCATTGTGGGAATAAGATGGGACTGTGAGGCGATATGGCTGATTGAACGTTCTAAAATTCATACTTAAAAAAATGTTGTGCCTATCAGAATAATCTTGAGAAAATGGAATATCTACACTTTGCCTCTCCCATGGAGTGGTAACTGCATTTAGAGAAGAGATGGGCTCTTGGCTCGGGGTTAATTAAACTGTTTGTACGTGCATTTTCTGAGAGGATAAATATATAGGTTTTCTAAATTATTAAGCATACTTTTATTTATTTATTTTTTTAGAGAGAGCGAGCGAGCAAGTGAGCGGTGGGGGAGGGGCAAAGGGAGAAGGAGAGAATCCCAAGCAGGCTCCATGCCCAGCGTGGAGCCCTATGGCGGGGCTCGATCTCACGATTCTGAGGTCATGACCTGAGCTGAAATCAAGAGTTGGGTGCTTAACCAACTGAGCCACGCAGGTGCCCCAAGGATATTTTTAAATTATCAAGAACCACTAATTTAGAAGCTAAATATTTTCAATGGTAGGATTTTTTCTTTGAAAGTGGATTTTATGTTTGGAAAGGTCTGGAAGCCATTTAGGATGGCTTCCATCCCAGTGTCTGATGACCTGAATGCCTGGTAGACATCTCCACTCTCACATGCACATGGAGCTCTAGCCCTCCCAACCAACTTGTGCCTTATGTCCATAAAGAGGGAGCCCCATCCACCTGGTGGTTAAAGCTCAAAGTTGGAAACAGGTAGATAGAGGTTTTAAGGCTTATGTAATCTGAAGACACTTCATTTAAAAAGGTATGCACAGATATCTTAGTTTTGCAAATATTAACAACAATATGATCACATGAACTTACTGCTAGGACCCTCACCAAAGCCTTGGATAGGGGTCTTTCTATAAAAAGGGACCTGAAGCTTAAGCTCCCTTATGATAAGTCCACCTCTGCCTGGCAGTTATCCTGGATTCTCTCTTTTCCACTACCCACATTCAACATCCAATTCTGCCTTTTCTATTTCAAAAATATCTTTCAAATGCATATCTTCTCTCTATAGCTCCTAGTGGGGTTCTTCTTGTTCAAGCTATGATCATTTCTTGCCCGGACATCTGTAATAGGCTCCTTCCTGGTTTCCTCACACACACTTTGGCACTTTGTTCATTTTTCTACAGAGCAGCCTCAGTGCCTGTTGGAAAATGTAAATCCAAGTTTGTCACTCCCCATCTTAAAACAGTGTAGTCATTTCCCTGTGCACTTAAGAGATTACCGTTCACTGTGATCTAAATAGGAGCATCCTCTACAATTACTCTCTACTACTGTGTCATGTAAGTTTTCTTTGTAGCATTTGTCACAAGGTAGAATTACAGTAGCCCCCTCCCCCCCTTATCTGTGGTTTTGCTTTCTGTGCTTTCAGTCATCTGTGGTCACCCACTGTCTGGAAGCAGATGATCCTGCTTCTGATGATATGTCAGGTACATCCATAGTAGCCTAATGATCTGTCACAACATCTGTGTCATGCACCTCGCTTCATCCCATCACGTAGGCATTTTATCATTTCACATCATCACAAGAAGGATGGGTACAGTATGATAAGATATTTTGAAAGAGATCACCTTCATATAACTTGTACTATAATATATTGTTATAATTGTTCTAGTTGATTATTAGTTATTATTAATCTCTTACTGTGCCTAATTATAAATTAAACTTTATCACAGATATGTATGTATAAGGAAAAACATAGTATATATGGGTTTGGTAGTATCTGCAGTTTCAGGCATCCAGTGGGGGGTCTTGGAACATATCCCCCACAGGCAAGGGAGGACTGTTATATATATTTATTTTATTCACTTGACACTTACTTATTGTTTCTCTCTCTACTGTGTTGTAAGTGCCAAAATGTCAGAGACCGTATCTGTTTTATTTGAATACATACTCGGTTGAGCTTAGCTCTTCACACGTAGTTAAGTGTTCAATTAAATATTAGTTGGGTGAAGAAGGGATTTGACAAACTGCATGTGGCCATATTGGTCAAAAACAAGGGGTTCCTATAACACAATGAGAGGTTTGTCTGGGTGAAGATTTGAGCTGAACTGAAGGCAATCCCCAGAGTAAAGTTCCAAGAATGACTGGACAAATGGTGCGACCATTTGGAGGAAGTGCACAGCCTCCGCGTGTGACTGCATGGAAGAAAAAAGTGATCCAACAGACATGCCAGTGGGTAGTTAGGTTTTGGTGTGTGTTCAAAATTCATTTCCACATCTTTGTAGTTCCAACAGCGATCATTTGCCCAAGGGATGTAAAACAGGAAACCTGAGATGGGGCACATGTGGTGGGACAGGAGAGGGTCTGTGAGGCGTCCTGAGCTGCTGCCGCAGTCAGAATAACACCCAGGTGTTCGAATGCGGGCTGTGTGTGTGGTGGGCACTGTAACAGGTGCTTTATCTAATATTTCCGCCACCCCTAGGAAATAAGTAGTAGTAGTTTCTCCATTTTGTAGATGAGGATACTGAGGTTCAGAGAGCTTAAAGACTTTGTCTAAAGTCCCAGAACTTACTTTTTTTTTTTTAAGATTTATTTATTTATTCCAGAGAGAGAGCAAGAGAGAGAGAGGAGAGTGAGTTGAGTATGGGGGGAGGCGCAGAGGAAGAGGGAGAATCCCAAGCAGACTCACCACTGAGTGCAGAGCCCAACATGGGGCTCCATCTCATGACCCGTGAGATCATGACCTGAGCTGAAATCATGAGCCGGGCGCTTAACCGACTGAGCCACCCAGGCGCCCCTAAAGTACCAGAGCTTATAAGGGGTAGAGCCAGGATGAGACTGGAAGTCCCCATGGAAACTTCACTTCCTATAAAGACATCAATTAAGTTTCAGAATCTGAACAAATAATTAGCATGGATTATTTCGGTTCCTTTCACTTTTTTGAAAAGTTCAAACAAATCTTTCTTCCTGGGAAGGATGGTACATGTGACCAATGAACCTAATTCCTAAAGTCTGCAATTTCCCAGTTCTTCTTGGCAACTTATTACTAACATAAAAATATCATGCTCACCAAAATACTGCTGCTCTCTTATTTCCAATGCTGTTAACAAGAAAAAATTGCTGCTATTTTAAGAATTTTCTTATAATGTTGTCAAGAATTGCTGCCTTCCTCTTTAACACGTAATTTTCTCATTATAAACATCCTTTGATTTTTCTCTCTCTTTCAAACTTTCTCTCTTCTGCTCTTGGAATGACACATCACTGATGCCCATGTAATGCCAGCATAAGCAGAGTGTGTCATTGCTTCCAAAAAAGGACAAAGGAAGGCTACAACTAAATCAGGTATATCCAGTTATACATTGGTCTCGTTAACTTTGTCAGAGAACAGGGGTCATCTTAAGATTCTTCAAGTGACCACATCTGTGTTCTTGCCTTTGGTCCAAAGGATCCCGGGGTTCTGAAGCATTTCTTTTAATATTCTTTTATATACCTGGTAGCATCGTGATCTGGATATAGCTTGATTTCTCATTTGGCTATTTGAATTTAAAAACTCAATGGCCACAAGAAAAAAAAAAAAGACAACAAAGAAAAGATCTCTTTTGATTCTGAAACTTTCCATTGCTAGAGTTCCCTTATGAAAAGAGAGAGTGAATATATTATTTTTGTTTAAGTGAACCCCCAGGTGTCATAGTCAAGGAAGCCTCAACATAGTAGTCTGGTTATAGAAAAGGCATGTTAGGCCAAATAGCCCCTCAAGAGGTTCTCTGGAGTCTTGTTTCTGTGTTTGATTTACTGAGGGCTGCGGCTAACGATTGTGTTTCAGGCTGTGCGTTGTGTCTAAGTACATACCACGACTTCTGGTGTGTACTTAGACACATACCAGACACATACCAGTCTTCTGTAGTAAGACTGACCATCCAACTTACCTTTGCTTGGTACCTTCTTATTTATGCTAAGAATTGTTGTTGCCCTTTTATTAGATATTGGTTGACTCAATTTATGTGGGTCTATTACTGGGTACTCTATTCTGTTTCATTGATCTATGTGTCTGTTCATTCACCAGTACCACACTGTCTTGATTACTGTAGCTTTATAGTAAGTCTTAAAATTGGGTAGAGTGATTCTTTCAAATTTGTTCTTCATCTTCAGTATTGTGTTGGCTAAACTTTTGTCTCTCCATATAAACTTTAGAATCAGTTTGTCATTATTTATAGAATATCTTGCTGGGCTATTGATTGAATTACATTGAGTCTATAGATCAGTTGTAGAGAATTAACATCTGAACAATATTTAATCTTCCAATCCATGAATATGGAATATGTTGCCATTCATTTAGTTTTTCCTTGATTTCTTTCATTAGAGATTTTGTTCTTTATATATGGATCCTGTTTATATTTGGTTACGTTTATCCTAAAGTATTTCACTTATTTTGGGTACTTTCGTAAATGGTATTATTTTGTAATTTTAAATTCCAATTGCCGATATATAAGAAGGAAATTGGCCTTTGTGTATTAACCTTGTATCTTATAATCTTTCTATTTCAATACTTGCTTATTAGTTCCAGGATGGTTTTTTGTTTGTTTTGTCAATCCTTTCAAGATTTTTTACATAGATAGTCCTGTCATTTATGAATAAAGACAGTTTTCTTTCTTTCTAATCTATATACCATTTATTTCCCATCTATTTCTTTTTCTTATCTTATTGCACTAGCTAGGATTGTAGTAGGATATTGAATAGGAGTGGCAAGAGAGGACAGTATTGCTTTGTTCCCAGTCTTAGGGGGAATATCTATTTTCCACCAGTAAGTATGATGTTAGCAGTAGATTTTTTTGTGTGGATGTTCTTTAATTTGATTGAGAAATTGAGAAATTTCCTCTCTATCCCTAGTTTGCTGAGAGGTTTTTTTTTAGTCATGAATGGGTATTGGATTTTGTCCAGTGCTTTATTTATTTATTTATTTTTAAAGATTTTATTTATTTGACAGAGAGAGCATAAGCGGTGAGGGGAGGGGCAGAGGGAGAGGGAGAAGCAGGCTCCCTGCTGAGCAGGGAGTCTGATGTGGGGCTCGATCTCAGGACCCTGGGATCATGACCAGAGCTGAAAGCAGACACTTAACCCACTGAGCCACCAAGGTGTCCCCAAGTGCTTTTATCTTTATCAGTTGATATGATTATGTGAGCTATATTCTTTTGCTTGTTGATATGGTGAATTACACTGATTGATTTTTAAATGTTAAACCAGCCTTCTGTATCTGGAATAAATCTCACTTAGTAGTGGGATTCCTCCCCCCCACCCCCAATTTTTTTTAAGTAGGCTCAAGCCTGTGAGATCAAGACCTGAGCCAAGATCAAGAGTCAGACATTCAACCAACTGAGCCACACAGGTGCCCTGTGGGATTCTTTTATACAATTTCATTTGCTAATATTTGTTGAGGATTTTTCATCTATGTGCATGAGAGATATTGGTCTGTAGTTTTTCCTTTCTTATAATTTCTTCACCTAGTTTTTGTATTAGGGTAATTCTGTTTTCATAAAATGAGTTAGAGAGTATTCTTTCTGCTCTCTTTTCTTGAATAGATTGTAGAAGCTTGGTGTCATTTCTTTCTTCCATCTTTGGTAGAATTCACCAGTGAAACTCTCTGGGCCTGGTGCTTTCTTTCTTAGAAGGCTATTAGTTTTTGATTCAATTAATAGATGTAGGCCTATCCAGTTTATTAATTTTTCCTTGTGTGAGTCTTGGCAGTTTCTACCTTTCAAGGATTTGGTCCATTTCATGTAAGTTATCAAATTCGTGGGCAACTAGCTGTTCATAATAGGAAATTATATTTTTACCATATTTAATTTTAGGTTGATGTTCAAACACTTTCTAATATACATGTACAGCTTTTGTTTTTAAGTTTTTACTTCAATTAGTCATCATGAAAAAGAAGAGAACTTGAATAAACACTGATACAATAGTGGAGGCCAAAGAAACTACTCAGCAAAGAATTCAAAGTCTGAAGTGATGTAAGCTTGCTAAAGGGGACCTCTGTGGGGATAAAACTATGTTTGGAAATTAGTCTCTTTTTGCCTGTAATCTTCTCTGACTCTGTTCTCAATTAGGATAGAAGAATTTCCCTTCATTTGGAATATTTTTGGAAGTGCCTATGTCCTGTTAGTAACCCAGTTGTTCTACAAGCTGTAAATTTAGATTAGGTTAGCTACTGTTGTGTACTAATACAGAATACTAATGTAAAATGCAAATAAAGCCAAATGCAAAAGCAGTGCATTTATTTTCACATCCATCCAGCTTTTGTTTTTGACATCTTTGTAGCTGCACTTTGAACTCTGTCTTCCCCATCTTGGATAACCATTTGTGAAGTTTTCATTTTGGCATAGATAATTATGAAATTATCTACTCATCAAGAAATAGCTTAGGCCAGAGAGAATTTAGCTTGGTGGAATATAATGTCAGGGCATTTATTCCTCACTTCCGGCACACTGTCATCTCCACTTCATTCATGCCTATCCCCCACTTATGGATCTATGAAGAAAGTTTTAATATATGCATGAGGAGGCTTATAAATAATATCAATAAGAAATAATGGCTAGTATTTGTTGAGTATGTTCCAGACATTGTGATATACACTTTATGTGTTGCCTTGTTTAATACTTACAATGACATTGAGATAGGTTTTATATTATTATCTATTTTATACATTGAGAAAATAAGGACCAGGTAGGGTAGTTAAATTATTTATGGTCACACAAGTAACAAGTGGTTAAACAGGATATTAATCTTTATAGCTGTGATAGACTATAAGAATGACTCCATAAACATTCTCCTTTCTGTATCCATGCCCCTTGCATTGTGACTTTGAAGCTCCTCCCATCATGGAGAGTAATCTGTTTTTCCACTCTGAATCAGGGTTTGCTCGGTGATTTGCTTTGGCTAATAGAATATGATGGACATGACTATATGCCAGTTCAAGCTTAGGTTGCAGGAGGCATTAAATACTTCCAGCTCAGTCTCTTGGATCCATGCCTCTTACAAGAGAACAAGCCCAGGCTAGCCTCCTAGAAAATAAATATCCATATAGAAAAGAGTCCAGTGGTTTCAGTTAAGGTCATCCTAGACTAAAAATGTGTGAGAGAGTCCAGTCAAGCAGTACCACCCACCTGAGGGTCAGTTGGTCTTAGAAGTATAAGTAAGCACAGCAGGGACCAGACAAACTTCTGAGCTGACCCTTAGATGCATGAGCAATAATAAATGCTTATTCTTTTAAGTCACTAAGATTCGGAGTGGTTTGTTACACAGCAATAGCTAACCAATAGAACAATATCAATAACAGTAATAGTGTTATTAATGGGGAATAAAGGTGAAACAGATACAGATGATCCTGTAAGTGACCATATCCCTGATTGGTGCTTAAAATTTTTTTACAATGCACACATCTTGTGTTATATAGTGTTTAGGAAATAAGTTGTGTGTATGCTATTAGAACCATGCTCTTGATGAAATAAAACGCTTAAATTACTTGAGTTAGTTTTGAGGGTTGTCTTACTATTTAGTCAGACCCGTGGTTTCATATGCCTTTTCAGTTTCTATCGTATGTTATACTAAACTAAAACTAAAAGAACCCTTTAAAAGAACAATAAATACATTGTGCTCGTTTTTGAACTGCATTCCCAAACCATGGAAGTTTGATTTCTTATTATTTTATCCAAATTACTTACAGCCAATAGGTAGAAAATTCCACAGACACTTATAGAATGTTCAGTGATAAGGAACAGAAATCCAATGAGGTTAGTTGGAAAAATGTTATTTTATTTATTTTTATTTTTTATTTTTTTAAAGATTTTATTTATTTATTTGACAGAGAGAGATACAGCGAGAGAGGAAACACAGGGAAGACAAGCAGGGGGAGTGGGAGAGGGAGAAGCAGGATTCCTGCTGAGCAGGGAGCCTGATGCGGGGCTCGATCCCAGGCGCCCTGGAAAAGTAAGTTATTTTAAAGACATGGGGTACTTATAGAAACCAGGGTTAGGGAAGAACTGAGAAACAGTCAGTGTGTCTGTCTCTCTGTATCTGATTCTCTCTCTCACTGGGGTACGTGGGCTTCTACCTTAGCCATGCTCTGCTTAATTCTTCTGTCTGTGCCAACTTCCTTTATGCATTTCAAACAGATCCTGTAGTGGGTGAGGTGGTTTCTTACCTAGGTTCCCCTTTTGGGACTGAGGCATCTTTTTCTGCAGCAACTGGAAGTGTTGGTGGTCAGTGGCTCTCAGTTGAGTTGCTCTCTGGGTTTCCTTTAGCTTAAGAGAGATTCGTTGCCCTGGAGGGAGCCTGATTCCAATGACTTGTTGTCAAGGAGGTATAAAGGCTTGGCTCTCTTTTCTCAAGGTGGGAAACTGAATGGGGAATCATAATTTCAGAGCTTCCAGCAGTGAGGAGGGCCCAGAGCAGAAGAAGGCCCTGCAGAGATCCAGACTTCAGTGCAGTTGTCCTGCTGTTTGGGTCATATGACCTGACAGCCCATATGGCATTGATAGTATCTGCTGTGGGGAAGGATGCAAAATGGAGTTTATGGCAAATTCCAGTAGAAAAATAATAATGCAGAGCCCTAGGTTTCTGGAGGACAGCCAGGCTATCTTCAGCAGAGAATTATACACCATTTTAAAAAACAGCTCCTGGCATGCTACTGACCCTGGTACAGATGAGGTTCCTGATCCTGGGATATCAAGTGACCATGTGGTCAAGGCTATCCATCATGACCCAAGATCTATCAGGCTCATCAGCAATGCATTGTAAGATGTGCATGGAATATCTAGGATTGGGAAGGAGCAATGCCAGAGGGCGCAAGTGAACTCCATGAATAGGTGGCCCAGTCCCCCATGTCATTCACCGGGGTTATACCATTGATCATCCATCAGTTCGCACCTGTGGCTACTTGGAGGTTCTCTTATGACCAGCTGATAAAGAACAAAAGGGACCGAATTTGTTTCATGGATGAGTTGGCCCATTTTTATGGGAGCAAGCTGTTGTATGCTCTCAGATGTTCCAGAAAACAGTAGTGAAGAGAAATCCTCCTAATGGTAGAGCTTTGGACAGTGCACTCCATTATCCACTTTGTGCTGAAAGGATAGAATAGGGACTCTTAGATGGTGAAGATTGGTTTGAATGGTTGGTTGGGGGCCTGAAAGGAGTAAGATTGGAAGAATGGGATCAAGATGATTTGGGAATATGACATGTGGATGAATTATGGGAGTAGGTACAAAGTATGAAAATCTTTGTATTACGTGTTAGTGCCACCAGAGAGCAACCACCAGGGAGGAAGCACCAAATAATCAAGGAGACAGAATAACTCAGCTAGTTGATGTCAGCCCGTATCTGTCTTTGGCCGCCCTGTGCTGGCACAAGTGCATGCTGAAGTAGCTGTGGTGGCAGGCATCGAAAGTATGCATGGGCCCAACAAGCAGGACTCTTTGATCAACAAGGCTGACCCAGCTATTGCTACTGCTGGACGTCTAATCTGCCAGCATCAGTGCATGCTGAGCCCCTGATAGAGTACCATGCCATAAGGAGTCCCACCAGCCCCTTGGTGGTAAAATGATTACATTAGTTCCCTTCCTACATGGAAGGTAGGGTTTAGGGTTATCATTTCATCTTGGTTGGTTTCAGTATCTATTCCAGGCTGGCTTTTCCTGTTCTCGCTCACAGGGTCTCTACCAGCACCATGTCCCAAGGCTTTACAATTTTTGATCCACGAGCATGGGATCTTGCATAATATGGTGGTGGACCACTTTACAGTAACAGAGGTGTGGCTCTGGACATACCGCTTTCTACAGCCCCTTAAGCTGCCAGTCTGATAGAGTAAAGAACGGGCTTTCGAAGATGCAACTCAAGATGCTTGAGAGGACATCCTGGGAGGTTGGGGTGCCATCATCTGGGGTTCAACAGACACCCTAAATCAGGTCCATTATATGATGCTGTGTCCCTAACAGGCAGAAAGCATAGGTTTTAAAACCAAAGAGTAGAAGGATGAGTGACTCCACTTGGCACGATTCCCAGTGACACACACAGGAGATTTCTAGTTCCATCCCAGCTGCTCTGGGTTCTTTCTGAGACTGAGTGCCTCATTGGATTTTGCATCCTAGACACCTTGTTTTCCTCACCCAGCCCCAGCCCTCGTTCACATAATCGTCTGGTTCATATTTTTACTGTTAATAAAAAATAGCAGTATGTTCTATGAAAACATACTCTGTTTTCAAATTCCAAATTCCTAAGACAGTAGAATTGAGCTATCAGGAAGTAGCTAAACTTGGTTCCTGTCTCAGCTCTCCTGCACGCAGACCATCTAATCTTGAACTTGTTACTTAGCCCTCTGGACTATAGCCCACGTTCTCTAAAATGACAGTAACTATCATTCTAATCTTCTAGCTTTGCTAAGGGGGGGTTAAAGGAGGTCGTGTACGTAACGGGCTCATCACAGTGCTAGGAGCAGTAAGTACACAAAGACTGCTAGGTATAATCCATTCTCATTACCACTACAACAATTATTACTACTACCAGTACAACTGGTATTACTTCTCAGGGTTATTGGGGCGATTTAATAAGATTTTGTATACCTGGTACTCAGTGTGTGCTTGATAAATGGCAGTTACTAAATTAAACATAAAGGCCACTAGAAAGCGTGGCACATTAAGCTTATTGACAACACTATTTAATTTATTTTTTAACACTATTTTACAAAGTTGCTGAGTATAAGACCTTTGCAGACAGATCTGCTCCTGTTCCTCTCTCACTGTTGTCATGATAGTTGATATTCTTTGACGTATATAAGCTGTGTCAAGCTTCACATGTATTACCCCATTAAATCCTCATGCCAACTCTAGAGGTAGGTATTCTGATTATCCCCATTTTACAGATGAGGAAACTGAGGTCAAGGTTAACATATAAGCAGTCTTCATCCAAGCCTATGCATTTGACCACTGTGCTATGATGCCTTTGATGTCCCCATTATCATTCATTAGGCATTGCCTCAGGCAAAGAGGAGAGAGGGCCTTAGCATGGCTAGGGCAGTATGGAAAGAAAGATGGATTTTAAACTAGTTCTAAAGGAGGGCTGTGATTTTTCTAAATCCTGAATCTTAAAAATAGGCAATTAACTTAGTATTGTATACAAGACCCTTGCCAAGTTTAAATTCATTATAAACTTTTCAGGTTCAATGTAGACCCTCCATCTTTCCACTGTTTTTACAATTTATTTGACAACTTGGCGAAATGAACCCTTCTACACTTTTGGGGTGGTTTATTTTGTTCTGAAAGAAGAGTGTGTGATACTAAAGCCATGAAAGTTATTACCAAGAGTAATAAGAAGTAAAAGATAATTATAAATTGATATTAAATCTCTCTGATCCATATTTTATTAGTTGCTAGGTTGCATAAAGCAGAGGTGAAGTGATTACCAGAGTGTCTCTCCCATTTTGAGGCCCCAGATTTTAACTTATAGTCTGAAAAGCTTTCCAGTTCTGCAAAATATAAACGGTCACCCCACTGAATTGTTTCAGTGGTCAAATATGGATTGTATAGATACTGTGTGCCTTAATGAAGTGGCAGAAATGTGCTTTGATAAAATTTCAGAGCATATTTTTTTAAAAAAGATTTTATTTATTTATTTGCGAGAGAGACAGAGAGCACAAGCGGGGGGAGGGGCAGAGGGATAGGGACAAGCAGACTCCCTGCTGAGTGTGGAGCCTGATGTGGGGCTTGATCCCAGGACCCTGAGATCACAACCTGAGCCAAAGTCAGATGCTTAACTGCCTGAGCCACCCAGACACCCCAACATATTTGGTTTTTGAACTATAAAGTCTGGCCATTTTCTGAAATGCTTTACAGAAAGTCATTGTGGCAAAATGGTGTTAAGTAACGTCTAGAACTTTCTATCTAGTGCCCCATTTCTGTATTTTCTACACAGGGCATAAGCTTGAAGGGACCCATAGACTTTGTAGGTGAAGTAATCGAGTCTTAGAAACATGCGATGATTTTCTGAAGTCATATAGTCATAGAATCTCATTCATTCACAAATACTGTTGTCTACTCTGTACCAGGCACTTGAACTAGGCTTTAGGGACCACATCAATATGGAACAAGACAGACCTGCCCCTTGACTTCATGGAAATTGCTGGATAGCAGAGGAAATTGAAGATAAATAATCATACTAATAACATATGGGATTTGTGTGATAAATCCTATGATTAAAAAGTACAGTTAATATATATATCTTCCTAAAATTGGAGGGTGAGGAAAGGCATCTGAGCTGAATTCTAGAGCTGCACTGTCCAATATGGTAGCCACTAGCCACATGTAGCTCTTTACATTTAAATTAATTAAAGTGAGATAAAATTTCAAATTGAGTTCCTCAGTTGCATTATCCATATTTCAAGAGCTTCATGGCTACCTGTTGCTACCGGCTGCCATGTTGGACAGTGCAGATCTAGAACATTCCAACGATCACAGAAAGTTCTGTTGGGCAGTGGTGCTTGGAAAAATGAATGTGACTGAGACAAGTGAACTTTCATGCAAGGTTCCAGAGGTGAGAAGGAGTGTGGTCCACATGGGGACCCGAGGGAAAGCTGTGGTATTTCAGCACGAGGATGGAAAGAGGGTGACAGAATCTGCAAAGCCTGGCAGTAAGTAATCTTTCTTATTCTAAGCATGGGAATATTTGGCTTTTTAAACAATCACTTTTTTTTTTTTTTTTTTTTGCAGCAAAGAGAATGGATCAGGGGCAGCAAGAGCGTGGAGCATATGTGGTGCCTGATTGTTGAAAGTAAATCGTAGGGCGAATGTTGACTAGATGTCATTGAATGAATGGCTCTTCTAAAATAAATCATGTGGGACCCAAACCATTCACATCAGTGTTTTAATCAGCACTGTCAATCAGATTTAGTTATGATCAGTATTAATGATAACTAGGTCATTATTATCAGAATAATTAGCATTATCAGTTGAATTCAATGATCGAATCCCAGAAGTCACCCTTTTCTTTCATTACTTTGTCTAGAAACATTAGGAGCAACCAACCAATGTCATTATATTCCTTGGTTTTCCAGAAATGTTAGAAAGTTCCATATACAGAATACAGAATTGGCTCCTTGCTTCTTATAAGGGGTTGATCGAGCATGTCCAGTGGAGATATTTTGCATGTCTCTATAAACAGTTCACACCATGGCATTCTCTCTTTACTACTGGAGATAGAGTCTTTAGATCTAGTCATAATAGAGAGCCAATTCCAGAAACTCTGACACTAACTCAGAAAACTTTAAAATTCCATTCCCGGGGCACCTGGGTGGCTCAGTTGTTAAGTGTCTGCCTTCGGCTCAGGTCATGATCCCGGGGTCCTGGAATCGAGCCCTACATTGGGCTCCTTACTCAGTGGGGAGTCTGCTTCTCTCTCTCCCTCTGCTACTCTCTGTCTGTCTGTCTCTCTCTCCCTCTCTCTGTCAAATAAATAAAAAAATAAAAATAAAATTCCATTCCTCTAGAACAACTCCTGGTACCAAAATCTCTACTAGTCTGGGTTCTGCTAAGAAACAAAACCAAAAGAAGTAATGTTTTGCTAGCTACATGGGCATCCCACAGCCCAGTCAAGTTGACACATGAAATTAAACCCCACAATGCTCTACAAGTGGGAGAGATCAGGATTCCACTTTCCATGTGTCGGACACTGCGCTCCTCCTTGTGATCAGGAGGAGATTCAGATGTGAACAAGATGACCTCAGAGCACTCCCGGGCTAGCCAGAACACCCACGGGGCACCTCTGACCGGAGCCAGAGTGTGCCGAGTGCAATGAAGGAGGTGCATGCAGGCTGCTCTCAGTCTTTGGAGGAGGAGGGATGAAGGAATCAAGCAAACCACAGGGAATCAAGTCCAGCCCGACATGGCTCCTCAGAGCACACATGCCCCCAAAGCATGTTTTGGGAATTAAGTGAACACTGCCCCAGTTTGAAAACTCTCCATCCTGGATTCAGTTCTGAATCGCTTGTCACAAGCTCTTCTCCACCCACTATTGGACTAAATGTGCCATCTGTTCTTCCTTATCATCCCTGACCTCATGTTGGAGTTGTGCCCTGTGGTCCTTCTGCTGTGACCCTGACTGCCTTTGCTGAGGTCAAGTCTGCTTTCTAACTCCAGTGGGGTTCTTCAAGCTCGCTTGGCCACCATCTTCTCTTGACGTCTCTTGCTGTGGCTTCTGGAATCTTTCGCTCTCAGCTCGTAAGTCCATCTGCAAAGATAATTTTTCCTCCTTGCTTGTTCCCTGTGCCCACTCTTCCCTTCCTTCATCTTGACAGCAGAAGTCTGGACAGTATTTAAGTTGGGACTTAACAGATGTGTTTTGGACAAGTAGAGATCTGGCTTGGGACACTTGCTGTCATGCAGATTAATACTTGCACACTATGCTGTACAGCACAGCAGGCTGAAATCAAGGTGTTATCCCTTATGGGATTTATGGCACAGGTGCCAATTTCCAGAATCTGTTAACTCACTCATATATTCAGTAAAAAATTATTGAATCCCTATTGTGTGCTAGGCACTGTGTGGGGTATAGGGATTATAATTCTGAACAAGACAGAGGTGATCACAGGTCTCGTGGAGTTTATAAACTATCAGAAAAGAAAATAAACTGATTAATGGTAATTGTGACAGTTACCCAGAAAACCAAACCTAGTGGTTGTCGGAGGTGAGCGAATCTGGGGTGGGGGTGGGGTTCCAGAAGGAAGTGACATTTAAGCAGTCTTGAGAAAATGCAGGAGTGACTCGGTGAAGGGGCAGAGGCAGGGGGAGGAATTGTCTCTGTGGAGGGACCTGTGTGCACGTGGGCCCGAGATGGAAGGGGCCAAAGCTGGATGTGAAGGGCCACTCGCAGCTTCTTCAGCTGTACTTGGAGGGTGGAGAGCAGAGAGAGACTGTGCCAAGGCTGGTGGAGGCGAGTGGACGTCGTAGGACAGGTGAGGACTTTGGATTTTATTAGTAGGTAATGGGGAACTAATGAAACATTTTCACTGGGGGATTGATATGGTTGAAGTTAAGTTTTTAAAATCCCTCTGGCATCAGTGAGGAGAATGGAGGAGGGGAATCCCTCTGGAATCAGGGTGACCAGTTGGAAAGCTCTTCAGGACCCAGGTGGGAGATGGTGGTGGCTTACGCCAAGTGATGGTGGTGACAATGCAGTGGAAGTGGAAGCCCATCTTCCAGAAGAAATTCTAGGGGATCATTAGAGAAGTGTCCACTCCCACTTCCAGACAAATGTTCTCTGTTCCTGCCGACTTTTCATCGAAGAATTCGATGCTGTGTTGTAGAACGGTGAAACTGATGCCTTCTTTATTCCCAAGAAAGTTACAGTTTCAGAACTTTCTGACTGAAAGGGGGCTTCAAGTACTTGAGAGGAAAGGGGAGTGGAAGGAGGTAGTGAAGCAAGTACTGAAAACCCAGAAAGGGAATGGGGAGGGGCATTTGGAAGAGTGATGGATCCACATTTCATGGATCAAACAGGAGCCCCTCACTCCTGACCAAAAGCCAAACGATTTCTGTAGATCCTCTTGGTGAAGAGATTTTCGACCATTTCTTTTTGGAAAGAGCTACCCCATGCAAATCTGCAGTCTGGAGGCTGAGCATCTGCAGGCTGCTTCTAGGATATTTGTGGCATGTGCGCATGCGCCTACATGTGCCTACATACGTGTGCACACACACAGATTCGCGAAGTTGCATAGAACTTGAGAATCGTTCCCACATGTGTTTGTGTGCGCGCGCGTGTGTTTTCTGTTTGACATGACAGTGTTTCCATAGCAATGTGAACTTAGAGTTTTCAAGAGGCTGTTTTGATGGAGCTTTGGCAAATCACGGAAAATCATTAATTGTGCTTCTTTGGCACCAGCTTGTTATAAAGGAAGCTCTGGGGAGACTGAATTGGTGGGCTTTGGAATGACATCTGTAGGTCCCACATCCATCTGTGAGGGAAACAACACTTGTCTTTCCCTTCCCTCTCTGCGGCTCGGCTCCCTCGATGGGCCCGTCCAATGCCAGCCCACAGAACAACCTGGGTACAGACAGCAACCATTGGCTTCTTTAGTCCAAGACTTGGGCACTTGTTATTGATTACTTAATTGCCTTTGTTAAAGGCATTTCCCCCCAGCTCACTGGGGCCGAAGCCCTCACTTCATTGCCCTCAAAAGTCACTTTGAGGGCGCCTGGGTGGCTCAGTTGGTTAAGCGACTGCCTTCGGCTCAGGTCATGATCCTGGAGTCCCGGGATTGAGTCCCGCATCGGGCTACCTGCTCAGCAGGGAGTCTGCTTCTCCCTCTCCCGCTCCCCCCTCTTATGCTCTCTCTCTCTCTCACTCTCTCTCTCAAATAAATAAATAAAATCTTTAAAAAAAAAAAAAGTCACTTTGAGCCACTTAGCCCTTCCTTGTCATGGTATCCAGTTGGACTGGCTTCTTTATTAACACTTTCTTGTAAACTCAATCAGGGTAGCTTCTTGGTTAGAGCTAAGAATACTAAAAAATTAGTAGGCAGATGTTCATTTCATTGTGATTTATTTGCCACTGTATCCTTTTACTCTTTTCTAGTGAAAGCAAAATACAACCCTCTTACTCCAGAGATTTTGGTTGCCAGGGGCAGACATCCAACTTGAGCCACTTTAAATATAAATAGGATGTATGGGATGTTGGGCAAATGACATCTGTTTCCTGTCCCACTGCATCTTGGTAATCAGAGTTCCTAAGAAAAACACAGTGCAGTCAAGGACTGAATGGAGCATGCTTTCCTTACGTAGAGAAGAGACAGCAGGATCAGCTTTGGCCGGGTCCCTCCCAGAGGCCAACACAGGTGCCCAACTCTGAAGCCAAAAGCAGGGTCCCTTCTCCTCTGCTTCCATATATAATATCCTCATGTGACAACTCTGCTTGGTTTTGCTTGGGTGACACGTTCATCCCTGGATCAACTGCTCTGGCTGAGAGCATGGGGTAGGATGATCGGCTAGGCCAGGGTCACGAGCCCATTCCTGGGAACATTCCTGGCAATGATCAACATTGCCCTTGTCAATTGCAGCATTGATATGGAGGGGAGCAGGTTTCCAGTGGAAAGGCATATGCTTGCATGTAAAAATAAGATGCCCACCCACCATGCTAAGTGACCTCAGTTTAATCCAAGGATACTTCTTCCATCTTCAAATTTGAAAGATAACTGTACTAGGTGGATACAACATTAAACATTAAAATCATTAAACATTAATCACTAATTATCATATTAAAATCACCAAGGAAGCTTTAACATATGGATTCCCAGGACCCCATCCTTAGAGTATTTGATTCAGTGGGTCTGAACTTACCCTCTGAATCTGTAACTTTTTTTTAAAGATTTTATTTTTAAGTAATCTCCACACCCAACATGGGTGGGGTTTGAACTTACAACCCTGAGATCAGGAGTCACATGCTCTACTGACTGAGCCAGCCAGGCATCCCTGAATCTATAGCATTTTTAATGTTTTCTTGGTTATTCTGATAAAGATCCTACTTTGGGGAACACTAGTGAATACAACTGCAATAGGGTGACAACAGGTAGAATCTTAAAAGAAAGTGAATCAAGCCAAGTGTACTTTCAGAATGTAATATATAATTTCACTTTAATTTTTCAGAAATCATAGTCCATTTTTGGTGGCTATTGTCTGATTCTTCCTCTGCTGATGGAAGGGGTAGGTGGGGAGTCAGGCTTGGGGGATAGTTTTGGCCACCAGCATCTGAACCCCTATGTTTGGGGAATTGCACACCTTATGAATCTTGGCGAGAGGAAGGATCACCTCCCACTTTAGAAGCTGAAAAATGCCAGGAACATATGTGTCCAGCTTCCCTTGCAGCTATGCTTAGATATAGGTCCCACCAAGGAGATGCACCAGCCTAAGACCTTGGCTTGTGGGGTTGGGGCACTAAACAGAGCCTGTGCCCAGTTACAGCAGCAGGGGGACATCAGGAGATAATTTGGATGCTTCTCTGAGACAGAGGGCAGTATCTGAGGCGGCAGATTTTACATGGTTCACACATTTTGATTGGCTGGTGGCTTGGATCGGGATGCTGTGAGCTTATGTGGTCATTTGGTATTAGTGTATGCTGTTCCCATTCACACCATCCTAGTCCTCAGACAATGTTCTATTTAAATCTGTGACTTCACTGAATTCCTGTAAAATGTAGAGCGCAGAGGGGAAACAGGAAGCCTTTTTATTACAGGTATTCTGAATACTTCTTAGAAGTAAAAAGTTAAAAGTAAAGAGGTTACACACTGGCCATCCTTGAGCTCTCTGTATCTCACAGCCATGTTTTGGGTAGCTCACTAACATTTTTGAACTAGTCGCTAACATCCAGAAGTGAAGGTTTCACCAAAATATCTGACTTTGTCTTTCTGTTGAAAGATCATTGCCAGGTTCATCTAGTACGAGGTTTACTAGCGGCTGCCTGCTGGAGAGGAGTCATAGGTCCTCCGGCTTTTTACAGTTATCTCCTGCTGGGGTCAGCCATTTATGGTTCCCGATTAGCTTCAGTGTCCAGTATTCAGCTGGACTCTTATTTTCAAGCCACCAAGGCTGACTCTGACTCATTTCAGTAGAAGAGGAATTTATTAACATATATTGGCTCCTTCAGTAGTGGACTAGAGACGCGGGTTAGAGGTGATGAGGGCGGGAGTGACACCTTGGTCTGGCTTCTGCTGCAGGACGGTGACCACCCAGACAGGATGGGGGCTCCCGACCGTAGACCCCATAGCCTGCTGCTCATGTTATCACCTGCTGTGGATACGTGATGCTGGTTCCTGCCCCAGAGTCACTGCCCCTGCTGCTGCTTTCCCTAGAAGGGGTTCTGGGAGGTCCCTGCTCCCTTCACACACTTCTCATTCAGTGTCTGGGGCAGGTGTGTCTGATTTGCAGCGCGTGGGTCACACGCTTGCACCCTAAGTGCAAGAGAAGCTGGAAAATGAGTACCTGGCATGTTCGGGTTCTGTGGTGGGAGACGGGCTCTGTTTCATAAAAGAGGAAGAGTCTGTAGACGTGGGGAGGGGTTTCTGATACTGAGCAACCAAGAAGAACAGCATGTACCTGCCACAGCCCCTGAAGACACTTAGGTTAGCTACTCTTACCTAGTACACACCAAGGCCTAATTAAATATTGGTTGAAGGGAGTATAAGACTAGGAACTTCAGGAAAAAAAATGATAGGAAGATGGTTAGAAAAGAAAAGCAAAGGAAACATGGAAAGGCAAAGGGAGAGAGAATAAAATACAGTCACAAAGGGGCGAAATTTAAAGTGACTCATGCCTTCAAAAGCTTTGCTCTAAAGCACAGTCCATCTATTTCCTTACTCATTTGGCTTTTCTTATCTATTTTTGCTTTATAAAGACTCTACAAAGCCCATGTAAAGCTCTGCGAAATTCATTTTTTTTTTTTTTTTTTATGGTCAGGAAATATTGGACCCAGCTCAGTCAATCGCCAAAACACCAGCTGCCTAAGTGATGAGTTGGTCTATCCAAGAGGTAGTTATTTAGCCAACAGACAGATGGCCAAGAAAGTCAAGTTAGTTGGTGTACTGTTTGTCATTCAGGATGCTCACCACCAGCTGAAATAGCCAGAAGCCAACAGATTCAGAAGCCATAGCCCATCACCTTGGACTTGTTCCTGGAATCCTGCAGGTACCCAATTAGCAGGCAAAAGACAGAGCAGGGGGATTTGGCTTCACTGAGGCCACACCTAGCAAAGGAAGCATTTTCACAACCCCCATGACAGAAAAGAAAGAGGCTGAGCTGGTAAGGTGGCCAGAAGTAAAACACTCATACCCCAGCTGGAGGAGTGGAAAACAAGGAACAGCTGTGGAAATGGGTGTCCAGGAAAGGAAGGGCAACTTAACAGTACTTTTTCCAGAAACATATTAAATTCCAAGTACGGAAGGATGGCTTCTTACACATCATAAATAATTAGTGAGAATTAGAGGAAAAACATAAGTTGATTTTTGCAACTATCTAGTGTTATAACTGGAAATACACTCAGAGAAGGTAGCCACACCACTTGATTCACGAACTTCCATGAACATCTAATACGCCTGTGCTCTGTGCTAGGAACTGTTCTGAGGGCATTGATTATGATAAGGAAAAGGCAGCCCACCTCTGTCCTCATGGAACTTTTGGTGTAGTAGATACTCTGAGTCACATAACAAGACCAAGGAATGTAAAACTGCCATTTTCATTCTAAATGAAAAGCACAGAAAGCTAGGAGAAGGTCATAAGATGATCTAACTACTTATTTAATTATATACATAATATTTCATATATAATTTATTTAATATATTTAATATGTATGCATGTGTGCGTGCATGTACATATATGCTCCTCCACCTTGCATTTATGGTCGGTAGCTTTTATTAAACATTCTGTGATTTGAAGCCTATCTTCTTCCTCTGCCATAAGTTTCATTCCCACATGCCCTCTACTGATATTAATAATTCTGGGAACACAAGCAATTTCTCTTCTGAGTTTGGTGTCCTTCAACTGGCAAAAAATAGTTCTGAACCTGCTAGAATCCCCTTGCATTTTTGTTTCAACCTTTCTTGTATGCTGTCGGGGAAAGAGCTTTGGGCGTGAAGACAGGTGTCCTGCAGTCAAATTCTGCCCCTGCCACTTACTAGCAGAGCACCCTCTGGCTGCAGCCACTCAGACCCTCTATTTCCCCCCATCTGTGAAATGGGGGTCATAAGGTCTATCTCTCCGATGAATCGTGGCAATTAATTGGGAGACATTATCAGCAACTTTTTTTTTTTTTTTGAGTTTTCCCCAAACAAAAGGAAAAAAACCAGTGGAGTTGCATTATATTCGAGGATTAGATTCTAAAGGTAGTGCACAAGGGAGAGAGAGAGACTGCTTGGAGTCAGACTTGCCCTTGAGAATCCTTGGAATTCTCTCAGGGAGCTACCCCAGTCAGCTCTCCCTTGAGAGGAGAAATAGGTTGCTGTTCCTTCTGCTGGGCATCAGATCAAGTGGTTGGTTGGCTTCTGGTGGCGATGGTGGGGAAAAGACTTCTCCATAAACACTAGAATCATGCTCAGTGATGCAGGATGCTCATATCAGAGAGGAAGCCATCTCCGCAGAAATGCGTGTCCCGCGGGCCTCACACTCTGACAGGTGCCCGCGGAGTGCAGTCAGTGGGGAGGAGGGTCACCTTTTGGAATGAAACCCTTTCCCTCTTTTCTCTCTGAAATGCATCCTGTTAAACCCAGGACACTTCAAAGTGTCTAGGACCCTCCAGTTGCCAAATAACTAGTTGGACTACCAGCTCCTTAAGATACCTCCGTCCGGCTCTGAGGACGGGCTCTGAGGACCCCTGGGCATTTGACAACTGCAACATTTCTCTCATTCCGCTGTTGCTGTGATGACTGTGCCCAGCTCTACTTGACTTTCTGTGTAATTTTCACCTTGGAGAATCTCTTTCTGCTAAATGCTTCTTTCAGATACTCTGAGTGATGAGACCCAGTGCTTAAGAGAATGAGGAAGAAAGAAAGCGAAAGAAAATCGAGCTCTTTGTCCCTTGTCGGGGACTCACAAACCTGCCTGGTGCCTTGAGCCCTGCAGTTCGGCCTCCACCCCGTGGTGATGCTTGCCCCGACAACTCGGCTTTGCTTCCCGTCTCTGCACTGGGTATCTGAACCTCGAGTCTCTCTCACACGTGGGCACGCTATGTCCTTCCCTGTTACAACGTCTGTGAGGTTGACTTGTGGCCAGTGCAATGCAGTTGATGGGCCTTGGTCCAGGGTGCGCGGTGCATCACCCACCTTTAATCATTGGTAGATTCCATAAATTAATGGTAATAATCACTACATTTCATTGAGCCCGTCCTGCATTCCCGATACTCTGCTAGGTGCCCTGCATACATTTCCCTGTTCAGCACCCACAGGGAGCTGGGAACTGGATATTATTTTTATGATTGCATTTTTCCTGGCTAAAGGAAGGTTTCTAACTTTCCCCATGGACATCAAACTAGTAGGAGATGAAGATAATTCTAAATACCCTGTTTTCAGCCAAGAGGCTAATCAGCCCAACTGCAGATGGACCCTTGGTGGATGCACCCCACCAGCCGCATCTACAAAGTCAAAGCACCATCTGCTTCACAGTCACCAGGTGCTAGTTAATAAACATATTCCCAGTTCATGGGCTAAAAATCATCATCTCAGAGTAGGAACAGAGAGTCTGCCTTGATGGTAAGCCTCCCGGGAGATGCTTACAAGTAGGGCCCATTGGTTTGGACTCTGCATTCAGACCCTCCTCATGTATGCAGCAGAAACTAACGGTGGCCAGGCACGCATCGTGCACTGAGCTAGGGCTTCCCCTACCTGTTACATAAAGTGCCGAGTTGAATCTAAGATGTGATCAGAGCTTTCTTTATTAGTTGCAATGTAATTATTCTTTTTTTTTTTTTTAAAGATTTTATTTATTTATTTGAGAGAGAATGAGATAGAGAGAGAGCATGAGAGGGGGGAGGGTCAGAGGGAGAAGCAGACTCCCTGCCGAGCAGGGAGCCCGATGCGGGACCCGATCCCAGGACTCCAGGATCATGACCTGAGCCGAAGGCAGTCGCTCAACCAACTGAGCCACCCAGGCGCCCCTGTAATTATTCTTCTTAAATGTATACTGTGAGGCTTTCTCTGTCTGGGTGTCTTCCTAGACTTTGAGTGAATGATTTTTTAGAGTTGGATCAATATAACAAAATAAAAAAAATTGCCGTTCAGCCAATCCCGCATATGAGAAAGCATGTTAGTTCCTTTTCTCTCCAAACTTGAATTAAATTTAAAATATTAAGAAAAATATATTTTAAATGCAAACCATAATACCCTATATGTTTGCTGTGGCCATTCCAGTAATAAAGGTCTGAGCCACCTTAATAGGGGGTTTTCTTTCCTTCTGTCCATTCCTGGAAAGCGAACAGTTTGCTGTCTAGCTTTTCATATTTTTCCCTCTGCTTATTCAAGCATATCTGTGTCTGTGCGGACTTACAGACCGTTAACATGGGATCACACCGTACGGGTGAATCCGTATCTTTTCTTTTCCACGCCACTACATACCGCTTGCATCTCTCCTGTAGGGCCTATCCTCTCCCCTTGGCCCCGCTCCGGCGGCACACCTGCTTGCTGGAATCAGTGGTGTGCACTCAAATTCTGCCTCTCTGGCCAAGGGGTGAGCATTTAATATCAGATGGGGCGGTGAGTCTCTTCCCTGGGATTCTGGGGTGTCCTCTGGGCGGATGGATCTGCTGTGTGTAAAGTTGGGAGTGTTCATTGTCATTGTCCATCATGTAGGCTTCAGAGGAAGCTAGATTGCAGTGAGCAAAAGAATAACACAGATGTGCCACGGAGAGGGAGAGGAAGATAGGAATAGAGAGATGGAGAGGAAGAGGATAGAGAGAGAGGGAGGAGGAAGGGGGAGAGAGAGTTGGGGGGGGGAGAGAGAGAGGCAGGCAATGTTTTGGGTTATCTACAAGGCTTCATTCCATTCCCAAAGCTCAGTTCTGCCCTTGGACTCTGTGAAGGTCCTTCCAGTAAATCCCCTTTGTGCTTCATTGGCTTTCCATTCTTAGTAACTACAGATGGACTAAACATTTCAAGCCCCTCAAAATTTTAGAAAGAATTTTACTTTCCCTATCATACTTGTATCAGAGAGTAAATGGTATATTTCCTCTATGAGAAATAAGGGCAATGATATGTTACTTTTTCAGTAAACTTGTTTTTTCATCCCTGCTTATTGGCTCTCTGCTAAATCCTGGGCTCCTGAGGAGTTGATCATGCATGGAAAACACAACAAATAAATCAACAACTTTGGAAAATTGTGAAAAATATAATGAATGGCACGAGCACAGGGTATTATGGGAAGGTGGAAGAGAGGCATTAGAGTCTGTCTGTGACTATAACCCAGAAGCCTGCCTGCTTGCTGCCACCTTAGACTTGGACCTTGTTGTCCAGTGTGGTGATTGGAGGGGACTGCAGAGATGAAGTGTCTCAAACAATGTTTAAATCGTAAAATCAATTAGAAATGATTTTTAAATCACCCATCTACTTTCCCCCAGAATACCTTCTTCATACAAAGCAAGTCAGTAGTCTGGCTGTTTCCAGAGGGAGTCCTGAGGATTTACTCAACACTGCTCTGAAACTTTCAGGATTCATGTCATAAAGGTTATTCACAGAGCCTTTTTATCCTCAAGATACTTATTCTCCCTGGAAGAATCATGTTTGCTTGGGCTGATAACTATCACTGTAGAGAGCAAAGGGTAATTAAGTGTCCCAGTGGACCTTAGTCTGGTGATGATGTGAGTCTCTCTCACTGCTCTCTCTCTCTCTCGATTTTCCACCTTTGGCCTGACTGACCTCGGACGCTGTGTGCTACATGATGCACAGAGTCTTCTTGCATTCAACCATGGGGTTATTTTTCAGGTAAGGTCCTTCGAGGTGGATACCCTGTGTCTGCCTTTGCCTTCTTGGAGACATTTTCTTCAGAAACAGAAAATCACTCATGATCCTTACTATCTTGGGCTTGCTTGGAACTTGGTTTCTCTAAGGGATGGTTAGACCATTAGTCATGGAATTTACTGACCTCGGGAGTAGTCTTTCCTATGCAAGACCAGTTCAGATTCTAATGTACTTTACCAATTTACTTCAAGTTGAGCCCAACTGCAGAGAAATGGAATCATTAGAGGTCTAGGAACAAAATTTCTGGGCATCAAGTACAATCGGGAAATCTCAGAACAGGGAAACATTCAGAACACAACTAGGTTTTCTAATAGTACATTTTCAACTGAAAAAAAGGAAAAGGAAGGAACAGATCTGTGCTGTGGACTTGGACATGATTCTGCTTCTTTTGTCCTGGGGATGCTGGGGCTGGAGGTGAAGGTGAGGAGCAGGTGATTCTTCCTTTCCCCAAATGTTAGGACAACATTTCCCATAGGCAGGGGATTGGATTTGTTAATGTCTGTTGGCAGGAGATGCATGGCCGGATGTAGTATGATTGCTGGGATGTTGTTCTAATGAGGATTTGGGATGGTGAGGAACAGGAGTGGGCTATTAAAATGAGCTCAAGTGAAGTGGGTTTTATCGCAAGGACACAGGCAGTTCTCAAGGAACCCAACCTTAGATGAAAGTGTTGCTGGGCTTCTTGTGAGTAGGAATCAGGCCTGGAGATTCACTGTTGGCTGCCCCCCACCCCCGCTTCATCGTGTCCAGAAGTGCACAGTCTCCAGAACTGGCTTCTGTCTGTAAGTGTGGTCAGTTCTTCTGTTTCTTCCAACATGCTCCTCTGTGTCAGCCTGCATGTGGCCCTTCCATGGCTAGTTCAGGAGACTGGAGACCTCTGCAGGACCCAGTGCTTACTGGAGGCCATCTCAGTGTCTCATTCAGATCCCAAAGAGAGAAAATCTGGCAGCCCCAGCTCATCTGCTAGTCAGGATGTACCAGTCATGGGCTTCTGGTATCAAATGGCTTGACAGCCCTAGAACGCACAGGCTACGCCTGTTCAATCAGCTGTGGTGGGAAGGGAGACAGGACCCTATGATTCACAGCGTCAGATCACTTCTCTTAGTAAGAGTCAACAGGAAATGCAGTGTTCCTCCTTGTCACAACATCCTGAATAGGGGAACATCTTTTATAGAAAACCAAAATTTTCATCTCTGGTTATCTAGGAGGCTTAGAATTTGAATTTTACTGAGAGAGATTCCTTTATACTAGCTTATACTATTAGGTAAATGAATGTTCCATTCTATCTGGAAGCATCCAGTCATTCCATAATGATTATGGGGTCCTTAATATGATCAGTCTGCTAGATTTGGGGGCTGTGAAATAAATACTTTTGGTGAGGAAAAGAGGAGGGAGGGCAAAAGATTTCTTTAAATCTGAGTTCTTGCAGGAAGGAAGATGCCCAGAGAAGGAAAAGATGCAGAGAGTATATTGGGGTTGGTGAGGAAGATAGCTTATGGGGTACTTAACAACTCTGTCACCAACAGAGCTTTTCTTCTCAAACCCTTTCCAGCCTGCAGTTGAACAAACCAGGTCTCAGTTACTAAGCAGCTGTCCTGGAAAAGGAAGGCAGGGTGCTTACCCCTACAGGAGAGAAAGAGGAACCAAATTAGATCCAGGCTCTGCTTTCAAAAAACAGCATCAGGTGAGAGGAAATTGCAGCTGCTATCCAGACCGACTGTGGTAAGAGCCTGAAGAGAGTTACTCAGGGTAGGAAGGGTTTATGTGAAAAGCCGTGGTAGGTTTAGGGTGGGACATCAGTGCTTGGGGAAATGGTGGCCATCTTCGGCTGTAGCTTAGATTGGTGATAGTCAGCATTAGGACAAAGAGCACTTGCCAGTCAGAACAGAGCACTGTTCTGGAGCAGCATCTGGGAGGGCCTCTGGCTCCAGGCATGGACTCATCTAGTTGCAAGATTATGGGGGAATGGGGGCCAGAGAAATACCAAGCAGTAGAAGTATTTGCAGTTTTAACAACCGGAGGTGCAGTGTGGTGCTTATGGTTCAACACTCAGCCCTTATGAAGGACCCTCCCAGACTGAAGATACAGGTCTGGCTTCTGTTGTGGAGGGGCTTGAATCCATGTTCATGAGGATGCCCTTCACTCAGGAAGGAACAGGGGAGCCATCTCTCTGGGGGACATTGTTCAACAAACATCCCTTCGATTAATAATTAGTCAGGAATGGCTGCTGGGGATGCTGTTTTGCTAGAAGATTCGGTACCTGCCCTTTGTCAGCTGGAAGTCTAAAAGGCATTTGGGAAGAGAGTGACAGGACCCCAAAGCATGATAGAACTGGAGGGCTGACAGGACCTTGCATAGTGGAGTCCTGCCCTCACAGATAGGGTAAGTGACTTGGCCAAGTTCACGCAGCCAGACAGAGAAAGCCCTTCCGTCCCAGTGGTGGCTGTGAAAGGAAAAGATAAATCTTGCCGGTCAGAGGCCAAGATGACAGTGGGGTGGCCCAGAGGGGAGGGTGGCACATCAAGAGGGTGCTGTATTCTCAAGAGTGGAGTTGGCTTTTTTTTTTTTTTTTTTTTTAGGGGTACGGTTTCGGAGGACTCATTCTTGCCCTGTTAACTCTCTCTCACTCTTCCTCTGGCCTGGCTTGGGGTGGGTTCGCGGTGTGGGTGGGTTCGCCCCTGCAGCGTCTGAGGCTCGTCTTCCCGGAGCGGAAGGCATCGGGCACCTCCTCCCAGCGGCCCCCGCCGGCTTTGGTCCGCCCCGAGGCTCCCCAGAGCTCGCCAGGCGCCAGGGCTCCTTGGGGCCGGCTCTGGGCCAGCCGCGGTCGGGACGCCGGCGGGTCCCCAGGTCCCGGGCAGCGCGCAGCCGGCTGCACGGCCCCGGCGGGCAGCCCCGCGCTCGGCTCGGAGAGCGCTCGGCGGCGGAGTCCGGCGCTGGGGAGGGGCGAGGAGAGCCGCAGCCCCCTCTGCCCGCCCAGACCGAGGAGGGGCGAGCAGGCGCGGAGCTGGGCGAGCGCGGGGCTGTGCGCGCGTCTCTCTGGGCACACACTCTCCGCGCCGCGCGCTCCCCGGGCTGGGTGGCCTCGGACCTCGGCAGACAGCAGCGGTGTGAGCCGCGCTTGCTCCGGGGTGCGTTCAACGCCGGGCGGGAGCCGCTCGCTGGGGTCACTCGACTCCTTCTCCCCCTCTCCCGGGAGCCAGCGGCGTGAGCTGGAGGCCGAGCCGGCCGGACGCCGCGCTCCTATAAATAGCGCGCGTGTGCCCGCCTGGCGCCCTCCCGGCTGCGCGAGGACAAAGTTGTGCGCAGGGACTCGGGGCGCGCGGCAGCGGCTGGAGAGGACCCCGCCGCCGAGCCGCCCTGCGCCCTGGAACTGATCCCGCGGACCGGTGCTCTCCGTGCCCGGGACCCGGCTGGCTGCTGCCTACCTGCCGACGTCCGAGAGGCGCCGAGGTGTGGGGAATTTCGGACGAGGCGAAAGTGGGAGTCGCCGGAGTCCTGGCCATGAACACAGCCTCGCGTTCTCCTCAGTCCGGGAAACACCTTCTGCCTCTGTAATTCGTCCCTGCCGCAAGCCGGACGCGTACAGGACCGACAGCCGCACCGCTCGGCACCCACCTACCCCCGAGGCTTTTCTTTGAGTCTCCTTTGTTTTTCCTGCTCCGTCGTCCACCTGGGGGTGCTTGGGTTTGGGGTGAGAATTTATTACCGTTTTCCTCTTTGAGTTGTGAATGTGAGGGTGTGGTGACTTTTAGATGTCCAGGAACAAGGGTGGGTGCAGGGGCCCCAGGCAGGGCTGATTCTTGGGCGGAGGAGGGTGGGGTAGGGGGTTCTGCATGAGCTCCTCAAAGGACAAAGGTAACAGAGCCCGCGAGAGAGCGCGAGCGGAGACTTTGACTTCAAACCACAGAATTGGGGGAAGTGTGCGCGCCGCCGCCGCCGCCGCCGTTCCCGCAGCGCTGTCGATCTAGCCACTGGCATCTTCCCGAGCGCCGGGGTCCCGGGGTTGGAGGCGAAGCGGGCGAGCGGGAGCGTCAGCCGGCTGCGGCTGCCCACGCGCCTCACCATGGGCTCCGGGAGCCGGGCGCTGTCCGTGGTGCCGGCCGTGCTGCTGGCCCTCACCCTGCCGGCGCTGCCCGTCTGGGCACAGAACGACACGGAGCCCATTGTGCTGGAGGGCAAGTGTCTGGTGGTGTGCGACTCGAACCCGGCCACGGACTCCAAGGGCTCCTCTTCCTCCCCTCTGGGGATCTCGGTCCGGGCGGCCAACTCCAAGGTCGCCTTCTCGGCGGTGCGGAGCACCAACCATGAGCCGTCGGAGATGAGCAACAAGACGCGCATCATTTACTTCGATCAGGTCAGACCCTGAGGGATGCAGGGCACCGGGTGTGTGTATGGGTGGTGGTGGGGGGGGTGGGGGGGTCGATCTTCTGGCAGCCCAGAGACCCAGGCTGCCTGCTCAGGCTAAGTTGGTCTGACTGGGATGTGGAGGATCATTTCGGCACTCGCCTTCCCAAATAGGTCTGGGTCTGGAACTTCTGTCTCTCCCACCACCGCCCCTGCCCGCATTCCCTCCTGGCCTCCGGAGAGAAAGGAGGGGGAGAGGCTGGGAGCGCAGAGCCCAGCCACAAGAGCTTGGGGCGAGTTTCACAGCAACAGGTCCATAGGAGCCGGCGGGAGGCTGGTCCCTGGACCTCGAGATCTCTTGGCCAGAGCTTACCCCCCCCCCCCCCCCCCCCCGGGCTCAGACTCCTCTGCAGGTGCTGCCCAGGCGGTTCCAGCGCGGTCCCCTCGCGGTCTCCGGATAAATGATTTGTCCCCCCCCCCCCCCAGGTGGAGAAGCTTCTCCCCAAGGAGAGCTTTGGGGGTCCACGTTCTCTGCAGAGCTCTCGCAGGTGGCTGCCAAGGGCAGGCAGTGATGGCGTGGGTCAGGTCTCGCCCACCTTTCTGCTGCCAGGATCCCCTCACACGCTGCAGGCGCCTTTGCAGCAGAAAGCCTTTCTGTGGTACTTGGAGAAAAGTTGTGGAAGGAGAGGGAGGGCAGCTGCAGGGAGCTCCCATTGGGAAGCGCTGGGGAGCCGGTGCTCCCTTCCCCTGCTCCGGTCCTTTCAGAGAATTGCAAGTTACTGGGGAAAGACAGACTTTGGGGTTGAGGGTAGGGGGTGGAGAGGAACTGATGAAATCTGTGGCTGGAGCTCTGGGGTTTGGCTGATGAGAAACCCCAGGGGTATCAGCTTAGCTTTAGCAAGCAGTCTTAAAACTGGAAACTGACTCCGGGGTTGTAAGTTCAACCCTAACAGCACCGAGTCTTTTAAATTCCGTAGTCACTTGTGTAGTGCACAGTTGTATGCAAAGACACATGTGTGGGAACACAGGTTAAGTGGTACTGCAGTGTGTGCCAGGGAAGGAAAGAGGTGACATTTCCATTCCTTACTTAATTGTTCCTAAGTAATGCACTCTCCAGCTGGCCAGGCAGAGAATGCTTCTCTGGGGCTTACTATCAGATAGCTATAATTTTTAAAGAATGAAGCAGCCCCTTTGGGGTTTTGGTGCAGTATTTTCCATCCTGATGGAAATAAAGTCTAGCACCACCCCTGGTTTATATTTCAATGCATTAATTAAATGTTGGACGTTGTGGACGTGGCACTGTAAAATGCCTTCTTTTCCATGACCTTTCTGTCAGTTAGAAGAGGAGAGGATTTGTTCTTCTGTTTGGGGAACTGTGCATCTCAGAGAACACAAGACACATTTAGTTATAAATCTGTATGTGCTGGGATGCTCCAATTACAATGTAGAGTCAACATCCAGCCTTGTGTGTAGTCAACACTAATCAGACATTTCCATTATTGCTAATGAATTATGCTACTTGTATCTGAGTCAGGAAGTCCCCGCTAAGTACCTCAAATTATTTTAAATGTGCTTGAGAAAAATCTTTGTAACAGCTCTGCTGGGGATTATTGCATAGCTGGTGATTCGTTGCTGAAAGATCATTGATCATCAGGTCAGAGAAAGAAATCTGAGGATTATTTGGAAGAAGGTGAACTCTCAGAATAAAATTATACACATACATGTATTTTAAGTCGAGGGTTGAACCTGGTACATCAACTTGACCCGCTACTCTATTCTGGTGCATTGCTCAGAGATGATAGTATGTTTTTAGGGAATTATGCAAAAGGCCTAATATTGGCACGAATGTAGCATTTACAAGAGATAGTGGCAGATTGCCACTGATACAGTGGAAATGTATCCTTATAGGGACATCTGATTTTTTTGAATGCCAGTTATATATTCATTTCTTGGAGAGAAATGGAATAAACCCCAGTCATTTTACAACTTCCCACCCCCAAACATTCTCACTCTCCTTCTCATAGGAAGGGACTGACTTATGTGACATTTGCAAATTTGGTTTAAGAGGTCACTTATTGAAATTCAGAGTTAATTTCATAAGCAGTAGAAACAGGCTGCACATCTTGGAATACAAAATGCATTGCTGCTTTCTTAGGAAATAGTGCCTTATTTTACTTTTCATTTTTGACCCTTGAAGTCTAAATAAAGAGCAGGTGATTGAGAAGAGGATAACGGATAACACTGGCAGGAAGACAAGAAGGCCACCAATTTCACAGTCTGTCCTTATTCATGCTCTACTTTTGGCAGCCTGCAAAGGCTGAGTCATTGCCAAAATATTATAATTAAGGCCTAGATGGCACAGGACTGAAAAAATGGCCATGGATCTTAGGAGAGGTTTGGTGGAGGCTCAGGGGAGGGCCAGGCATTCAGATTAGTCTGTGCACTATTCAGTGTCATGGATTATGTCACAGGGTGGAGGGGGTGCCCAGGCCTCTATGTGATATGTCCAGGAATGACTGCAGAGAGCCCATGGATGCCGATTGGCTGTCTTGGAAACGTCATCTCTGGACATTGCAAAGGCTTGTAGAGGATGGGAATATAAATACAGGGCAGATGCCTTTTATCTGGCTCTCAAGGTAAAGCTAATATTTATAAGTCCTCCGTGTTACCTAGTTGTTTCCAGAGCCATCAGGCCTTGCTGGAAATTGAGGCATGAATACAAAGCAGTTACTTTTTTTCCTCTACCATTTAAAAGACAGAAAAACCTTCCATTTCACAAATCTATTTCCCAAGTCACCAAAGAGGAAAAAAGTAGAACTCAATGTTTTATTCTCTATGGTTTCTTAAACTACTTATGAAAGAAATAAAGAAAGCTAGAAAGAGAGAGAGAGAGAGAAAGAGAGAGGGAAGGAGGGAGGGGAAGATGGAAGGAAGGAAGGAAACTTACAGAAGAGATTATTGTTAATAATTTACTGTTACTTATTATTTTTATTTGTAGATCCTAGTAAACGTGGGTAATTTTTTCACCCTGGAGTCTGTCTTTGTAGCACCAAGAAAAGGAATTTACAGTTTCAGCTTTCATGTAATTAAAGTCTACCAGAGCCAAACAATCCAGGTATGTGTTTTCAACTGCTCCCTCTCTACCCCCAAACGGCCGTGTTTATTGGCAGTGGGTTATGTATTTAAGTGTTTATCCAAAGATGTGTTTTCATTATAAAAATAAACAACCATCTTTATAGTTTATTTTTAAAACACTTAATTTCCAGTTTTCTTCTTTATTACATCCATTAAGACTATGACAAGAAACATATAGAACAATAAACAGTAGAATGTATTACCTTAATAACAACCAACCATTTGGAAAACATGCCTTAGTTAAAAACTCAGTGGCACAAATCTCTTTATAAGATCTTGATTTCATTAAATGTGCAAAAATTATTTGAACTTGTAAGGAAGAAACTTGTAAGACTAGCAGAACTTTACAAGTACATATTAAATAAAACAAATTTGCCATCATTGTTAGAAATTTTGAGCTACAGTTAACCATTAGAAAAAATACACTTTTTACGGAAGGGCATTCCTCTGCATATGCTTTAAATAGTTTATCCTCAGTTACTCTGAAAACTAGTGAATTCTTAGAAATTTCAGTTCCACAGTTAGCAACATATTTTGTGTTGTCCTTTCTCAGGTAATAGGCTTGACCTTACACTCAAAGACGAGTTCCTAGAATATTCAAATATGCTAACACCCAATAATACCAATGCATGTCTATGGAATTCTAGCATTCTCTTTATCTTATGCTCAGTGTGTGTGTTGTATACTATGGCTACGTGAAAGGTGGATTACACACTCTCCTACCACTTTCACAGCTTCTAGCGAATGGGTAAATTGATCATCCTCAGATTTAATTTAGGCAGTACTTTTTTTTAACATAAAAGGAATGACTATCTAGTAAAGAAATTTACTAGCATGGAAAAGCTTTTCTCAAGCCCCGATATTTGGAAATTTATGTAATGTTTAACACAGTATAATCAAAACTGTAGTCGGGAGAAAATTTTGAGTTTATTATTTGTTAATAATTTTGAGTTTATTAATTATGGATTCTTTGCTAATTATCCATCATTAAAATCTTCACTATGGTGGTGATTATTATTTTTTAATACACATTTAATAATGTACATTTATTATTTTTAATACACATTATCAGGGAAAAAAGAAAAAAACAGAACACCCCCCGCCAACACACACACATACACATTCCAAAATTTCAAATGATCTTCAGCACTATGCCTGTTGCAGGTTTAGTAACCTGAAAAATGTGTTGGTAGAATCTTGCTGTATCTGGGTTTATCAGAGAAAAGGGCACTGGACTTCTTTTTCTAATATACTGGGAAGCCTCAGGCTTGCTTCATTACCAAAAGATTGCTATTGAATGTGAGAAGTAAATAAAACAGCAAGCTTAATTTATGTGTTGAAGGGAGGCCAGTTTTCCCAAGGCTAGGTTGCTGTCCACGGATGGTATTCTTTTGTAAGCATTTCAGGAAATTTCTATGGGAGAAATTGAAAAAAAAAAAAAAGAAAATCAGCTCAGTAGACCTACTAAGTGCAGCCACTGTGGTTGGCAGTGGACCTACTAAGTGCAGCCATCGCTGGGGATGAATTTGCTGAACATCAGATGGTTTACTGGGTCTGTCATCTCAGACATCATTCATTAGCCCTGGTAGATGTTTTCAGTGATTTTTTTTTTCCCTCGTAGGTTAACCTGATGTTAAATGGGAAGCCAGTAATATCTGCCTTTGCCGGGGACAAAGACGTTACTCGCGAAGCTGCTACTAACGGTGTGCTTCTCTACCTGGATAAGGAGGATAAAGTTTACCTGAAACTGGAGAAAGGTAACTTGGTTGGAGGCTGGCAGTACTCCACGTTCTCTGGCTTTCTGGTGTTTCCCTTATAGGATTTGATTTCTCCGTGATGTTGATCCAGGGGAGGGGTGGCCCACCCCTGAGTTACTGGAAGATCATTTTCTCATCCTCGGATTGATGTCTTTTATCGGTTTCTCATGGGTGAATATGGATTCTCTTTAAGGATTCTAGGCCTGTCCGAACCAATACACAGTCCCACAGATTATTTTGTGTGTGTGTGCGTCTCCGTATACTCGGATGGGGACTCTCAGCAGACATAATATGTACCTGTGCTCAAGTGTGACAGTCAAAAGCTGTCTGCAAGGTTTATTCTGAATTTAATTTCCTGGAATCACTGAATTCGTTGCAGATGTGGAATTTTATTTCTTTGTTTTTAAGAAAAGACTGGCAACCGGGTCTAAGAATTAGAAAACTCTCAAGTTCTGACTTCAATCAACGGTTAGTGCGATACTGCCAAAGAACTGTGTGCTGTGTTGATATATTGATTACACTCGTTTTTATTCCTTTGGAATCAGTTTGTTTTGTTCTCTTACAGTAACTGGGGGTTGTTTTTCAGTGACTGGCTTTGTGTCTTCTCTACAAATAGGGTAACGAATGGCTTGCCCGCAAAGTTACCCTATGATATCACCAACATGACTTCCCTTAACAAAAAAGAATGCTTCATAGTTGTATTTTAATTATATTTGTGAAAGAGTCATATTTTCCAAATTATATTTTCTAATAGGAAGAATAGATCATAAATCTGACAAGGAAAAAGTTGCTTACGTGAGTTCTAAGTGCTCAGCCCCCAAACCTCCACCAAACCGCCCTCCTCCATGGGAAATCCTATACTTTCTTGCTCAGCTTGAATTAACATGATGGATAATAACCACTTTATTAAAAACCTAAGGGATTTTTTTCCCTTAGACATGACCACTTTATTAACTGGAGATGGGATGCCTTTGTTTTTAATTATACCTATTTTTCAAGCCTTCTGTTGTGTTTGAAAGTATCATCTGGTTTTGCCTTAATTCCTTAAATTGTATATATTTATCTGTTTAGCTAATATTAAATCCAAATATCCCATATCTAAACTTAGTGCAATATCTTATTTTGTCTTTTGTACAAGTCATATGAATTCATAAAATTATTTATGTCTCTGTCATAGAATAAAGGTTAATATATGTTAGCTGAATTGTTTTGTCCTTTCGGTTCAGGAAATATTATTCTCCGTGGTTTATTTCCCCCTTTTCACCAAACCTTCTTTCCTTCCCCCTTCTCGTTTCCATTTCCCGGAGTTTAAGAAAAGCTTTCGGAATCTGGGGAGAACCTTCTCTGGATTGGCGTGGGAAGGCTTCCCTATGTTTAATCTGTTCTAATCCAGGAGTTGTCAGCCTGCCAAAAGAGAATCGATGGACTCTGTAAACTTTTCTTTCAGAAGGGACTTACTCTTAGGTAGTTAAGTTGAAAAAATTGGCTAAAATCTCCCGAGGGCGCTCAGTGAATGAGTGCGTGGCCATGGTATAGAGACCGCTATTTTCAACGTGAAGACTTCGGGGAAAAGTTCCGCCCCCTTCACAACACTAAAAGACAAATAGAAGATCACAGGTTTCTTTTGAGGAGGAACTATTATTATAGATGTCACATCTGGAGCTTTGGCTCAATTTCCTGGTCTGTTGTCAATTAAAGCAATTTTGGAGAGCCCCTTCTGTAGATGGTGGCAGCAAGGAAGGTGTTAGAGGACCCTGTAGGAGGAGACATGTAGTCAGGTCTTCTAGCGTAATTGTGATTAATCACCAAGTCAAAATATTCATTCATCACAGGAACACTGTCCTCCCGCCCCAAGAAGAATTATCTGGAGATGTTAGCGTTGGATCCTCAGTGTTTTGCTTGGCAAGTTATTCACTCTCCAGCTGGCTTTCAGTCAGAAACTTTCCTCCTTGGTGATTGCGTAATGTGAGAAAAACAGTATTGCACGGGGGACTTTCATCTAAACATGAGTGGCATCCTCCGCAAATATATACCTGCTCTAAAATAACCTCCCCCCGGCTCTCTGTATTCAGGGCTTGCATCTCTACCTTGCAGCAGACTGGATTATACTTGGATAAATACACTATTAGTCATTGTTTTGGCAAAACGGCTCAGGGTATTGGAATTATTAATAGACACCTATGATGGAACAGAGAAAATGTGGGGCTTAACTAAATAGACCAGTGTAGAAGTGTCTAATGTAAATATGCTTGTGGCCATCCTTTGGGGCTTGCCCTTATTTTTCTTGATTTTTTTCTGAACATAAAAAGAACGTTGGCAATGGGCTTGACCGTAATCCCTAAGCTCCAGTGTATATATTTTGGAATGCAAAATCCATTCAAAACCTCCCCGAAAAATTCAATATGAAAAGGTACTGAAGCTGTGGCTATCAGATGTGGGAGGACACTTGCAGGAGGGAGGAACCCCAGTCGAGAGATGAGACTTCTCATCAACGAGGTCCAGTGAAAGCCTCAGGTTCTTACTCCAGACCGGGTCTAGGAAGTAAGAGCTAGGCAGACACAGTGGCTGGAAAGGTAAGGTAGAAGGGAGGGAACAAAAGGGACAGAATGATTTAGTCAGGGGACTCTGGATTTGGAACAGACATAGGATGGAATCCTGCAGCCTTCACTTACCAGCTCTGTGACCTGGGGCAGGTTTCCTCACCTCTCTGAGCTTTAGTTATTTCCTTAGTAAACAAGAAATTCTTGTGAGAATTTAATAAGGTGTGTGAAGTGCCTCGGACTCTGTAAGGAAGCCCAACGAAGGGTTGGCTGTTATTACCTGAAGCCCGAGCACAGCAAAGAAGCAAGTAGAGCAGAAGGAGGATGTTAAGACTGGCATGATGAAGGGTCAAGAACTGAGTTGGAGGGGGACTGGTTGAAGAGCTGGAAGCAAGGGTATCAGAAGTGCTTCCAGAAATGGAGCCAGATGCTCCCTGTGTGTTCTGTGACTTGAGAATAGTTTCCAGAAATTGCTCGGTCCACAAAAATGCTAATTGAACACAGTATTTGCATTGGCCCTGTCCACATTCATCGATGCCAGCATCATCCCTTCGTAGATGTTCCCTATCTCCTTTGACTGTTCCTTGATCTATTGATCAACAAATGCAAGCAATTGTTTGTAGCAAACAGAATCCCAAGAAAAACACAACTGAAGGAAATAAAGAGCTTGTGGATAGGATCTCACTGATTCCAACTGCTTTTAGGGTGCTCTCCGTGACCCCAGATTCTGTTAGAAGGTGATTATTTAATTAAAGTTTTGTTTTATTTTTTTTTTGAATTAAGTCTGTTTTCCCCTTTCTTTTTGGTTTCTGGAGATCTATAGACACATGTCTTCTTTTGGCCTCTACTTTTTAGCAACTACTGCTTTAAATTTTTTTTTTAAGATTTTTATTTATTTATTTGACAGAGAGACAGCGAGAGAGGGAACACAAGCAGGGGGAGTGGGAGAGGGAGAAGCAGGCCTCCCACTGAGCAGGGAGCCCGATGTGGGGGCTCGATCCCAGGACTCTGGGATCATGACCTGAGCCAAAGGCAGACGCTTAATGACTGAGCCACCCAGGCGCCCCCCCCTTTTTAAGATTTTTTATTTACTGCTTTAAATCTTGAAATAAATCTCTTCAGCCAACACTGAAGAAATTATCCTTCTGATGTGTCACACGTTTTGTTAAGGTGCTGAGTTCATAGAAGTGGTGACATCTGCCTTTTTCAGACCTCCCTAAACATCAGACACAGAGTCTTTGCAAGGAGCAACTGAGATCTGAACATGCGGTTCCACCTCGCCTCCTGACTGAGCATACTGGGCTTTATCAGTCCCCCTTTACTGTTTAAACCGCCTGTCCCCAGAACAGTGGTAATGCACTGGTTATAGCAAGGTCCCCAAGTTGTTTGACCTAATGCCCATAGAGAAATGATGAGCAGAGGAAGGGGACACCTTATGATAGCAGTTTCACATTCAGAGCCGAGGAGCCACAATAGAATTCTTGTGCCAAGTGGTTCCCTTTGGTAGGGAGAAGGTGGGATTTAAGAGATTTGTTTTTAAATAGGTTACTCAGTCCCCTCTACTGCAGGCCTACCTTTAATATGGGTTTCAGTTGCTTTAGAATAAAAAAGATGCATTTTTTTTTGCACTGCCCCCCCCACCCCAGCTGCAAGCTGCCTTTTCTGTGGAAGACAACTCCTTTGTGAATTTGATCCTGAAGTTCTCTTATGTCAGCTTCTCAAACGAATGTGCATAAGAACCATCTAGGAATCTTGATAAAAATGTAGATTCCAGTATCATAGGTCTGGGGTGGGCCCTGAAACTGCCTTTCTAAAAAGCTCCCAGATGATGTTCATGGTCCTGTCCCGGGTACCACACGGTGAATGGCGAGACCATCCATTGTTGTTTCTTAAAGGCTTGTTACTCAAAGTGTGGTCTGTGGATGCATCCGCATCACCTGGGGGCTTGTTAGAAACCCCAGGTGGGTCTAGACTCACCCCAGACCTACTGAGTTGGGATCTGCATTTTTCAAAAGGTCTTTTTGCCCCACCCCATGATTTTTAGGCACAGTAGCGTTTATGAAGCCCTGTCCTTAAGTAAAACCCGAGACCACCAGCATCAGACTCTCATGGGCTGGGCTTCAGTTTCACCAAGTCCCCAGCTGATTCTTTTAACCTCAGTCCATCCAGGTGCAGGGCATTTCTTTGCAGTGACCCAGAACTACAAATGCTCCTGTTAGCCTCCCTATTTATAACCCAGCGGGCTGAAGGCAGTGCGTCCGAAGCTTTCGTGCGGGTGAACACGGGACTCTTACTTTGTGATGGGAAGCGGCTCCAGGGACTGCTGCCAGCTTGTGCAGAGGAAGGGCTCGAGGAAGACTTCACCTAGAGCAAAGGTGTGGGAGACGCTTGCGTGAAAACGAAGGTAAGTCATCCACAGAAAGTGGCTTTCTCGTGAAGAGAGAAAACCCTTAGTGATATTCCTCATTTTGTCAGCGTTTGTTCTGAAATAAAGATGTAGTTACGTTGCATTTTTTCTTTGTAATTGAAGTGATCCTTCTCCAGGGATCGCAGTGCCTTTAAGCACACATGGTGTTTGGCTTCAGAAGACACTGCTCCATCGAGTAAAGGGTGTGTGTGTGTGTGTGTGTGTGTGTGTGTGTGTGAGAGAGAGAGAGAGAGAGAGAGAAGAGAGAGTGTGCTCAGAAGGATCAACAACAACGCAGTTTCTAGCAGGTCATTCAGTACATTTAAAATTCATCCAAGGGCAGAAGTCTTTCTTAACAATTTTTAGGACCAATTGGTGATATTTACAATGAGAAACACATTGTACTGAGCTAAGGAAGTCTTTATTTCCCCTGGGTTACCTTGAGAACATAAATTTTGACCTTCTGACTTTCCAGGAAACCCTAGAGGGCTTTGGTCTGGCTGTTTCCGGGGAAGGTGAGGGGCTCACAAAGATCTGCTCTGTGCTCGCAATTTAGGGGTGCAGAGAGGCTGCTGTTTGTTATTATTTATTTATTTATGTCATTGGTCATGTTTCAGCCTTACTGCCAAGGTACAATCAATAAGAGGAAGAAAATGTAGGGACATTAATGCAGGTCAAGTGGCTATTTTCACATTACTTTTTTTTTTTTCCCTCCTTTGGGATAGGATGACGTGGCTTAAAAGGACCTTTCCACCCAGTGGTTTTCCTTCAGGGGGTTCCAGAGAGAAGGGACATGGAGAAGCAGGAGCAGGCCCGGGCCCATTTGAGGGTGGGAATATGGTGCTCTGAGCATTCAATGCAGACGAAGATCATTAAGCTGGGAACAAGTCTGGTGGGTCTGGAGATGGCTGTGCAGTGACCAGGGACAAGACCCTAGCATGTGGTTAGGGTGGCACCATATAGGAATGAGGGCTGCTACATTGGACAGGGAACAGGCCGAATGCTTCCACACTGCATACTTAGGTCAGAAAATGTCTCTAGGCCCCGAGTGACACAGCAAAACCCTTTATTCTACTGTCTGTAGCCCCCTGTTTTGACCGGGCAGTTATCCCGTTTGACCCAAGATGATGGCCAGTCTGCACGTTCAGCGTTCCGGATGGGGTTAGGGGGCTTTGATCCTTTCCTGTGTCTACACAAAATGGATCCAGCTCCCTTTGTAAGTCGTGTGGGGCTGTTTTTCTTCCAAGTTCCTTAGCTCTTTAGAAATAAACAGTCATGAGCATTTCTTCTAAAATAGCTTGGCTTTTACTTTCAGTGTTAGCATTTTTAACATCATGCCCGCCCCCATGTAAAAAATGGAGTAACTACTAGCGTAAGCATTCACTCAGAGAGGTAATGCACAGGGATAAAAACACATTCAACCAAAAACTAGGAAAAAAGAATGATAAAATTTCATTGATATCTGACATGAATGACAATTGAATGAAAAGGAATAGAATTGATTCTAGTTTCTGTTCAAGTTTTGTTTTCTTTCTTTTTTTTTCCTTTCTCTCGGTGCTGAGGTCAGTTCTTGGCAGGTAAAAGATGCTGTCTCACCCGCAAAGATTGCAGCTTCTCTTCATTAGGGTGACATTGTGAACCGTGGGCTCAGAAAGTGTACTAGATTCTGCCCTTTCACTTCTTGGCTAGCCTGATTGGAAGGAAAAATGCTGTTGAAAGAGTCTGGTAACTTCTCTCCAGGGTGAGGAACGCCCCACATTTCAGTAATTCAAGGAAGCTGTTTCTGAGCTTGGAAGGAAGCCACGTCCAGGAGAGCAGCTCAGAGTGGGGAGGCTTCAAGATTTAAGAGCAGCACCAGAAGCACCTGGGGCTGGTCTCTGGGGAGATAGGACTTTGCCCCTTTCCCCTCTCATGAGAAGATAAGACAGTATTTTATAAGTATCTGTAAAGGGAACGATGGAGCCCAAAAGCCATTTAAAGAAGTCCTATTTTGCAAGATTTTCTTTTCATTGACTGACTTGGTAGTTAGAGATTAAAGAAAAAAAAATATCAAGTCCTCCTTTATTGTCAGAGATTGGTACAAAGTCATGAGTTGAAGTTGGCAAGAATCCCACAGTTATCCATGACTTTCTGAGAGTTAGAGACCTAGTCTGTTAGAAAGGAAATAAAGCAAGAACCTTCTTTTGGAGTTTAAATGTTTCCCTTTTTTTTTTCCCTGACTAAACGATCACACGCTTACTGTGCACCTACTATGTGCCCCATATTCTATAAACTCAGAATCTGCTCTTTCGGCTTTCCTACAAGTTCCAAACCTCTGCAAATGCTTCTTCATTTTATGGGTGGAGATTCTGCAATCTAGAAAGCAGAGCAGTGTGTTAGTTTCCATGAATACTAACGATAAGTGTTTTGAAACAGCAACTTGATCTGGGTGACCTTGTCACTGCTTTCACCATAATTGTCTTTCAGAGTCTGGTCTTGCTTAAAATGAAGAATGATACCAGGGGTGCCATGTACAGTTGTGGGGGTTGTACACTGCACTATCTCAGGGGTGTGCCGCTTCTATCATAGACATCGTAGAACTGTTTTTATATTTAGCAAACTGTCCTAACAAAATAAGAATATTACAGTAATCTTCTGACAGATGAGAGTATCTTTAGTGAGAAGGTCCTTTTCTGAATTTGTATGAAAGTACCTTAGAGGTTAGTGGTAGCCTGGCGAGAAGGAAGTGGCTTGCTCTCCTAAATGTTGCCTGTCATACCTTATTTCTAAAGAATGTCTTTGGTCATGAGAAGTCAGGACAGCAGGCCTACATGCCACTGCGTCTGTGTTAGATGACCCAGTACCCATCCAGGCTTACCTAAGTCAGTTTGGAGCTCGGATCTCCAGTCCGATGCAGTCCATGGGAAGTCCCTATTGACACCTAGAGTGGGCAGGTGAAGGGGACTCTTTCTAGGAGAGCCGGCCTCCTTCTTCTTATGAGCCAATAAACACAGCTTCCTTGAAAGAGTAGCAGGTTAAATATGAATCCATAAATTTAGGTTTGCAAGGAAAACAAAAATCTTCAAAAATCTTCTATAATCTTTATTTCTGCTTTTAAGACCTCCCTCCAAATTTAGACTGGCTGGCAGAACATTTCTGTTTTTCTTGCTCTGCCCCATTGGCCATGGATTTAGGCAGTAGTTTGGGGCCTTATGGACTGTGGGTGGGGGGGGGAGACCTACTTGGTCAGAGGGCCAGGTAGATGATGGCCCAAAGTCTTACAGTCTTCAGCCACATATTTCTTTTGAAGGAGTGAGTAAAGTAGTCCCCCACCACTGGCATGTGCCCAGCCCGGGGAGCTTGCCTGGGAGTATAGGTGGTACACGACTGTGTACCCATCTCTCCGACTTCCTGACCGCGTTCTGAGGTCTGGGACTCGCCCCTGTGCTTCCTACTATGTACATGTGTCTCTTCTTAACTGCTGGAGTCTGGGCTCACAGCACAGAAGTGATGAAACGTTAGTCACTGTGGAGAGCCCTCTCACAAACCGTTCCCATAGTGCCACTAAAAGCTTTCCCTCGTGATTCCAGGGGAACATAACTTCTAGAAGAATCTGGCTCCTGCTGGGTTAGAGGGAATCCGCTTCCTTACCTCCCTCAGTAAGTGTTTGGTCTTCTGTTACTTCTATCACTGATAGAACTGCAGAGTGCTCTGGGACCTGCCTCCAGCACATTCACGAGGAATTCTTCTTCCTGTGGCTTTGCAGGTTCTTAGAAAGGGGAGTGCAGTGACCTTGGACAAGTGACCAGTCCTACCTGCCTTGTCTACATAAGAGGGGTAGAATGCTCTTCAGTTGTTTTTGAATTTAGCCATAAGAACCCCCTGGGGTGCTTGTTAAAAATATTGTAATGTTTTCCCCTATCCTCAAAAGTTCTGATTCAGTAAGCCTGGGGTGGTGCCCTGGAAATCCGCATTTTGGACCAACACCATAGGGGACTGTGATGCTAGTGATTTCTGTATTACCTTTTGAATAGTTAAATGCAAATACATCCTGGGGTTTTACGACCCATAAAGCGCCACACTATGTGAAGGTTGTTCCTGCTACTGGGACGTGGAACGTCCGTCACATCATTGCTCATTGTCTTTTGGATGCAGCCGCTAAGTTTACACCAAGCTGATGAGTCTCCAAGTGTGAAGCTGCTTTTTAAATTCCCAACCTAAAGAGTCTGCTCTCAGTCATTTTCACGGCAGTTTAATTTTCCCTCATGTTTTCTGAATGATCAAATGAATGCATGTTTGCTTAAAAAAGTTACAGACGATGCTGCATGTGTGGGGCAAGATCAGAAAGATCATTTTAGGTCTCCCTCCTGACTCCACTGGCATTCTCTGACTTACGGGGGTCCGTGGCTCTGCGGTCGGAGCCCACAGATCTGTCCTTGGTTTCAGCTTCTCCAGGTGACTCTAGTGATCAGCTGGATTTTGAAGATGCTCCGGAGTGACTTGTCAAATATTGCCGTCCATCAGTCCCAAACAAGAGCTCAACTTTAACCCATCTTTTTACTTCAAATTCGTAAAAATATCTGCTCCAGATTTTACGTTGGAATCATTACAAAGTTGCCACGGTGCTGTCACCAGAAGTGTCTTGGTGCTGATGGAGTTGGGATGTGTAGGGCGGCAGAGTGCGGGGTGGCGCTGCAGCTCAGGGGGACCAGCCGGACTCTTGGGGGTGAGCGGGAGGAGGAGAGAGGAAGCTTGTTAGCAGATCCCCGCCTTCAGCCCTGGGGAACAGGCTGAAGGGAGGCCCTGAGAGAGCACTCAACCTCCTGGCTTCCTCTGCACTGGAAACTCCTGTGGAACATGTACAAGCCTTAAACTGCTCTGACGAGAGCCAAGATTGTCACTCCGGGCTACTGGTGCTGGCGGTGTAGACCAGGTTCTACTCGCGGCGAGCTCAAGTGTTCAGGGGCTTCTCCTGGGGGGTCTGGAGATCCCTTGTGTGCACCAGGCAAGCCTGGGCATGTGCAGAGTCCCGCTGTCCTGTAGGTGCCTCGGTCCTGACACTGCTGAGCTGGTGTGACGCTGTGTGCTCCGGGAGCCCGCGGCTGTAGAATCCGGGTGCTGGGAGACCCAAACAAGCACTGGGAACAACCAAGCCCAGCGACTCCTGTAGAATAGCCCATCACAAAGGGAGCATCTCGTGGCAATGGATTGCAGGTGATTTGCAGAAACAACAACAATTCTAGACCTAATGTTACCACCCAGGGAGGTCCATGACCGTTCACGTGGCAGACATGTGTATTCCTTTTAAAAAACAAAATTGGAGTCCTACCGTTCAGCTCTGTAACTTTCTTGTTCTCTTAATATATCATTAATATCTTTTCGGGCACCTGGGTGGCTCAGTCATTAAGCGTTTGCCTTCGGCTCAGGTCATGGTCCCTGCTCAGCGGGAAGCCTGCTTCTCCCTCTCCCACTCCCCCTGCTTGTGTTCCCTCTCTTGCTATGTATCTCTCTGTCAAATAAATAAAATCTTTAAAAAAAATAGATATATATATCATTAATATCTTTTCTTTTTAGTATAACTTTGCATTTTTTTATGTTGAAGCAATAAAAGCTTATAAAAGTTGTACATATAGTGCTGAATTCTTTTTTTCCTGAGCCATTTGAGGGTGTGTCCCTCGCCTCTAAACACTTTAGTATGTATTTCTTACAAATAAGGAAATTCTTTCACATGGCTGTTATATAACCATAAAAATCAGGAAATTCATATTGATGCATTACTACCATTCTCAGATTCTGTGCAAGTTTCACCAGCTTTCCCAATGATGTCTTTTACAGCAAAAGGTTCTAGGTCAAAATCCTTGTTGCATTCTGTCATCATGTCCCTTCAGATGCCATTACTCCAGGATGTCTCGTCAGTCTGTGGCTGACTCTTGCAACCTGCCCACTTTTTTTTTTTAAAGTAGGCTCCATGGGGTGCCTGGGTGGTTCAGTCGGTTATGTGTCTGCCTTCAGCTCAGGTCATGATCCCGGGGTCCTGGGATCGAGCCCCGCGTGGGCCTCCTTCTCTCCGTCTTCCCCTCCTCCCTGCTTGTGCTCTCTCTCTCTGTCAAATAAATAAATAAAATCTTAAAAAAAAAAAAAGAGGCTCCACACCCTATGCGGGACTTGAACTCACGACCCTGAGGTTAAGAACTGAGCTGAGCTCCTGAGTTGGACACTTAACCAATTGAGCCACCAGGCACCCCTTCAACCTGCCCACTTTCGGGGTTGACAGGCCAATGCTCTATTTTGTCACATGTCCCTCATTTTGGATTTCTCTGATGCCTCCTCATGATTGGATTCAGGTCACACATCTTCACCAGGGTTCTTGCAGAAGTGATGCCCCCCTGCATCCTAGTAGGTGGCACACAATTTAACTTTGTCTCCTCATTGATAATGTTCCTTCTAATTGTCGGATTATGGTGGTATCTACCAGGCTCGTCCATTGTAGTTACTCTTTTCCCCTTTGGAATTAAGAGGCATTTGATGGAGAGGAGCTTTGAGACCTTGCAAATATCCCATTAATCACTCTGTGCTGTCTGTTCATCTGCACTTGTATGGACTTCTGGTTTCCTACTTAATTTGTTGGGTTATAATCTGTTACTATCAATATTTACTTCAAATGCTCAAATTGTCCTCAGTTTGGTCAGAGGGAGCTCCTTTGGTTTGGTTTCAGATTTTTTTAAAAACCTGTTTCTATCATTCTTTGAACACGTTCTTGCACAAAAAGATGTTCCAGACTCTTGTACTTTTTCTTCCCCAGCACAGGAAACAGCCTTTCCTCCAAGACTCTGGTTCCTTTTAGCAGATATTGGTACTTAGAAGCCAAGATCTGGGAATTAGGTGTGCTCACCGTTGGTGCTTCTCAGTGGACAAGCTAAGGAATATATGTGTAACATATACACAAACACAGATCTATTTATTCAACATCCATCCATTCATTTATCTGTCAAAGCTGAGTTTATCCTGATAATTCCAGTCCAACAGCACGGGTTTCATTTTCATTTAGAAATTTGAGGTTCCACATTGTGGAAGCAATCTTTGTTTTCTACCGTTGTTCCTTCCCCTGCATGGATGCTCTCCCTACCTCACTTAGGATCCAACATCTCCCGTCTCACCTCCTCGCACCGATGTGGAAGCCTTCCTCACTGTGCACTCCCATGCCAGGTTGCTTCCCCTGTATGAATTCTCTCATCCACTTGGGATTTCATCATCTCAAGGCAGGTCACCTGTCCATGTGGATGCCGTTTTCCACCCTGCTTAGGCATCCCTAATACATTGGCCCATTACACACACACGCCTACAACCTGTCTTATATATATGCTTCACAACACTTTTGTCATATGGTTTATTTATTTGCTGACTTTTTTTTTTCTTTTGCCTGTCTCCCTCTTTTGAATGTAACTGCCATCATTAAGTGACTTTGTTTCTTTTGTCACTGTAAGTCTTGACATAGTTGGGAATCAATAAATATCCACTGGTTGACGATGGTATGCTAACAGTGTTTATCCACTTTCACAGGGTCCTGTTCTAATCATCAGGTGGCCTTTGAGATTGAGGTTGGCCATTTAGCATTGCAGTAGATTTCTTCCTTGTGGTAATCATTCTTGCTGCCCACAAAATATTTCTGGTTCTTCTCACTTCCAGGCACATGGGTAGGCCATACGATAGGCATATGGCCAAGTGATATGCCAATAAAATGAGAGCAAAATTGATGTGTGTCACTTCCATGATGACACTTTCAAAGCCCATGTGCAATTTGCTTTGTTCCCATCTCTTCTAGCGACTGTGGAAGAACATGTTGAACTCTATCAGTCCAGGACCTCAGTCATGATAAACAGTTCCCACTGCTGACTTGTGTTGGGTGTGTAGCGTCCTCCTTCTCTCCGTCTTCCCCTCCTCCCTGCTTGTGCTCAGGTAAACACCTGAGGTTTATTTGAGATTCATATTTTGTTGCTGTTGCATGCCCTAGAATATCCCAATGAAGCGTTGTTTAAGTAAAACAAACAAAAAATGACACTTTACTTCCTAATAACACTTTCTGCTTGCAAGAAATAGTTTGCAAATGAGCAGAACAGAATTTGGACTATGACCTTTGTAGGAGGGAGAACAAAGGAGCAAGTGTGAACTGACCCCCAATTTTCTCTAGACATGAAAAGCATCAGCTAGCAATGCCATAAAACCTACAAAATATACACTGGAGATGCGTTCGGTACAGGCAGGTGATGGACTGGATGACCCGCCAAGCCTTTCATTTCCTCCTCTAATTTCTGTGATTATCAAAATGATGAAATACAGCCAGTTCATTAAAATCCCTCTTTGAAGGCTGACCTGAGGCTCCCCGCACATCTCTCTTTCCATGCTGTGTCTAAGCGATAAATGCCTAAATCATCCTTCACATGACTCAGCTCAGAGGCCACATGGTAACACCTCACACAGTGGCCCGTTTGACCAACTCTAGCTTTGAATCTTCTCAGGTTTCTTTAATTTATTCACTTATTTACATACCTGACATGTAAAGGGCCTAGAGCGGGGTGGGGTGGGGAGGGGGGCAGACAGAGGAATGTGGAGAGGCCTGTCTGATGGTAGAAATGCCCCTTTAGGTGTCGGGGTGGGAAGGTCGCAGTTGAATGAGAAACTGCTCCAGGACCTCCCTGGCAGCTGGGTGGTTCTGTCATTCTCAGCCTTTGAGTGTTGTGCCTTTTCTCCAAAATGGAGGATTCCCACTTCCTAACCAATAGGGTCAGAACCCAAAGGCTCTCTTCCCTTCCTCTAACCTTTCTCATCCCACACCTAAAGTAAACTCAGATAGCCTGTCTAGGTCTTCATCCTTCCCATATGCTGGGGCAGCCGTTAGCAGCTGTGGGTACGTAGCAATGAATAGAACAGCGCTTAGCACCTTCGATGTGGTCGTCTTAACAGTTCACTTCCTACCCCGTCAGTGTAGGGGAGAGGCTGAGACTCCACACTACGAGGGAGATCCACTCGCTGACACTGATGTCGCTGGTCCTCGGACTGCACTTTGATTACAAGGAATGAGAGGAGACCGTTCCTGCTCCGGTGGAGTTGGCCATCTTGAGGAGAAGACAAAGGAAAGCCAGAAAACAGGGACAGAACCATGCACGTGGAAGCCGACATGGAAGCAGATGCTATGTTGGGCTTGTTGACACACTCTCCTGAGGAGTCAGGTTTTCGGGAGGGTCTCTAACAGTGATGTCACAGCCAGGGTTCTCAGGAAGTGGAGGCTGAGGGGGAGTTGGGCACAGAAAATCCTTAGGAGAGATCAACATATGGAAAGGAAGGAAGGAAGGAGGAATGAGCAGAAGAAGTCCAACTGAGGTGCAGGCCTGGCCTCAAAGCTTCAGGTACATCAGGAAGGAGCATTGGAGCAAATACTGCTCATCAGAGCCCTGCACTGGGCCAACCGGCCAGGCCCTCCACACATCCACACCACCATGCTTGGATGCGTGGACAGTGGAAGTCTGCTGCCTATGCATCCCCTGAAGCAAATCCTTCGCGGAAGGAGGGGTCCGAATGCTGCATTTCTATATCCATAGCCATGGTTTCTCAAGAGCTCAGGCAGACCTCCTCTCTTATGATTAGGAACTGAAACATTTGGGGGCTAGCTTTGTATGGCTGCTTTGGAGCTGATCACTACAGTGACTGGTAAATGAATTTCTGGAGTGGGCTTTTTCCACAAGACGTGGCCGCTCAAAACCTTAGTGATGTGGACCTCTTGGAGGATGAAGACCTCCACTTATTTGTCGGAAGTAGAGGAGTGAACGAGGCAGGTGGGCCCCTTGGAGTTGAGAGCTCACCTATGGGGGCCGGTCTGGTAGCGGGAGCGGTGGCCGTTGTCATGACTGCGGAGCCATAGCTATGGAAGACTAGCAGCTTAAATAAAATCCAGAAAAATAAGGATGTACATAAGGCATTCACAGAATGATAATCCAGAGATGGTTCCATCTTGGTTGTTTCGGGCCCTTAGAATTTTGGGACGGTAGTATAGGCCTGGTGAGCAGTTACCAGTGATTCATTTTATGGGACCCCACTCCATGGGTCTGTGCTTCAGAATCACCAAAAGTGGCTTAAAACAACACACATATTTAATCTGACCATTTCTGCAGGTGAGGGGCCTGCGTACAGCTTCACTAGGTGGCCCTGGCTCAGAGTAGCTCAGAAGGCTGCTCTCAGGTGTCACTGGAGCCCATGGTCACATCGGGAAGCTTCATTGTGGAAGAACCCACGTCTGAACTCATTCACATGATTGTTGGGAGGATTCCTTTCCTCGAGGGCTGGTGGATTAAAAGCTTCTCTTCCTTACTGGTGGTTGGCCGAAGGCTGCCTTCCCTTCTCTGCCACGTGGGCCTTGTAGACGGGGCGTCTTCGTCCAAGCGTACTATCTGAGATGGCAGTAGGGAGACTGTCCAGAAGATGAGAGTCACATGTTTTGCAACCTGATCTCAGAAGGGACACCCCATCATTTTTGCCATATTCTATTCACACTGAATAGAATAAAAGCAAGCGATTGATCCAGCCCTCCCTCAAAAGATGGGATTATATGAGAGAATACCAGGGGATTCTTGGGAGATATTAATAAGGAAAAAGAATTGATGCACAAAGAAAATGAACTAAGAAAGATAAGCAGAGCTTGTAGGAGACTGTCTACATCCAAGGCACACCATCAAAAGGGAATTCTGATGGATTCAAGGGTAGTGGTAACTGGCATAATAAAGCTGGTCCTCAGGGTTAACTGGATCCGAGACTCCATTGCAACAAAGGCAATGAAAAGCATCCTTACACCCTGGGGGTGCTGAATTTGAACATTAAAACTTAAAAGTTTCCAACTGATAACATTTCATTTACGAGACCATCACTCGGGGACAGAACTCCTAGATGTTGGGAAGAAATACTTTGATAAGCCACTAGCATGAGAGCTTAGACTCAGCGTAGTCAGTGGTTCATAAACTGCCTCTGGGTCCAGGTGATTTTGTTTGGGTGAAAACAGAAATGCATGTTTGGGTGCAGAGTGGAATTGTTGAGGATAAGAATGTAGAGGGAAGTCAGCGTGGTTGCTTGCTGGGAGGGACAGCCATCTCAAGAGGGCTGTGCAGAAGGGGGATGGGGAGGAGATTCATTTCAAATATCCATTTCCTTTTATAAAATCTTCAGGAAGTCTCCAGTGATCACTACGTTTTTGTGGAAGGAATCTTATGGGGGACATAAAGAGGAGGACGATGGGGTCACCTCTGAGGAACATCAGATATTCATAAGGTGGAAAGTAGAGGAAATTGAGTGTTTTGCCTCCTCTTCATTCATCTACCCTTTAATTCAACAAATATAATATTATTCACCAAACCACTGAGTCCTGGGGATACAGAGATGAACAAAGACCAATACAGTTGCTGCCCAGAGTTGATAAAACTGTGAATAGATTTGAGGTGAAGCAAATGCCTCAGATATTCTTTTTTTTTTTTTTATTTATTTTTTTTTTTTAAGATTTTATTTATTTATTTGACAGAGAGAGACACAGCGAGAGAAGGAACACAAGCAGGGGGAGTGGGAGAGGGAGAAGCAGGCTTCCCGTGGAGCAGGGAGCCCGATGCGGGGCTCGATCCCAGGACCCCGGGACCATGACCTGAGCCGAAGGCAGACGCTTAACGACTGAGCCACCCAGGCGCCCCTGCCTCAGATATTCTAAGTCATGACCAGGGGCAAGATACTGTGTGTGTGTGTGTGTGTGTGTGTGTGCGCGCGTGTGCGTGTGCATGTGCGTGCGCGCGCGCACAAATAAGTAACTGCAAGAGTTATTTGGGCCGGAAAATGGCTTATCAAGCTCCTGAAGTGGACTTTTCTGAAATCATCGCTTGGGGGCCCACGATGAAATCATATGAGTTGTCAGGGCTGTGGAAGTCGACTCTGGATCTGCCCCTTTCTCTGCCAGAATTACTGGGTGTTGTTTCCCAAACCATGGTTAGTAAGTAAGGTAATGAGATTCCTCAGTTCCCTTCTGCCTCGAGTGTTTACACAACCCAGCATTGACTTTTTGCCCCTCCTCTCCAGAAGACCAAAGTCATGCATTTTTAATTGGAGTTTTTCAGCCAAAGAGCAAATTGGCTTGCTGCCCAACCGATGGGTGAAGATGTTGAGAGAGAAACCCTCACCTTCTGTCCTGCTGGCAGCAAATGAAAACAAACCACTTTTCTCTCTTTCCCAGCTGCTTTCTCTCCTCCACAGGCAAGACTCTTTAAATAAAGTGCTGACTCTTTCCCGGTTTTAAGCCAAGGGGTAGAAATCTACTGGCTTAGCCTTTGTCTTTCTCTGGTGAATTTAGGCTGGCAACACTTGTGGTATTCACTGTCCCCTCCGCATTTCCCACCTCCCGTCCCTGGTAAATTCAGCTTACAGGGGTGGTGGTATTGTGTGTGTGTGTGTGTGTGTGTGTGTGTGTGTGTGTGTGTGTTGGGGGGTGTGAAGCCTCCCCCAAAGCAAGAAGTCAGAGTCATTGAAAACCACACTTGCTAACATTTATTTCTAATTCTTCAAAGTCATCTTTAAAGGCAAATAAAGCCTGCAACCTACACAGCACCCCCACAGGGACAGTCTTTCTTTGGCTCGGTTTGGTAATTCGGTTGTGAGAGGTAAAGTAGTGCGGCTGTGGCAAAGCAAGGGGCAGGGGGAAAGAAAAGCAAAAAGGAGGGAGAAAAAAGCCTCCCAGCAGCTGTCATCTATCTTGTGAAAAGTAAAAAGTGCTTACCCGTGCCCAGATAGTAAATTCTACCTGCTTTATTAAATAAATGTAATATTTCACTCAGGGAAGGAGACCTTTGGAATATCTGGAAAATCTTGCAGGCTTTGAAATGGAATAAAGATTGATTTACGTGGAGGTTCTCTTGTATGTGTGTTTTTCTTCCCCCCTGACACACAGAATGGTAACCGAGACGCAAGATTCATTTTAAAAGACCAAGAGAAGGAGTTGGGTATTGGGGATTTGGGTGTTTTATTTATCTTACTTAAAAAAAAAAAAAAAAGGATCATAGGGTTTATCAGATAGCTAGAAGATTTTATGATATGGGTATTGTAGAGCTATTTCTTTTTTTTTTAATTTTTATTATTATGTTATGTTAATCACCATACATTACATTATTAGTTTTTGACGTAGTGTTCCATGATTCATTGTTTGCGTATAACACCCAGTGCTCCACGTAGAGCTATTTCAAGAGTGAATGCTGATGTGTGTGAAAGGCCTGGCCTGGAAGCTGTCACGTAGTAGGTGTTCAAAGTGTTTACTATTTTGTGTAATTAAGGATTTACATCCATGGTTTTGACTTACTTTGTTTTGTGCCCTGCCTTGAACCAAAGGTCATTTAAGACTACCCTTTCAGGATCATTTAAATTGCTGGTGATAGAAATCCAAATCAAACTGGTTTCATTAGAGAAAGCTGGCTCATGAAACTCAAAAGCTTAGGGAGTGATGGCCTTAGGTATGGCTGCATCCAGGCTCTTAAATGATAGCAATAGGATTCTTTCTCCACTTCTTGGTTCCAGTTGCATATCACTGGTTTTAACTATAAGGCTCTCTCGTGTGGTGGCCTGATTTCAGGCTCTATCCTCTAGCTTTATGCCATCTGTGGCTCATCTCCAGCAGGGAAAGAGAGTTTTTCTTTTAAAGAACATCCTTCAGCTTTAGGATTCACTTCAGTTGGGTCAGCTGAGCTCAGGAATACAGCCTGACTGAACCATTATGGCCAATGGGATGGGATTTTGCCGACTGGGTCAGCCCTGCCAGGCTCCGTGGGCTGAGAGCAGGGTAGGGATAGCTCCCCAGGGAAAAAGGAGTGTGACTACCCATAAAAGGGGGGCAAAAACAGTAGATGTCAATTTCAGTGGCTGACATAAACTCTGGGAATGAAACATCATCATCTCCTCTCCTTACTTTTTTGCTGTTTTCACTTCATTTATTCAGTGACTATCTGAAAGCTTTCCATAGGTCAGTTCCGTATTAGCAATATGGCATACTACTTATGAAACTGATGTTTTTACTCCCTCAATTATTTATTTGATAACTGCATACACATTTAGTGAATACGGACTGTGCACCCACGTATCCAGTGTTCTCCTTTTGGGCCAAGCCCAAGATCAGGCACAGAGGAAAGGGAGGACGGGGTAAAGAATAACTCATACTTGGCGCCTGGGGAAGAAAGTAACGATCATGTCATAAATACCATGTGTGTGCTTGCTATAAATCAGACCTGTGCTGGGCACTTGTGCATACTGTCTTTAGTCATCTCACACCCTATGGAGTGGCCACCGTTACTATGCCCATTTCTCAGATGAGGAGGCTGAGGCTCACAGAGTGTAAGTGACTTGTCCAGATTTACCCAGCTAGTAAGTTATAAGGCCTGGGATCCAGCTACTCCTAACTGCCACTCTACTATCCGACAAGTAGCTTTTAATCATTCTGCATCAATAATTTTTGTCGAATGAGCAACATTCATTAATTCAACATACATTTATGAAGTTGCACTAGCTACCAAAATCGTGCTGGGCACAGGAACACAACAGTGAAAAGGTTGGGCATGGTCTCGTCCACTGATTGGCCCCTGCTTATGTGTAAGTGCGGAACCAGCCCCTCGGGGCCCACGGAGCAGGGCAGGGGAGTGCAAGAACAAGGGTGGGAGGGGACCCAAGACCTGCCCTGGGGAGAGACGGCGCAGGGAAGTGACTGACAGGCCTGTGTGAGACACTAGGCCTGCTGGTAAGTCAGGAAAAGGAGCTTGTTCTTCATTTTCAGAGATTTCACTTTAGAGAACTGTTCTTCCCAGGACTGCCTTGGAGCAGGGGGTCCTGCAAATGGTTTGCAATGACTCTGGCTCCCTGGAGCCCAACTCTGGGGGCTGCAGGGCACAGGTGGAGCGGAGCACCCTGAACGGTGTGACTTCTGGGAGCGCGAGGGGCTGCTGGGGTCACATCCTGGGGGTGTGAAGAGGGGCAGGCCCCCAAGAAGGCCAGGGTCGTCTGATGCACTTCTGCATGACATGGTTTGCTCCTGAGGAGGGCTGGTCTGCTAGTTTGCAGGGGCTGCTGTAACCAAGTATCACGCACCTGTGGCTTTTTTTTTTTTTTTTTAAAGATTTTATTTATTTATTTGACAGAGAGAGAGATAGCGAGAGCAGGAACACAAGCAGGGGGAGTGGGAGAGGGAGAAGCAGGCTTCCCGCGGAGCAGGGAGCCCGATGCGGGACTCGATCCCAGGACCCTGGGATCATGACCTGAGCCGAAGGCAGACGCTTAACGACTGAGCCACCCAGGCGCCCCATGCACCTGTGGCTTAAGCGACAGACTTGTTTTCTCACAGCCTCGGGGCTGGATGTCTACCTGGACTCAGCCTTCTGGCTCCGCCCTCACGATGGCCTTTTCTCTGGGCATGTGCATCCCCGCCCTCCTTCCTGTTCTTAGAAGGACACCAGTCTTTCTGGATTACAGCCCCGCCCTATGACCTCCTTTGATCTCAGTGACCACTTCAAAGGCGATTTATCCAAACACAGGCGCACCGGGGATATGAATTTTCAAAGAGGGACCTAATTCAGCCTATACCAGATGGCATGCTGGGTGGAGACCCCTTGACCAGTCTTAGCGGGGATAGGTTAAAATGTCACATTATTGCTGTTACCACAGTGAGCAGGGCTTCCCTTCCGAAGTGTGGCCCCTGGGGCGCCAAGCCCAGCAGAGCAGACCAGGACTGACCTGGGGTCTTGGGACCAGGCAGGTAACATGTACATGGAAGGAAAAGTCTGGACATAAGAAAAATAGGGCTCACTTCGCCTCTTTCATTTCCTGCTCCCTGCTAGAAGCGTAGCTACAGAGAAAAATCTCTCACTGTAATAAAGACAGCAGAACAAGCAGAGTGACCAATGGAAATGGACCTTTGCTTTAGTTAGCGATGGGGAGCCTTAGGACTGCTGTGGACGGGCAAACAGCCTTCCTGCCGTCTAAGGAGGCAGCAGTCTTGTAGGAATGTGGAATTTCTGTTGTCAGATCCTCTGATGTTTTTCAAGAAATATTAGACATCTGGATTTATTTTTTGATGAAACCTCTTGATTTGTAAATATGGGTATCAGATTAAAAAATTTTCAAAACTCCTATGGACAGATTGAACATGTCTGTGAGGCAGCCCTTAGGAGATTTCTGGACCAGAAACTTCTTAGCATTCTGTAGCCTCATAAATTAGGGACATAATACATTCCTCCCTGACCCTTGCAGATTGATAAAATTTGCTCGCACATGAAATGACCTGGAATAAACACACCATTAGTTTGATGTAAATTTATGTCTCCTCAACATTTATTTTTTGATTTAAAAAATTGTTTTAAAGATTTTATTTAAGAGAGAGTGCAAGAGAGAGCATGAGCAGGGGAGGGGCAGAGGGAGAGGGAAAAGCAGGCTCCCTGCTGAGCAGGAGGAGACATGGGGCTGGATCCCAGGACCTCAGCATCATGACTTGAGCCAAAGGCTGATGCTTCACCGACTGAGCCACCCAGGTGCCCTGTGCATCTCCTAAAAACTTAAACCATAGGCACCACTGCACCTCTTCAGCATCCTATGGGACTAGGGTTGGCTGGACCAATGCCTACTGATGGTCTCAGCATCAGGTACTAAGGGCATCATGGAAACCTAGCCTCCTCCTCCCCACACACGACTCTAACCCCCCCCCCCCCATCCTGCTAGCGGTCAAGGATTTCCTTTGGTTTTACAACTGTCCCGAGAGCGTTGCTAGGATGTGGCACTGTGGGACCCGGGGGGGGGGGGGGGCGGGGTGGTGCACCGTGATGCCTGTCTGGGAGTGTCCTGCTGGAAGGCCTGCTGCTCAGAGTACCAGGTGTCTCCTGGTTGCAGACTGGATGGTCAGCTGGGACCCTCCGTCGGTGTGCTGGTGAGAAGCTGCCTTTTGTGGGATGGCTGGCTGGCCACCGCCCATCACTTCTGTGCATCACCCTCTTCGGCAATTCCTGGTGGTGGCTGGACCCTTGGAGGAGGCGTGCTCCTTACCCCTGCATCTTCTTTCAGCCTCTCTCTGCTGGTGCCAGCCACCCCCTTTATGATCCACAGGAAAGATCAAGATCCCACCTCCGTGTGAGGACTGGGTGGAGCCTGCAGCTCATGGCCAGGTGCCTGGGGCACACACCGGAGGAGGCTGTGGCTCCCAGAGCTGCCCCTGTCCCTGCTGGGCCCGAGGGCAAGGGCCACCGGGGTGCTCGACCTGCTACACCGCGCCCAGACCCAGCGCCTTCCCTTCCCTCATCACTGTTCCACGTAGCTGATCAAGGAGGGCTTCGATTACCCACTAAACCTGGATCTCACCTCAGTAACTACAAATTGCCTTCTCTGTGAGGGCAGGTAGGGTTCAGTTTTAACAAAACACGGTGGCTTGGTGTCTGGCTTCGCTTTCAGTTTTTGTTCTGTGCTGGGGAAGGAACGCACCAGAGGCTGAAAGAGTTCAAAGTTTTCCTTAAAGCAAAACATCCAGTGCATTTATATCCTCCTGTCCTTGTGTTGTGAGTCACTGGCGAAATGGTCGAGAACATAGGATTTGGAGTCACACACTTGATTTGAATTCCAGCCTAGCCATTTATTAGCAACATGACTTCGATACATTTATTGAACTCCTGACTATCAGTTTCTCAGTCTGTTAACTTTATATCCACTTTATAGAGTTGTTGAGGGGATCAGATGGAATTTGGTGTTCATAGCGCATGTCAGATAATACAGTACCTTGAGCACTAAGTACCAACAAACAGTCGTTCAACGTGCAGCACGCATTTGCCATGCGTCCTTACATGGCAGGCCTGTTGGATGCTCTAGAATCACAGTTGATGCCAGGGTACAGATAGTCACTGCCCTCCAGCAGCCTGGAGTCTGATGGGGAAAGAGGGAGGATTAAGCTAGCAAGAATAGAGCTGGATGCGAAAGGGGGAATATGGATGTCCAGGTGGTATAGGAAGGGTTTCTAATCTGGCCTGGGGAATTGGGGACAGCTTCCTGGAGGAAGTGGTGTTTAATCTGGCTTCTAAGGGAGGTGTAGGTCAGCCAGCCAAGAGTAGGGAGAAGTGGGAGGGGGGATGGTCCAGGTGGAGGGGAGATGCTAGATCAGAATCTAGGTGGCAAACCTTATTGGTTTTTTTCCCACTTGAACCCATAGGGATGGTTCATTTTCATTTCACTTTAAATAAAACTGCTAATCACAGGTGATTTCCGAGTGTATCTTCTATTTGGCCTGATGTTTTAGAGAAATGGAGTGACATTAGCATATCTAAGAGAAATTCCTTTGGGAGAGAGTTTGGAAAAGTCATTAATAGAACAGAGAGGAAGTAAAAGACATTTCTGAGCAATTTCCAATTTCACATCCCCATTTCTGCTAGCAGTATTTTGACCTTTCTGTTCTATTTATTTAAAAAATTAAATTTTCGACTGAATTCAGTCCTTCACAATGGGGAACTCTATTATTGCTGACCCGAGTGAAAGTGTAATTCAGTCTTTGCTCCTCGTTCTCTGGAAGTTCATGTGACAGTAACACAGAGCCGGCTTCCGTGGCTGCTGTGGGTGCTCCACAGATAGGCCCACCAGCCTCCAAACACCCGACAGCCAAACTGGAATGCTGCCTCTGTAATGGGTGGTTCTCCCCACTTCGAAATAACACTAATGGTATTAACAAGAACTAGCATTTATTGAGTTGATTAACTTGCTCACTTGCTTCCAGTATCTTCCAGGCCATTCTCCACCCAGTAGCTAGGGTAAATTTTTCAAAATCCCACCTTGGCTCACATCGACTGCCTGCTTCAAAGTTTAAGTTTCTTTAAGTTTTCCTATTGCTCACTGGATCAAGAATACACTTCTTTTTTTTTTTTTTTTTTTTTAAAGATTTAATTTATTTATTTGTCAGAGAAAGAGAGAGAGAGAGCGTGCACAAGCAGGGGGAGCTGCAGGCCGAGGCAGAAGCAGGCGCCCCACTGAGCAGGGAGCCCAATGTGGGACTCGATCCCAGGACCCCGGGATCATGACCTGAGTCAAAGGCAGACACCCAACAGACTGAGCCACCCAGGCGTCCCAAGAATACATTTCTTAATATGGCACAAGAGCTTCTGAAGACAACTCTCCTGTCTCATCTTCATGAATCCCTGTGTTCTAGCCACAGTGGCTCTCATTTAGCTCCTAAGACGAGCCATGCTCCCTTCTGCCTCAGGGTCTTTCCACCTGCACGTCCCCTGACCTGGAGGCACCAGCTGTCTCAGTTTTCTGGGACTGAGGGGTTTCCCAGGCTGGGGCACTTTCAGTGCTAAAACCAAGAAAGTTCTGGACAGGACAGGACAGGTGGACGGTGCTGCCCGCACGGAGAATGCTTCCCCCTGCTTTCTCATCCCTCTTTATCAGTGAACTAGTGCTCTTCCTGTAGCTTCCAGATTGGGTGGTACCTCCTCCAGGAAGCCTTCTCTGACCACTTGAGCTCGATTAGAATATGCAGTCTGCCAGAACGCTCTTGCTTTTCTTCAATGTATTTTTTTGAGTTTTTGATCTCATGGTCATACAAATACTTATAAAATTAAGGTCATCTTCCTCAATAAGGGGAAGCTCCAGGAGGGTTGGGGCAATCTACATGTGTCATAACACCGAGCAGATATAACAGCACAGTGCTTGGTACGTGCTTGGTGCTCAATAAATACGTGTGCAGTGAATGAGCCCCAGATGTGAGCCAGGTTCAGTGCTGTGTATCTTACATAAATGATCTCATTTTAACCCCATTTTATCCCTATGCGATGATCTTTGTTTTGTAGATGTGGAAAGTGAGGCTCAGCAAGGTTAATGATGTATTTGTGGCCACCCAGCTTGGATTTGAACCATGTACTTCTGACTCCAGTGCCCAGAGTACACTTAACAAAAAGCTACGTGGTTAATGTTGTAATTTAAGTTGTCTGAGAGCTCAGATCAATGTGGGGAAAGGCAATATCCATGCATTTTATGATGCTCCTGTCTCCATGCATGGAATGTGCACGCGTGTGTGTATGTGTGAGTGCAGAATACTCCAGCCCCGATCACTTCCTGGTTTTCTTGTAGGTTTGTCAGTTTTCTTTTCTTTTCTTTCTTTTTTGTTAGGATGGGTGTTCACAGGTGTTTATTATATTATTCAAAATAAATACAAACATATACAAACACATAGGGACCAATGATGAGAGCATGCTATGAGCAAAGAATTATAATTAATCGAATTCTCTGTTCTTGTCAGGAGGAGCATTTTGGAAATCACCCCCACTGATGGTGGTTAAGGTTGCAGGGACTGGTGCAGACAAGCCAGGGGGCCAGCTACGGTCCCAGGTTAATTTCAGCATCCTAGAGCCATGGAAGCTAGTCTTTGCGGGGCTCCCTGCTAGGTGATGTAGCCTCGTCCGGAATTCAGAAAGCAAACTGTCCCTGAGTTTGATGTCCAGGTCAGTGGAGATGAGAGGAAGCCTCCGCGCTGAAGCGGGGTTAGGACACGGAGTCCTGTCACAAGGCAGTTAGTTCATTGTTTTTCTTTGTTTGTGCAACAAATATGCACCTAGGACCTACTACGTGCAGGACGGAAATGATCAAATGGACAAAGATGTGTGTCCTCACGAGGCTTCTTTTTCAGGTAGGCTGATTTGGACCTGACACAGATGCAATGTTTTTCTGAGGTGGGGAAGGGGGGCAGGCTGTGTTCCCGGAGCGCCTGCCTGTGTGTGTGTCTGAGTGCACAGTGTAATGAGTGTGATCATTAAAGGAAGGGCTGGCTGGGAAGGTAGGGCATGAGCAAGGCGGGAAGGCGGTCACAGAGGGAGACACATGGATATTTTTGGTGGAAGAGCTCCCCAGACAGAGCGAAGGCCCTGCGGTGGGGGCACGCTTAGCGAGATTGAAGAACAGTAACGAGATCAGTGTGGCCAGAGTGGAGAAGACAGGAGGTGCGCGCTCAGTAATGCGGGGGTCTGCAGGGGGCCGACCGCGTAACACCGCGCAGGCCATTGTTGGGATTGTGGCTCCTACTCTGAGTAATCTGGGACCCACTGGAGGATTTGGGGCCAAGGAGATGTTTGATCAAGTCCACAGGGGAAGGAATTATGGCGAGTCTATGCAGGGGAACTCACCATGCAGCTTTGGAGTGAATAGGGTGGATTTATGTGCTGTGCTCTGGTTTGCTTACTTGACTGATTCCTTCATTGTTTGAGCCAATATTTGTGCCCCTACGAGTGAGGGCTTGTGGCACTGGCCGAGGATGAAGTGGTGACTGAAGCACACGGGAGCCCTGACCTCAGGGGGCTTACAATCAGGTAGAGGAAACACAGGAAAGAAAAGTAGGTGTAAAAACAGACGAACGAAATAATTCCATTCCTTGGTCTGTGCCCTAAATAACTGAAAACAGGTATTCATGTGATAACTTGTACAGGAATGTTCGTAGCACTATTCACAGTAGCCAAGAGGTGGAAGGAACCCAGCTGTCCATCAGCTGATGAAGAGCTGAATAAAATGTGGTCTCTCCCCAGGATGGAATATGACGCTACCACACGGGTGAACGGTGAAAACGTGGTGCTGAGTGAGAGAAGCCAGACACACAAGGCCCCGTATTGTATGATCCCATTTATATCCAGAATAGGTAAATCCGCAGAGACATAAAGCAGATTGGGGGTAGCCGGGGACTGGCAGGGGGTGGGGGGAGAATGGGGAGCAAATGGGTACAGGGTCTCCTTTTGGGGCGATGAGAAGTTCTGGAACCAGACGGAGGTGCTGGTTGTCTAGCCTTGTGAATGCGCTAAATGCCACTGAAGTGGACGTTGTAAAATGGCTAATATTATGTTACATGAATTTTACCTCAATTAGAAAAAAAACCTGAAGTAAATCTTTGCGCCCATGAATATAGATGTTGTTCACCATGAAGGATGTGAAGAAGAAATGTGACAAAAGGGGTGAGGAAGGTGGGGAGCCCACTGGCCCTGGGCAGCCTGGGAAGGCACCTAGGACACATCCTCAGTGAGAAAAGCCAAGGCAAGAACTAAGGGTTAGTCGTTTCCGTTTGTCAGCGGATAGCTTCATTTGTATACAGATGGAAATTTCTGGGTGGATAGACCAGGAACAACAGTGGTTGTTTTGGGAAAGAGAGCTAGGGATCTGATCTGGGGTCTTCTTCTTCTTCTATAGGTCTCTTTATTTTATTTCAAGAGAATTGTGTAGTATGAAAAAGTATTAAACACACTCAAATAACTGTGTAACAAATTCCGATGTAGCAATAGCTCTGCTTCAGCAATATTCCTTCATTCCCAATCTTGTTTCATCCGTGTTCCCACTCAGTCCCCCTCCCCTATAGTCTCTTGAAGCAAATTCCATTTTGCTTATACATACTCTAGTATGTCTTTCTATGAGGTAAGGATTTGTTTTTAAAATGTAATATTTTAAGTATGTAATAGTGTGGTTAATACTTTCACTCTTTATCGTGTATCTATGTCATTTTACTATTTGATTAAAAAATTCTTTTCATTGTGATGAGCACTAAGTAATGTATGGAATTGTTGAATCACTGTATTGTACACCTAAAACTAAGATCACAATGTGTGCTAACTATATTGGAATTAAAAAAAATTTTTTTTTTAAATATTTGATTGTTTTAAAAGGGAGATGGGCCCTTTTTGTTTCTTTGGTTCTTTTTCCAAAAGCAATTTACTAAGATATCAAGTGCAGGGATTCAGCTGCCCCATCTACGTGTATCCCACTGCCCTCGATACTGTGATTAAGAACACAGGATTTAGTGTCAGATAATGCTAGGTTCAAATACTTCTCCACGGGCTCTTTATCTGACCTTGGACAAAATCTTTAACTTCTTTGATTTGTACTTTCTTCCTGTCAAGTGAGCATAATGAGTATCTAGCTCACAGTGAGAATTAAATGAATTTTGCAAGGAAGGATATTAGTCTTTATCCTGGCTGTGAGACATAATACACGCTCAATAAAGTTTACTTACTTTATTTTCTGACTGGCTGTCCTGTACCATTCTGGTTTTAGGTTTGGACTCCGGATCCCATATCTCTATTCACTAGTTGGGTAATTTTTTTTTAAGGGGTTAAAAGGTACATATATAATGTGTTCAAGTCAGAATATGGTAGCTATAATTATTACTATATACTTAATTTGTAACAGTTTTGTATCCAAAAAGCATAGATGCCCCCTAGTTCAGGATGGAAGAGCATAAAGTTCCCCAAAGACGTTAAGGTTCAATTCCCACAAATAGTACTGTCAGATTGAAAAATAGGGACACACATTCACTCTTGACTGGAATCTATGCTTGAACTCATAGTGATATGAAAGAGAAGAGGGTCAGCCTGACTCCCACAGCATCCTAACTGGCTCCCCTTTCCTTCAAGAGGAAGGGTCAGCTCAGGCAGTAAATGGAAGGGCCTTGTTTTGTGCCTTTGTTGTGCAAAGGATGGGGTGATGATGCTATCAGGGCTGAAACTTCTAGAATTCTGTTGAATGGTAAACTTCAGGGAAAAGTTTCTCTTTTTTTTCTTTCTTCAAGCATCATCCCTTTTATGTCCAAGCATGAGGGTTGCTTGTCAATTGGGGGATAATCACATTACCCATTAGAGGCATGTCTTTTTTTTTTTTTAAGATTTTATTGAGAGAGAGAACAAGCGTATGGGAGAGGCAGAGCGAGACGGAGAAGCAGGATCCCCGCTGAGCGGGGAGCCCGATGCGGGGCTCGATCCCAGGACCCCGGGATCATGACCTGAGCCGAAGCCAGACGCTTAACGACTGAGCCACCCAGGTGCCCCAAGAGGCATGTCTTTAAGTAGAGGCATGTCTTTAAGTAGAGGCATGTCTTTAAGTAAAAAGGTGTGTGAAAGCACTTAGTGCTATGTGTGATGCAGAGCACTCATGCAGAAAAAATTAGTTGTTGTATTGTCATCATGGCTTGTGCGTAGATAACTATGACACAATCAGGGGACATTAAGCGTATTAAGAAAATACAAACAAGATGACATGGGAATTTAGAGAGGAAAGAGTTTGCTTCCAACTTGAACTTAGATGCAAAGGTCTTGAGGCAAGGAAATTAAAAATGATTCTGAGAGGATGTGGAATTGCAAATGGCCATTGAATGATGGGAAGTGGACATATGATGATGAGGGGAGGGTGGAAGAACCCAGTGTGAGCAGGGGTTTCATGTGGTGTGTGTAAGAAGTTTGGCGTAGCTGGAGTGTGGGGTTCGTGAAAAAGGAATCGTTAGAATTAAAGTGGGAATGACGGACCATGGCTGAGCCACAGAGGGCCTTGACTGCAAAGCGGGGTGATATGGGATTTCTGGGTCAGTGGTTCATAAACTTCTTCTGTCTTGACATACATGATGGATGATATTCATATACACATCTCTTCCCTATGGGAAGAGCCAGGGTTTTGCCTGATCTGATGTAATTCCATACCTTCTTCTTCTACTTGAGGGAGCGTATTGGAAGGCAAGTGAGTGAGGATGACTTTTCATAGGGATGGATCGATCTGATTCATTTTGAACAAAATCATTCCCTGACTTCGGGATTCTAATTACAATTTAGAGCCAGGTAGATATATAGTGGTTGAGAAGATGATCTTACGGGCCAGATAGCCTGGGTTTGATTTCTGACTCCTCTGTTTAATTACCTGGATGATGTTAGATATGTTACTTAAGTCTTCTGTACCTCTATGTCCTTATCTGTCAAATGGGGAAAAAAACATGACCTTCATCACGAGGCTGTTGGGAGGATTAAATGAAGTGTGGCACATGAGATGCTTGGCATATAGTCAGTGCTGTGAAAGTATGAGCTGTTACATTTTGTAAGTCTCTGACATCTCGTGGGTGGTGGGAGTCTTCGCTCTCAGCTGACAGATTTTGAGCAGGACAATGGCAAGGTCAAAAGTGCAGAAAGGGCAAGTGGCACAGAACAGATGAAGAGTGTGGGCTCTGGAATCAGCCTGTTTGAGTCCTGACTTCCCCTCACTGGCCTTGGGACCTTGGGTGAGTAGAGTAAATTCTCTAGGCCTCAGGTCCCTTCCTTATCTATACAATGAATACAGTAATAATAGCACCCACTTCACAGTCTGGTTGTGAGGATTAATGGAATGATGCATATGGAGTGCCTACATGGTCCCTGGTGAGTCTGTTAGCTGGCTACTGCTGTGTAACAAATTACCACAAACTTTGCAGCTTAAAACAACTCACAATTGTCATCTTGCAGTTTCTGTAGTTACTGCCTAGCTAGGTCCTCTGCAAGCCTGCAGACAAGGTGTCAGGCAGGGCTGGGTTTCATCTGAAGGTTTGACTGGGGAAGGATACGTCATTGTTGGCAGAGTTCAGTTGCTTGTTGGCTGTCAGCTGGATACTAACCTCAGCTCCTAGGTTACTGGAGTTACTGACTGGAGGCCACCCTTAGTGCCTTGACACCCCTAGAAACAACTGCACACTTCATTAAAGTCAGCAAGGGAGGTGGTCTCTTCCCAAAGTGGGCATTGCAGTCTTCTGTAAGGTAATTGCATACATGTCATCGTGCCATCCTGTCACTTCTGTCATATTCTCTTGGTTAATAGCAATTCACAGATCTTGCCTGCACGCCAGGACAAGGATCACACAAAGGTGTAAACATGAGAAGGTCTGAGTTATGGCAGCCACCTTAGCGTCCTGCCACCGTACACATAGTAAATACCTAGTACAGTCCTACTTTGAGGAATTAATTTGGCAAGCAGAAAGCATCTGGAAGATGGGAGTTAACTCATTTTATCTTTGTACCCCAAAGCACAGTGCTTTGCATATGGTGGGTTCTCGTTAACTACCATCTGGATAAATATCAAATGCAAATTTCCCAGGATGCTTTCCCTGCCCCAAAACTAGGCTTGTGTAGTTCCAGTTGGGGTCATATCAGTCAGCATAGGCTTGGTATGCTATAGTAACAAAACAACCTAAAAGTCTCTGTGGCTTAAATGATAGTCATTTATTTCTTATTTATTCTACATATCCATTGATGTGTGGCTCAGGGCGGGGGGAATCTACTTATTGTCTTACTTGGGGACCCCCTTCTGGTGGAGTAGCATTATCTGGAATGCTGTTGGTCACTATGGCAGAAGAAAAGGAGAGTCTTGAAGGGTCTTGACCTAGTAAATAAGTAATTGATCCCAAAGGGCCTCACATTACTTCCATCCCTGCTCATTGGCCAGAAAGAATCCCCTGGGCCTCACTCATACCCGGAGACAGATCAGTGCAATCATGTCATGCACTTACGAGGCAGAGAGCCCGGGGTGTTTGGTAACTAACACTCTCGACCGCTTCAGAAGATAAATCAAAGAACAGTGGTTCTATTGGAACTATACATAAGTGGCCTGGATATTCTCTGACATGCCAGCTTAATCTTCCACCCTTCTCTTGGCCCTGTGCCCAGGATGATGACCTCCACAGAATACCTCACCTGGACTCCCTTTCACCTCTGGCTTCCGGTCGGGTACAGCTAAGAGATGTGCTTGTGGGAGATTGGAGGGTGAAAAAGAAAAAAACTGGGGTAGTTCATTTTCTTTGTTTCCTTTCTCCTCCGTCTGTCCACAGCTCACATTGGGCAGCCTCTCCCCCAAGTAAAGATTTTGGGGGCACCTGGGTGGCTCAGTTGGTTAAGCATCTGCCTTTGGCTCAGGTCATGATCTCAGGGTCCTGGGATTGAGCCCCGAGCCCTGCATCGTGCTCCTTGCTCAGCGTGAGGTCTGCTTCTCCCTCTCCCTCTCCCTCTGCCCCTCCCCACTGCTTGTGTGCTGTCTCTCTAATAATTTAAATAAATTCCTTAAAAGAACAAAAACAAAAACAAAAAACAAGTAAAGCTTGTGGGTTCTGCTAACCGGTCCCTTTATGTACGTTGTAAGTTGGCACAGCCCCACCTTCTGAGCCGGCGTGGGTGCGGCACTAGCTTTGGTTGTTTCTGAAAACTCCGCCCACGGTTTTGTAAACAGTCTCCTCATTGATCTGTCTTCCTTTACTCCTTTGAATGGGCTGTTCTCTGCTAGAATCCTGGTAACTCTGACTTGTTGCCACAAGGCAAGGACAGAATGATACAAACACTGTGTTTTCTGTGGTTGGATTTCAGGCATGCGATTTGCTCTAAAGTTACGTGGAACTACTACAAAATGATTATACTAAAGATATTCCAGAAAACGGGCTGGACATTACTGCCTATTCAGTCTCACATCTAGTGTTTCTTATGGGAAGATTCCTGTTGAGCAATCTCTTACCCGTGAGCTTCTCTGCTTGTTTTTATGAAGCACCTATTTTCTGAAAGTAAACTCTTTTAAGTTTTTAATATCTGGACTATACGTCTAACTTTTCTGAGCTTGAAGTCAGGTGGAGAGAACTAAGAAAGTCAAACTGGCATGGTCAATTGCATGATGGCTCCAACACTTCATTTCACCCTGCACTCCTGCATTGTGCAGCAACTTTACTGTCCTTTCCTCTAAAGGGGCAGAATACATTTGTCTGTCCCTGGTCCTTGGGTCTGTCTGTGTCATCTGCTTTGGCTAATGCAATATTAGGGGCATGGTATAATCAAAGTCCTAACAAATGCTTCTGTGATTTGCCTGTCCCCCTTGCACTTCAGCCATCGCCGTGACAATGATGTCCCTGGGCTGGCCTGCTGGTCCAGGTGGAGGATGAAGGACATTGGGACAGAGTCAGGCTGCTCATTGATTCCAGTTCCATTCGGCTGACTGCACACATGTGAGCAAGCTCAGCTGAGGTCAGCGGTCAGCAGAGTCACCTTGCGGAGCCCTGACCCACAAAACTGTGAGAATCAACAGTCAGTGGTTTGTGATGCAGAATTGCTGTGGCCGACGTAAGCTGGTCAAAATAGGGATGAGAGACTAACTGGTATTTCATACTTTATTCTTCATTCCACAGATAGGTATTAAATACATGCTCTGTGGAAGTCATTAATTAGCCAAGACATGGTCCCCAACCTCAAGTCTGTCCCCTCCTTAGCTGGCTCGCTGTTGCTCACACTTCAGAGTTTCACACAACCATGGATAAGACCCAGTCTTGTGTTATTTGATCTCATGTTATCCTGCACTTTCTCCTTGTGGCTGTGTTTAATCAGGGTGTTTTTAAGATTCTATTTATTTGAGAGAGAGAGAGAGAGTGCACAGCATGGGGAGAGGCAGAAGGAGAAGCAGATTGCCCACTGAGCAGGGAGCCTGAAGCAGGGTCCGATGCCAGGACCCTGAGGTCATGACCTGAGCCGAAGGCAGACACTTAACTGACTGAGCCACCTGGGCGTCCCTAATCAGGGTGTTTTTTATTGCAAGTGAAAGAAACCCAATCAAATTGACTTAAGCAAGAAGAAAGAAAAAAGAAAGAGGACTCACTGACTCATGTACATGGTAACTCATGTAGCCATTGGAGCAGATGAGGGGAGCATGACAGGCACAGCTGGATTCAGGTGTCATGAAGACTTGATCCGTGTCCAGTGTCTGGGCTGCTTTCTTCTAGCTGTTCATCAGTCTCAGCCTGGCCCAGATTTCAGGGAGGTCTTCGGCAGAGCATCTCTGCTCCACTGGTTCCAACAATAGTCTTGTCACTGGATAGACATGTACCACCTGCTCATTTTGAGACAAACCACAGAAGCTGACAGCCTAGAATGTGTGTGTGGCCCAAGAGCCTGGGCAGGTGGGGTCAACCTAACGACACCATATCACCAAGAGGGGTTGAGCAGAAAAGCAAGGTGCTGCTTTAGTAAAGAGAGAATGGGCACTAGAGATGCAAAACCAACGGAAGTCCACTAGAGTAGAACATACTGCAGAAGAATTATGTAATAACTTGTGTATTTCTCTTCATTATAGTTGGCCCTCCCACTGGATTATAGGCTCCATGAAGGGCAGAATGTGCATCTATTTTGCTTACCTCTAGACTTTGGGAGGCCTAGACAGGCTGGTACATCATAGGAGATGAATAAATGTTTCTTGAATAAATAAAGGAAGCTTATAGTCTGTTGGCAGAAAATTAAGGTGAAACATAGTTAAACTCAATGAGTTGACTCAGGTTCTGAATGGCAAGAAAGGCAGGAAATTATGTTTATAATTATAAACATTATAGCACTATACTAGGATGAGGTTCATATATGGCCATTTAAGAATCTTTTAGCTTTGGCAAAAAGTGTAGTAGCAACAAAAAGCCCTCCCCACCCCAGACCCCATACCTCCCTCTACATCTTGGTATTAGAACTTTCAAGACACACAAAATGAATGTCCTGAGACTCCTGGGATTTGTGTATCTGTGCATACACACACACACACCGAGGCACAGAAAGACAAAAGTGGTATGGAGGCTTTTGTAGAACCATCTGGGGGAAAAGAACTGAGTTCATTTTTCATCTATTCCTTTCAGCCTGCTCTTGTTTATTAGGTCCAGTTGTGATGTGCCAATACTATATGTTTTTTTTTAATTTTTATTGCCAATACTCTTATGTTTTAAGAAGAGTGGGCCGCCATTGTAAACAGCGCAAAAGCTGGGCTGTCATTGGAATCCTAGAGATCTGATGGCCTTAAGAACATGGAGAAGGACAGGTGCTGCGAAGAGCTGGGATTTGAAGGAAAAGTGTGCACTTGGCATTAGAGAGATTTTGGTGTGTGAAAATCTGAGTTATTGTCCAGGGGTCAGTGGGAGAGAGATGTCACCATCAGAGTACTGGGACAGATCTATCCGCCAAATAAAAAATGACAACAAAGCATCGGTACCATCTCCCCATCTTTGCTCCTTGTAGCTTTCTTAAATAGAATTAAACACATTTCAGGGCAGAACACAAACCATTTTTTAATGGATTTACTAGAAATAATTCCTTAAAAAGAAATTATAGTGATTGATTATGCTCCTAAAAGTAATATTTGGTCTTAAAAATAGCTTTTTTTCCTGCTTGAAGATGTGGAATACCATATCATTCATATCATTATATCATGTATATCCCTCAACAATATCATGTATGTCCCTCACCAATAAGCTGTCCAGACTGACCTCTTTATATCAGGAGGTGGGAAGGGGTACATTAGGAAGGCAGGTTCTGGATTCAGAGTTGAACTCACCTCTCCCTCTTACTCAGTGCATGATCTTGGCCAGCGACTTAATCTCCTGTGCCTCAGTTTTCTTATCTGCAAAATGGGAATAATAATAATCATGCATAGGTCATAGAATCATCATGAGGATTCAATCAGGTAACAAAAATAAAGCACTTATAATAGCACTTGGCAGGTAGAGCATACGAGGCATGGTAGCCATTATTGTATCAATATATGTGATAAGAGGAAACACGTTTAGACTTTTCCATCTTTCACTTTTGATCACATTTGGTCATCTCTTCTTCAAATGCAAGATGAGATGGGAAGGTGGGTCAAAGTGAGACTTGGAGAGGAGGGAGGCCACAGTGAACACTATTTGCATGAGAAACGAGTGAGTTAATCTCTTAATTTCTGGTTCTCTTCCTTTATGGTTTGGTCAGTTACCTCTCTCCCTGGTTTGGTCAGTTACCTCTCTCCCCGTTTATGGCCATGGCCACCAAACCAGTGTCCCTTCTTCTGATCTTACCATCTATTTACATCTCTTAACTTTCTATTACAGCTTTATTTATCAAGCATTGTAATTACGTTGCTCCATTGCATTAAGAACTTTCAGTTTCCCCCACGTCCATTGGTTGAAATTCAAACTCCATAGCCCGGCGTTCAACAATCTTTGCAAAACGGCCCCGGTCGCTCATTCTAATCCTATCTGCAGCCATCCTTCTCCGTGACTCACCTGCCCTCACCATACTAGAAATACTAGCCATTTCCTGAAGCGCACAAACTAATTCTTCCATTTCTTTGCTCTTGCTGTTTCTTTTACTTGGCATGCCATTTCCAACAACAACAACAACAAATCCAACAAAACAAACAAACAAACAAACAAACTCCCCAACCCCCATCCTTGTAAATCACAAATTTATCTGAGATAGTCTCAACCATGCCATCTTTACTTTGCCTTTACCCAAAAGAATCCTGTTTGAGAAAATGACATGTACCAATATCTAAATAGAGAGAGGGGTACCAATTATGATGAGCAGTTGCTTCCTATTTAAGCCAAGAAAATAGTTCAAATCTATAGTGATGACAAAAACAAGAGTCCCCCTGAATGTTTCTCACGGATAATCTCACAGCCTCGTGAGACAGCTCCGGTTTGGTCTCATTGTATTTATAGTTCTCCTACCAGAATTCAACTGTAACCCCTCCATGGGGTGGGTGGGGAGGGGAGGAGAGAGAGAGAGAGATAGAGAGAGAGATACCAAGAGAGGGAGAGAAACAATTTAAATTGTGCAGCTGATACTGCCAGAAATTCTAATGAGTGCATTTCTGCCTGGAATAAGCACATAATGGAAGAAGTTCATCTTTACTCCCAGTCCATGTTATCGTTTTCAAGTATCTCATACAATCATTCTAGAACTTAATGATTTATGTATTTCATACAGCTTGGCCACTAAATGTGAGCCGCTACTTTATCTGGGGCTCAGCTAAAGAAACAATAACTTATTCCAACACTGGAGGGAAACTCTGCATTGCACTTGGTGAGAGATGTCCTTCCTGGGAGGGGTGGGGGGATCATGTTATTTATCTATTTATTTTTGTCCAAACCAAGACACTCTTGGCAGTGAGAGAGGATACTTTTCATAATTATGTAGGAACACAAGGCATAAAGTTGGACCGTCCCAGTCAGATTGGGGCTTCTTTCTCTGCCCCCGGCCATGGGAGGACACAATGGGAAAATGACCCTCTACTAACCTGGAAGAGGGTCTTCACTGAGAACCCGATCTTCTGGCATGTTGCTCTTGGGACGTCTCTTGGATTGCTCTCAGAATTATGAGAAATCTGTGTCTGTTGTTTAAGCTACCTCATCTTTGGGTTTTTTTGTTGTTGTTTTGTTTTGTTGTTGTTATAGTAGCCTGAACAGACTAAGGTAGTTGGGAACCTCTTCCCTAGGGAGGATCAAGTGTAGCAACATGAAAAGATCAGATTGCCTTACTCCCTTGCTTAATACTCTTCCGTGGCTCTCTCTGTCCCACTGCACATAGCAAAGCCCTGTGAGCTTCTTCCCCGAAGCTGCAAGACCCACCAAGATCTGGCTCTGATGGACTATTCCAGTATCTTTCCTCTTCATGCATATTTCTGGCTATCCTGGACTTCTTTTGGTTCTTCCAATAGATCAAAATTTTTCCTGGCTAAGCACCTTTGCTCCTGTGTATGGCCAGGACGGCCTCCCTCACCCCCCCCTTCTCGAGAATGTCTTCTAGTCCTTAAGAAATCAGTCTAGCCTTTCCAGTCTAAAGTGCAGAACCCCCTCCATGCCCCACTGCTTTTTGCAGTCCACACACGCTGTTTATCTTATGGCCCTTAACAATGTTTGTTATTTCAATTTTCTGCTTGTTTATTTTCCCCCCACACTGTGGCCCATAGGCATCATGAGCACAGTGTTCATGTTTTTACTCGTCTGGCATAGAACTTTGTTCATAGTAAATATTCAAATATTCAATATGTGTTTGTTGAATGAATGCCCAAGATCACATCAGGATGGCTAGTGTGTCAAGTAGAAACAAGACCACACAAGTTTAAAGTTTTTTTTTTTTTACTTAATATCTGATCATTAAAGATCTTTCTTTTTTTTTTAAAGATTGTATTTATTTATTTGTCAGAGAGAGAGAGAGCACAAGCAGGGGGAGCAGATAGAGGGGGAGGGAGAAGCAGGCTCCCCGCTGAGCAGGGAGCCCGATGTGAGACTCGATCCCAGGACGAGCCACCCAAGTGTCCAAAGAAGATCTTTCTTCAAAGCAGCAGCCAGCTAGGTCTCATACCTATTAAAAGGAAAGAACCTATGTCTTATTTAGAATTAGAATTCCAGATGAAGGAAATATGACTGCTCCAATCCAGGCCCCCTACCTCTTTGTTCTACCATGGACACATGGGGCATGATGCCTCAGGGCCTTTGCACCTGCCGTTCCTTCTGCCTGTAACACTGTTCCCTCAGATATCAAAACGTCTTGCTTCCTCATCCATGTCAGATCTTATCCCAGAAGGTTTTCCTGACCACCTGTAAACCTCTGTGATGCCAAGTACTAGTTGTGTTCTCCACGAAAGAAAGAGTTTGAGGGAGGTTGGAATCCAGCCCCTACTCTGCCTTTCATGCACTCCTGGTATCTGAAGGGGGAGGGAGGGACATCTTTTTCTAACTGATCCACCCAGAATGGGGCATCTTCATGTAATTCAAAGATTTATGCTGGCTGAAGCCTGCCTGTGTGAGTCTCTCTAAATACTGACATGCCACCCTTATTACCTGCATATTTTTTTAAAGATTTACTTATTTATTTGAAAAAGAGAGCAAGAGAGCGTGTGTGTGAGTGAGGGGAGGGGCAGAAGGAGAGAATCTCAAGCAGATTCCCTGCTGAACATAGAGCCTTATGTGGGGGCTCGATCTCACGATCCCTGAGATCATGATCTGAGCCGAAACCAAGAGTCAGATGCTTAACCGACTGAGCCACCCAGGTGCCCCTCTTGTTACCTGCATATTAGCTTTCCCTGCAGCGTGTAAGCTTAAGGGTGGCAGAGATTTTTGTCTGTGTTGTTCACTGCTCTAGCCTCAGTATTATGAGTTCTATCAGACACATGGTAAGTGCTCCAAAAATATTTGTTGAATGAAAGCATGGATTTACATATTTTGAAAAGTAACAAAAGAAAAGCAAAGCTTTAGCTCTTCGGTGTACAGTCTTCTTTCTCCTTATTTAGTTTCGTTTTTATTTGTAGTTTAGCTCTTCAACCCTTGAGGTCAGTTCACCAGGATCCTGGGCGTGACTGGCCGCATTTCGGTTTTCATCCCCTTCACTTTTCGTTTAGAGATAGGAAAATTGCCTGTGCTTTTCTTCAGTTCTTCTTCTGAGGCCTCTCTTCTTCCCAGCATCTGATTTAATGGAAACCCTAGTAATGGGATGAAAATACTGCCAGGTTATGTTATGAAGCTATAAGCAACATAAAAGCCCCAAGCCCCCATATAACTGAGTTAAACCTGAAATTCCATTTCAGCGCTTTGCGTGGAAAATCATTTCTGGGGTTTCCCGGGGGCTCCCTCTTAAAAAAAAAAAGACAAAACTTTGCCAGGAATATCATGGCTTGAGAATAAGTATTTTCCAAGCAGCTTTTGGTGCCTGGCTTGATTGCCTTTTCCAAATCTGCACTACCCTTAAAAAAACCAAAAACACACAAATTCTTCGAACAGATCTTTATGCAACAGTTTCAACGTGGGTATTAACATTTTTGTTTCTGCATCATTTATAGCAACTCACATGTTTAAATACCCCGGTATACACTGGGGTTGGGGAGTTGGATGACCCATTAATTACTGCGATTCAACCTCCCTAAGACAGAGAAAACTATTAAGACTGAAATTCGGTTCCGGCCTGGAACGATGCTGCTAACGTTGGAAGGTGACTCCCCAGTCGTCAGCCTTCCTGTCACCACTAAATTTTCTTCTGGTGAAAAGAGGCATCATTCTCAAACCCAGCTGACTGGAGATTTACAATTGCCTTGCAAAACCAGATCTGGAGCCCATGTGGCTTAAATCCCCCTAAACTGATTACCTTGGTTGGAGTCTTTTAAGGTTTTGGCACTGACTTAATCGACTGCTGTGTGCAACCCCAGGAAAGGGAGTAAGAATCCATTCAAATCCTGCCTGTTAAATCAGCCCTCCAGCAAATTACTGGCAGCGGAGAGGGGACTACAGAGCAGGGAACACCAGCAAAGACCTCGTTCAAAGTGTTTGCACCCCATTCCCTTGATAAAATGAGCACTCTTTAGCTTCCCCACTGGGTAACCCAGTTATGTTTGGCCATAAAACGCTCACGGTGATTTTTATATGTTTTAGTTCAAAACCGTGTTTTGCAGCAGTCAGATCTATAACGCGTTCATAGGTGGCTGCCTCATTGGACTCAATCGATGCCATCGATCTCCTTTTAAACGCAAAGATTGCGCAGTTCAGCTTTAATTGCGGATCTGGTTGCAAGGGCCATCTCTTGGGTTGTTCTCTTTTTCTCCTAATAAAGCACCTTTTCCTGATGAGCATTGGCCGGGTTGGGCCTCCCTTTGTTAGCACCTCCCCCCCAGTGCCGGCTACAGAAATGGGTGAGCCAGCCGAGGACAAAATGCACGCAAGCCGCTGACTTAGGCAGGCATCTCTGCAAAGGTTTTCATATCTAGGTTGGGGGTTTTATTATGTCTTAATAAAGCAGTTGAAGAGAAGGTTAAGCTGAAGTGCCCTGGGGAATAATTTTAATTTTTTAAAAGTGCATAACCACGTTGGATGTTGTTACATAAAACCAGCTGTCTTCAGGGAGGGGTGCACGGGGGCCATTCATGTCTCCCTTCCCACTCAGGGTCTTCCTCGCCGTTTCTCAATGCATTGCTTTATTTGGGTCTCTTCATTTACTGACTTACTGACACGTTGATCTAAAGCCAGAACCGAGTGAGTTTAAATACTGGCTTTGAGACTTGTTAGCTGTGTGATCTTAGGCAAGTCTTCCATCTATATTCCTTATTTATGATAACTGCCTGCGGGGGCTTTACCAGGGTTAACTAAAATTGTGCGTGTGAAGGGCTTAGGGTGATGGCTGGCTAATTGGGAGGCCGTAATAAAGATTAGCTCTCATTACTACACGGTGTCGTGGGAGGGGGGACAGGTGAGCGGCAGAGGTTCCATCCCCAAGTGGCCATGCTTGGTGGTTCCTGCGTCTCAGGCACAACTCTACTCTTTTACAGATAAGCATTCATTTAACACTCGTGGCAATCCCACAAGGGAGGTACAATAATTATTATTAGCCCATTTTATTTTTTAATTTTAATTTTTAAAGATGTATTTATTTGAAAGAGAGAAAGAAAGAGAGAGCCCCAAGCAGACTCCGCACTGAGCGTGGAGCCCGACACAGGGCTTGATCCCCCGACCCTGAGATCATGACCCCAGCCGAAATCAAGAGTCTGACGCTTACTTGACTGCACCAGCCAGGTGCCCCATTATTAGCCCATTTTACAGATGAGGGAACTGAGGCTCTGATAGTAGAGACCTGCCCAAGTTGTCCTGCCTGCTGAGGAGAGCCAGGTCACCTCGGCGTCCACGCTTTTTAATGCTCTGCCGCGGGACCCCCTGCTGGGGTAGGTGGTGTTGGGGTGGCTGCCGCCAGGTGTCAGTTCTCAGCTAACCATGGTGCCTAGGGCTGCAAGGCCTTGCTCCCTCAATCCTGTGTGTTTGGCTCTTAAGGGAGGCCTTGAAGCGTCGGGCCCTTTGGAGGTCCTTACATGGATGTTGTTCACTCTGACCTGTGTAGGGTCAGCTGCATGCGGCTGGTGGTCAAAGGCTCATGCACAGAGACGAGGGACCCTGATGGAATGGTGGCCTTGATCTTCGGTAGCCACCCCGTGGCCCTGCTCTGTGTCCTGTATTTCTCTCCTGGTGCTGTCTTTCCCTGTTTCCTTTTGCACCTACACCATTCCATTTCCCTCCTCCTGAGTCTCACACTCAGAGAAGCATCCAGAATCTATTTCCTCCCCTCCTTCCTTCCAAATCTGGTTAGGGAGTTTTTATTTTGTGCCATGCAGTTTTCTCAGTATTAAGGATGCAGCTCTCAACAAAATGCTTACTCGTTTGACGACTCGACTACCTAGGGAGCTCCAAGCTCTGTCCTGGGTACTGGGGACCCAGCCGTTGGCACAGCAGGCGAGCCCCGCTCGGAGCCTGCGTCTGTGAGGCTGTGGGTGGACAATAAGTAGGACTTACTAGGAGTAGTGATCAGTGGGACAAAGTGAAATAAGGACCTGTCAGGGGCCAGGGATGGGGTTCGGTGGTGCTCCCTGTAGGTGGCCTGGTCAGGGGAGGTGTCTCTAAAGGAAAGGCACGTCTTCGTGTGATGTTCCAGGTGGAGGGAACCGCTAATATCTAAGTCCCAGGGTGTGAGCCGCAAGGACCTTGATTCTTCAGGAAATAGCCCAGAAGCCAGTGTGGCCGGAGCTAAACACACAAGGCCAGTGTGCCTGGAGCCAGGGAATTGGTACCACGGAGGGATCTTGGGGGTCACACCATGTTTCCATTAAGTGGGGTCTCAGTGGTCGCCCTCCAGACCTAATTCAGGAAGGTCACTGATTGTGGGTGTCTGTCTCTTCACATCTCCACCAGCACTGGGTATTGCTAGTATTATGCAGCAGTGTTTAAAATTTTACAATAAAAAAAAATTAATTGTTTTTTAAATTTCCAACTGGATAGAAAAAAAAGGACAACCTGCTTGCTGACTTTGTGATCGCTGTGATGTTGCGTATACTTCTGTGTGTTTGTCGGCCGTCGGTATTACTTTCAGTCCAATCTCTGTGTCTGTCCGTCTTTCCGCCTGTCTTTACCCACAGGTGCCCAGAGATGGGCTAGTCATGGCCTTTGACTCCTGAAACGCTCTCCTCCTCCCGTCGTGGGGCCACACATGGCCTGGCTTCCTTCCTCCCCTTCTGCCTGGGGCTCTCTCTCATTTGTGTAACATAAGCCTCTCTAATCCCGGTGCCAGGGGGCCTGTCCTCTTTCCTGCACACCGAGCAACGTAAAGGGGCACCTGCCCTCTGCTGCACAGTATAATCACCCGGAACGCTTTCTAAAATTCAATGTCAATTTAATTCTAATCTCTAGGGAGAGGGGGAGGGCATCAGTGCTTGTTTGTTTGTTTGTTTATTAGTTGCTCATTTGATTACCGTGTGCAGCCAAGGTTGAGAAGCACTGCATTCTGCCAACTCGATGTCCTCGAGGTGTGAAAGTGAACCTTGTCAGCTTCACAGACTTGGTCCCGCTTCCCTGGCCAGCAGCTCCGGCCCTCCGGTTAAGCCTCGATGTAGGCAGTGAGAGACATTTGCCTGCTCCGCCAACAGATGTATATCGAATCCAGACAATGTGAGGCACTGGGGAAATGTCCACACCCAAGACAGGTCTCTTGCCTTTGCAGATCTTCTATTTTAGTGAAAAGAGACAGAGAAAAACCAACTAGATGAGAAGATGAACAAGTTCATTAGGCCTTATGGTAATTCCTAAGAAAGAAATAGAGTTTTTTGCTGGAATGTAGGTGTGGGCAGGGGCGGGGGGGGGGGGGTCAGAGAGGGTGGTGAGGAAAGGCCTTTCTGGAGGGGTGATGTGTGGAAGTTGGGAAGCAGGAGGAGCAGCTGCAGTGGCCACGAGGCAGGACACGAGGGACAGCTAGAGAACGGGAGTGATTGGAGGCTGGGCACGAGGAGGAGGAGGTGATGTGGGGAGCGACCTCTGGCTCGACCTCACAGCGGCAGGGGAGAGGTGTGTGCCCAGCCCGTACGCCACCCCAGGGCTCCTGCCCAGCAGAGATGCGAGTGGGACACAGGATGGAACAGCACACTCTGCTTGAGACCTGAGGTGGATGGGTTTCTGTAAAAGCTAAAAGGGAGTGGGGTGAGAAGTTTGCTCTGATAAAGACAATTCTAGGCAGAGGGATATTGTCTGCAAACGTACAGAGCTGGGGGCGGACCTAGAAGACCCTAGGACAGCGGGAAAGATTGGGGTGTTGGGGATGTAGAAGTGAGGGGTGTGTGAGGGCAGATGAAGTCAGAGAGGAAGGTTGGGCTCGGGTAGTGAGGGCTGTGCGCAGAGCGGGGAGTCTGCTTTCATCCTGTAAGGCACCAGAAGACTTCGGTAAGGAGGGTCAGCTTTGTTGTTCGGGGAGGTAACTCAGGCAGAAGGGTGACTGAAAGAAAGGTAGGGTCTACCAGGGGTCAGCAGGCTTTTTCTGTGAAGGGTCAGGCAGCAAATACGTTAGGACCAGAGACCATCTGGTCTTTGCGTCGACTACTCCCTTCTGCACTGTAGCACAAAAGCGGCCATAACCAATGATGAATGAATGGGTGTGCTGTGTTCTAATAAAACTTTATTTATAAAAATAGGCAGGGAGCTGGATTTCATCAATGCATTGCAGTTTGGCAGCCCTGGTGTTCCAATGGAATATGTAAGCATGATAATTAATTTTGATAATTAGACTGGTCTGAAATAAACAATAATAGGATACAAAAGATTTTGAGCTGTTCTTTATTCTTTACTCTTACTAAAGATGCATTCGTGAACTGAGTTTTGGATTCGATCACAACTTTGAATTAAATAATAATATCTGGCAGGGTGACTTTTGACACAATTGCCAAGAATTGGAATAATTTCTGTCCCTTTTCATTCTCTGCTCCTTCTCTCCTGATTGCTAGGTCTTCAGCATTCTCAAAATTCTCCCAGTTTGGGGTAGCTGAGTTACATGGAATGGTGGCCCCATGAGTTTCTATATGGGAGGGATTTAGGGGGAAGCTTGCCCCAAAAAGGACTTGAGGTGACTTGCCCCGAAGCCTTAGCCATATAGCAAACCTATCATTTTATTTATACTCTAAATGTGAGGAGGGGCTGATGGAGAAGCCCTGAAAGCCAACTTCCAACTGATAAAGGAACATTAATGAGACAGCAGGTGTTAAGGACTTTACAGTTTACAGATGTTGTTGAAGACACGAGAGTCCTGGATCAGAGACAGACAGGTTACTACTTAGAGCAATGGTAGGAGGCCAGAGTTTCAGCATTGGTGCTTGCTCTCCAAGTGCAAGTTCGCACAGGGTACCAGAGAGAGGGCCAGGGGATGCCTGCACATGCAGCGGAGTATCGGTTGGGTTACAAGAGAGGATTCTTAAGTTTAGGAACCCAAATCTTTTATAATGGACAGTTTCTGCCCTTTGCCCTGGAAAGAGACATTTTAGCTTTCTTACTTTGAGCAGGAAACTTGCCCATTGCTCTCTAAGGAGACACCATCCCTCTCTTCCAAATGCTGTACACAATTCTTGAAAGAATAGCCTATTACAATGGCAGTCACAAGACTTGAAGAAATGCAGGAGACTCACAGGGCATTGTCTCTCAACAGCAGGCTTTGTATTTTGCATTTTGTATTACTATTTTTTAAGATTTTATTTAGTTATTAGAGAGAGCACGAGCACAAGCAAGGGGAGCGGGAGAGGGAGAGGGAAAAACAAGCTTCCCACTGAGCAGGGAGCCTTATGCGGGGCTCGATCCCAGGACCCTGGGATCACGAGCTGAGCTGAAGGCAGACGCTTAACCGACTGAGCCACCCAGGCGCCCCAGTATTTTGCATTTTAATTAGGGTCAAAACAGACTGCTGAAAGAGCTGTCATGGTGCCCTAATGGTGGAATTTTCAGCAGCAGGGAGCGAGTAGTAGTTCTTCTTTGAAGAACAAGATCATCCCTGAAGCCTGGCATAAGCCCCATTTCATGTTCACTTTGTCTGCTTTGACCTGTAGCTGATTGTCCAGAGTCTCTGTCTGCTTACTTTGGTGGTTAGAATTATTTTTATTGTGTTAAGGGCTGTTTTCACACATCCTAAGTTTGGAGAGAGACCTTTGTTGTAAACACACTTGATAAATGATCCCCAAACATGCCAAAGAGTTCCAACCAAGAATGAATCACTTTTGAAGAATGCTTCTGTAAAATGTTCCAGGAAAATAGCCTTTCTTTTCTGACCTGGGTGTTAAGCCATTACAGAGTTATCCTGAGTTATTGGAACCTTTGACTGGGCATACGGTAGTTGTGCTGTTACTCGGTCCCCATGATTTCTATAGTTCCAGTGACATGGGCCGTAGTGCTTTCTCATGAGCCATTAACAACTCATGATTTCTGGGTGAGTAGAAAAGATAAAACCCAATGAAATCAGTTTTGTGTTTTTTTTTTTTTTTTTCTATTGGAAAGGTAAGATTTTATTTGAGTCAAGGGAATTCTCTCTTGAAATTTTAATAGATTCCTATGTTGGAAGTAAACTAGGTTTGGAATACTTGGAGGCACAGAATGAGCTTAATTATGTTTATATGTTCATTGTCTGTGCCAGGCCGAGGTGCATTCAAAGGTATGTTGAAGGTGCTCAGTAAATGGTTGATGAAGTAGATGAGTTCTTGCTCGGCAATGAACAAACTTAATGAGTTCCCACCAAGTGCAAGCCTCCAGAAGCATGGGGTTTGGGGACATCTTTTCTGATGTGCATTATTTGAAATTATTGATCGATCTAGTTAGGAGTCTAGTGAGCCTTTCTTTACTCTTTCCTGGCATGTACTATGTGCTTTAATTACATGGGGTCCTGCAGTCCTCATAAGAACCCTCATAAGAATGAGGGCCGTACTGATATTTTACAGACGGGAAGAATAGAGCTAGGGGGGTTAATTGCTGACCAAGATGCCACAACCAGTTAGTCGTGAAGGTTGGGTTTAAGCCACATGGGCTACCTCCAGAGTTATGCTGCTTCCCTCTCAAGCTCTTACTTCAGTACTAAAGCAGGATGTGTGAAGAAAGTACCAGCTGTTCTTTATCTCCTATGAAAATGGAACAATAGTAAAAGAAGTCAGTGTCATCATGCTAGATCCCAATGCTGTTCAGGGTTTTTGCAATTGTCCCAGTTATGGCGGCTGAAGGCATACACTTCCTTCTTGAGAGTCTTGTCTTAAAATATAGGATATGATGAGAAAATGTGAGATATAGTCAAGGCCAACAAATCAGGAGATGACTGCATTGAAAGACAGTTTGTTACTCACAGGCCCCAGGAGGAGGGAGCCACACTGGGAAGCACTGAGGCTGGTCAGAGGCAGAAGAAAAAGGGGGAAAGTGTGGCAAGAGCCTTTCTTGTGGTTTCTGAGGGAGGGAGCAGGCGTGGCAGGATAAATGGGTTAGGACTGGCTGGTTTGAATGATCTCGGGGGGCTCTGGGGTATGGGGGCTGTCCCTGGTTGTCTGGTACCCGGCCATGGGATGATGAGGGCAGGTGCATAGTGGCCTGGAGTGTGAGAGCCCAATGAGCAAGGGGGTTAGAGACTCTAGGTTGGTTGGTTTGCATTTGAAAAGCACCCCAGTGGGTGGTGGTAATGAGGGAAACAGGAGGCCAGGGCAAGGTAGCTGGGGCATATTATGGAGTTGTCCAGAGCAAGGTGCATCCTTGCTATATTTGCATGAAGGGCAGATGGTAAAGCATAAAGTTTACTGAAGCTGGCAATATGGTGAATACAAACCCTAAGAAGAGATGTATAGTTAAAGTGTGTGGGGGGGTGTCGAATGAGAAAATATAGAACAGGTCATGGACGTGGCTCTTCTATTGGCTTCTCTGTAGGATTGTAGGCAAGTCCTTTTATTTTGCCTTACCAAGATTCAATCTCTCTATTTGTGAAGTTGGGACATTTTACTAAATTGGTATTTCCCAGGATGTGAGACATATCACGAGTGTTATATTAGGTGACTTCAGGCAGTAAAGAGATGTGGCATCAAATAACATTAAATCACAGATTTACTTTTCAAATGCTTTCAGTCTTTCCAATTGCCCCAAGGAGAAAGTCTCAATTTGGTGCTATTATACCGCAACCGCTCTTTAACTCTTGCTTTTATTTCAGCAAAAAATGGATCTCAGGCTTACACACTTTGATAGACATTTCAACCTGGTTCTTGGTTGCAAACAACAGAAGCCACTTAAGGAAATAAATTGGGTAGCTCCCAGAAGACGAGAGCCCAAGGCCAGAAAATGCTAATTACCAGCAGGATGAGTAGATGTGTTCATCCAAGGCGTAGCTCAGATATAAGGAAATCCATGTAATCAGAAGAGATGTCCCCAAACCCAGTGTATTAGTTTGCTAGGCCTGCTGTAAACTTGGGGGCTTAAAACAACAGAAATTTATTCTGTTATTGTTGTGGATGCTAGAAGTCTGAAATCAAGGTGGCAGCAGGGTCACGTTCCCTCCAAAGCCTCCAAGGGAGAACTCTTTCTTGCCTTGTCCAGCTTCTACCATTCCTTAGCTTGTCAACCCATCACTCCAGTCTCTGCCCCCACCTTCACATTGTCTTCTCCTCTGCGAGTCTGTTTCTTCTCTCTTCTTAGAAGGATGCCAATCATTGGATTTAGAGCCCACCCCAGATCCAGGATTTCATCTGGAGATGAAACTAACTAATTAATCTGCAAGGTCATATTCCCAAATAACAGAATATTCTGAGGTTCTGAGTGGACATGATTATGGGGGGGGCAGGACACTTTTCAGCTCATTCTATCTGCAACCAAAGGAAGTCTAGGAAATCTGAGAAATTAAGTAAGAACATGCCATGAAAACAAGCTGCACAGGCATGTGGATGATATTTGCAATGTACCAAGTGCCCTTTTTGGGTGCCTCAGTGTGGATTCATTATGACTGTCCCTTTGTCCTTGATTCTTTCCTTTTAAGTTTCAAAGTCATGAGCCAGAGCATCTGACTGGTCAAGTCCAAGTCATTTGCCAGGAGATGGGACGACCGAGCTCTCCATAAGCTTCTTCAGCACCCACTGTGGATGTCAAGACCCTACAGTTTGGACTTCCCCACAACGGAAGAACTTTCAGAGGCTGTATATGCTAGAAAAATGACAAATGTCTATCACAAAAGCTAGCGGGCAGCTAAATTCAATGTCTTTCTCCTCATTAGCTCTATTTTTACAATTATATTCTATTTATAACAAATGATGCTATTTTCTCACTTATAGTAGTACTGCTTTGTAAATTAAATTTATTTAGGAAAAAAAAAGAAACCACTACTGATTTACAAAAAGGTGAGAAATTAATAACAGTATACAGGCGCCATGTTGGATGGATATGTAGTGGTAGCCAGATACGGTCAGAATCATAAAGAATATACAGACACATAAGATAAGACACATACATACAAACATAAGCCAGAGGCAGAAGCATCATACAGGTAGGAAGCAAATGTCCCAAATCCAGACCAAACTGGAGGATTTCCTATACATTTCCCGACCTGTGAATCTTTGCTCTCGGAGCTATCTGTTTAGAAAGATCTGGGTATCATTGGCCTTGGGGGGGTTTATATATCTATAATTCTGGGCATCACAAAGAACTGTGTAGAGACAATTCACAGGCTTCCGAGGCTTCAGCAAAGCACTGCAGTATCTGTGTATTTTAGGCGAGTTTTTCAGCCCATGCTGTTTTAACGAATACCAGGCACTCTATTGGACCTGGCTCCTATATCTCCAATAACATACTGGACATTTTCACCTGTGTATCCTGCTGTTACCTCAAATTTAGCAGATGGAGAAACAAATTCATCATCGTGCTCCCCAAACCCATATCTCCTCCTGACTTGCCTGAGACACGCTCAGCCTGCCAAGCCTGCAACCTTGGAGAATTTCTGCCTCGCTCATCTCCATCATCCCCAAAATGCATCCAGTCACCGCATCTTGTTGAATTCCCCCCCCCGGAAGGCATCCTGTATCTTCCCTCTCCTTCCCACTGTTACCAGCACATCCCAGGCTTTCATCTGTTCTTGTCCTCTAGCTGGGCTCTCCAGCCCTCCCTTCACACTACTCCAGTGGGCATCTTCAGTTTGGTTACACCTGTCTCTTGTCTCTTCATCATCGGTAGTGCCAGGAGGTGGCTAGGGGGAAATTCAGCCTCTTCTGTAATTTCCCACAGTCCTGCCAGCCTAAATAAGCAACTGGTCCTACTTACAGCAGCGTGCTTGCCATGCAGACACAGGTTACGTCCATTCCTCTTGTACACCCTTCCAAACAAATTGTCATCCTCCCAGTTTCCCTGTATGGAAATTTTGGAGCCAGCCTTGCCCCTTAGCTTCTTTCGAGCACACCAAACATAGAGCTTTCTCATTCGATCCAAATTTTCTCCCTCCCTTCATTTGGAATGCCCCTCAATTTCTTGATCTCTGTTCTTACTAATCGCATAAAGGTCTAGTATGAAAAGAACATTAGACGTGGACTCAGAATAGATAGAGAACATTTGAACTTTGCTCCCTCCCCCATTTGTTCCTGGAGTTATTTTTAAGACAGAAAAATTTGAGTGGCTAAACATTTGCATTGCTTCTTTATTTTTTTCCCATTCCTTTCAAGTTAATTTGCATGAGGATACATTTGTTAGGCAAGACCTTGGGCCTTGGACCAGTCACAGCCCTAGGTAAATAAGGTGAGGAACATGAAGAACATGCATCAGCCTGTAGCCGATAAGATTCCTGAGGCTTAGCGTAGGGCATGAGCTGTCTTGCAACGTCCCGAATTGTCACTGCTTATGGAAAGATGCCAATGATCCAAAAATGACTAGAGCTAACAAGGACAAAATGGGAGAGGAGAACCCTTCAGAGAAAGGGCATAGATGGTAGCAGACTTTCTCAGGCAAGGGTTTCCATCTCTCTCTTCAGCCTCAAGAAAATCCCACAAGTGAGGCAGGGACTGGGTTGGGAGGGGAGGGGACATGGAGGCGTGGACTTGGGAGTTTGGGAACCAAAGGGATCTTGGACAACGTCTCGTTCCAGTTCTGAGTTGACTTAGGAAATTGCCAGAACTCTTTGGTATGGGAGAGACTGGAGAGAGAGTAAAATGTCTTGCTATTTGGCAGGTGAATGGCCTCCTTGTTTTTTTACATCCCTCCAGGACCATCAGGCTATAGCGCGAGGTGGTTTTGGGTGGTTGCAACTAATTCCGACCCATCTTAGGTTGGTATAAATCCAGCCTCCCCTATAAAACTGTTCCTGAATACCCCAGAGCTCGTTATTTCTCACTTCTCCAACTTTTGTGACTTTATACCTTTTATTCCTAAGTCTCCCATTTGGTTGGCCTGCTTCCACGGGAAGTTCACCTGGCCAACTCCACGTGACTGAATGCATACAAGTTAATACTTCAGTTGAATCTTCAAGCACCTACTGGCTTATATTGTTAGTTTCACCTTGTCGTGGTATAGATTCTGTCTCTTCAATAGAGTACACCATACTTCAGGGCAGAGCTTAGGCATTCAATTCCATGCCTTTTATAAAGTCCCCCCCACCCCCGCCCCATCAAAGTGTTGAACACATAGCACAGAACCCCATACATGTGTTTCTGAGTCATTTATTCCACAAATGATTATTTGCATCTCAACTGTGTGTCAGGCCTTGAGGTTGGCAGTGGGTCTACAGCCATATGTAAGCTAGAAAAGATTCCTGCTAATGAGCAAATAAACACAGGGATAGGGTAAATAAAGCCGATGACTGGTGCCACGAAGGAAGCACAGTGGTTGTTCCAGCAGGCGGGGCTGAGCTTAGAGGGGGTGGTGGTGGAAGGCCCTGTGTGGAGGTGATATTTAAGGGTGAAAAGGAGCAGGGATGTAAAAATCCAGGGGAAAGGAAATGTGGTGGGAAGGAGATGGTTTTCTAGAACAGGATGGATTAAAGTGTGCTGACGTCAGGGAACGGTCTGGGCTTTACGCAGGCTCTAGTCCTGTTGCCTCCAGGGAGGAGCTGAGGTGTTAATCTAGGTGTAGTGCAAAGCCTCTGAAGGGATTAAGAGCAGAGGAGTGATCCTGTTTGTTTTGTTTTATTTTGAATTTGAAGATCTACTTGGCTCTATTCAATGATTCATGAACCAGGCAGCATCCCATCTAGCAAGTAGAGGTGCGGCCCTCGACCAGGTGACAGGCAATGGTGCTCGTCTCAGGTTGGTGATAGTAATTTAGGAGAAGGGAAGCAGGTGGATCTGAGAGACACTTTGGAGGTCAAACCAGCAGGGCTTCTGAATATGGCCAGTAGATTCGGGGACATGGTGAAGCCAGACATGACTCTCACATTGCTACCTTTTGGATGTTGGGGTCACTTACTAAGATTGGGGGAGACCAGGAGAGACTTAGGAGAGAAAAATCACTGTTTTCATTTTGGGCATGTTAAGTTTGAGATGCAGATGAGTCATCAAAGTAAAAAAGCTGTGGGCATATGAACCTAAGACTTGGAAAAGCGGATCTGGACTAAAGAAAGACATGTATGTAGCCAAAAGCCAGTAGAAATGGGCCAAGTCAGCCAAGTGGAGAGAAGAGACTGTCATGTGGGCTTGACACCACTTCTGCAAACTGGCCCCTGTGCTTCAGGGTTCTAGAAGCGGGCTGTATGAGAGTAGAAACTCATGTACTGCACGGCAGGATGTGCGGCCAGGCCGCGAGAGCACCTTGCTTGGGCGGAGCCGACGGAACGTGCGCTTGTCCACGCGGGCTGAGTCCAGCAGAATCGTATTTTGGATGCAGCACTCCAATAAGGATATTTCCTCCATTAATGTCACACTTCAAGGACTTCATGCAGATTATGGATTTATACTGGGTGAAGGTATTAGATGAAGAACAACAGAACTCATCAGTGTCATTGTGAATTTTTTTTGGAGAGAAAAGAAAGTTGATGATAATTTCCCAACAATATGCAATGATTGTGCCAAACTTGTTTTTCATGTGGCAAGATCATTCAACTGAGTGATGATATTTTGAGGAAAGATAATTGTACTGTGTATGTGGAACACAGCCAGTTAGAAGAAATAATAACAATAACAATAACAATAATAAAATAACAATTTTAAAGCAAGAAGAATTCGGTCTCCATCAGCTTGTTTCTCACCCCTTTGTTTTCTATCCCAGTAAGTGGTTGGATGTGTCTTTTTCCTATTTATTCTTGTTTATTTCAGCACTGTGTAGATCAAGCAGGTAACTTTTAGCTAGAAGCAATCCGAGGTTACTTTCAACTGCCTCAAGTGTTTCCTTATTGTTAATTTTTAATTGCATCAGTAATTCATGATCACATTTTCATTGTTAAAAATGGAAACACAGTAGATGTGACTAGTTTCTGACCCTTGCACTTAATTCAGTACTTGTCCCATAGGTTTTGTGTGTGTCCTTGCGAACCTCTCTTTATGTGCATTTCCATGTATAGTGTTTGGAAGGAGACATGTATATCCTTTGCAAATATATATTGTTTTATTCTTTTACACATATAATTGTCACCCTTTTTTTTTTCCTTGCTCAGAAATACGTCTTCTAGATCTTGCTGTGTCGGGGCTTATTGTATTGCATACCTTTTTGTTTAATTGCTAGGTAATTCTGTCTTGTGGAGGTGTGCTTTACATGGCCACGTCTGTCTATGGGCTGCTCTTTGGATGGCTTTTGATTTTTTTGCTAATACAAACAGACCACCTGGAATATTCTTGACACACTTCTAGTGTGCTGCATGAGTCTTCTGGGCAGAACTTCCCAATCGATATTTTTTCCTCTGAGGAGTTTGATTTGTGCCCACAGATTCCAACTTAATGCACATTTGCCAGACTCTTCCTTTGTCCCACGCTTGGTGTTAGATGTGCTTGTATTCATCATCACATTTAAACCTTCAGTCACTGGTGAGGTGGGGCCTGTTATCCTGGTTCTGTTAGGGATGAAGGACAAGAGATTCCAAAAGGTTAATAGTTGTCTCAGGGGAAATGGTGAGCAAACAGTTGGGCAGATGATTGGGGCATGTCATGAGACTTTGTCGTGTCACTGAATCTCTTACAGCTTTGGCTTCCTCATCCGGAAGGTGGAGCTCCAAATACCACCTTGGTCAGAGGGTGTGTGTCTGTGGGTTATTGTACAGATCTGACAACATGAATGAGTTTGCAAGGTAAGAAGTGAAATATGCAAAACTTTATACTGTGATGGCATGAATGAACAAAGTACCTCCCTCGAGGGGATTAAATTCTGGACTAGCGATGGCTGGGCACACTACCAGGACAGGATGGCCTCCAGATTACCAGGCATCGGGCCTGAGGCTGAGATTTGTTTCTTTTTATATACACCCTCTTCCCCAGTTCTCCCCCAAATTACTACTACTTTAAACATCTTTGGGCCTTTCTATTAGTTCAAAGAGGTGATCTAAATTAGGAACATTTGCTTTATTTTGAACCACATCAGAAACTAGGAAATGGATCCCCTTTCTATGGACTTATGGTAATTTGGAAACTAAATACAGATTTCAAATTGGGCTGCATATTGGAGTCTTCAATAGGAAGAAGTAGTTTTTTGTGCCTTCTCTGTGTCACCAACTATGTTAAAGCTTTACTTAAAAAAAATGGAGCACCTGGGTGGTTCAGTTGGTTAAGCTTCTGACTCTTGATTTCAGCTCAGGTCATGATCTCAGGGTCATGAGATCGAGCCCTGTGTTGGGCTCCACGCTGGGCATGAAGCCTGCTTGAGATGCTCTTTCTCTCCCTCTCCCTCTGCCCCTCCCTCCCTGCCGGCTCACTCATGTGCTCACTCTCTCTCTCTTTTTAAAAAAACAAAACCAAAAAAACTTAAAGTACTAGAACTCTTCAGGTTGCAAATTCCAAAAGCCTTACCTCAACTTTCATGAGCACAAAAGGTAATTTACTGGTTTATGAAACAAATAGTTTCAGTATATTCTAGCTTCAGGCATGGTTGGATCCAGGAACTCCATGTCACAGGAACCCAATATTCTTCCCTTCAGGGTTTTGGTCTGTGTTCCTCTGGTTGGCCTCCTTAATTGGGTTTTCCTCTTGCGGTGGTGATATGGCTGCTGTCTGTTCTGATCTGATGTCCAATTCTTTTAGTAATTTAAGCTGAACATCCCTCTTTCATTGAAAAGTAAAATAAAGTAACTTGAGTTGGGCCTTATTTGGCTTGATTGGTCTTGGGTGATGTGTGCACCCTTAAACTGATTAACTGTGGCCAAGGTGAGGTCACATGTCTGTCTTTGAAGCCAGAGATGGGGACTCAGTCCCCATTTAAAACACTTGGACTGAGAGGAGAAGAAAAGCCAATTTTGTAAGACAAAATGAAGGAAGTGGGAAGGGTGTTGGGTTGGCAAAACTCTTGGATGCCTCATAGAAATGAGGTGTCACATTTCGGTCACACAGTAATTCTTAGAGTAGTACTGATACTCTGTACTCTGTACTCTGATATCAGTACCAGTACTGATAGTCTCTGGTTAGATGAAGAGGAGGATGCTTGGAGTGGTTAACTCACTTGCTCAAGGCCACCCAGTTAGTAATTGGAAAAGCTGAGTATGGAGTCTGGATTTGACTCCATTCTTAACTATTTCATTCTGTCTGTCCCTGTTCTAGTGTTCCCATCCTACCCTCCTTCTTCAACCTTCCCCCAAGCACAGAGGGTGATCCGTGCTAACAACAGGTGCTCCAAGACTCATCAAATCACATTAGCATTGCTCGTGCCTGGTTTCTCTGAATGTCACAGTTAGCTCACAGTCATATTAAGGGAAATCTTTACTAAACCAATCCATGCAGTCTGCAAAACCATTGGTCTTTCCAACTTCCCATCAAGTGGCCTGTGCTCAAGGGTAAAGCAAGGGGTTATAAATCACAGGAAAGGTTCTCCTTGACACATTTCCACAGCTGGAATATGAACAGAGTGTTGTTTACTTTGTTTAACACCACAATTAGTGAAAATCAAAATGTCTACAGATGCACTCACTTTAGTAAATTATTAGACAATTAACCTTAATGCTCCCTGCTCTGAATCACCAACTCACTTTTGCTCTGGAGCCCTCGAGAATATTTCTCAGGCATCATAATATATGATTGCACCACAGCTTAATGTTAAGCACAACAAAGTTTGAATATAGTGGAAGGGATTGAGGATGGAGCAAATTCCGAAGGCGGAAGGGGAAGAGCTCTTTGTACTATTGAAGGAAAAATACAGATTGCACCACAAAGACTGAATTGACAACAGAAGGAAAGGTGCTCTTTTTAAGTAATCTCAAACTCATTATTTCTTTCCACCAACAAGTTTAAGCCCTTATCACGTCATGCTTGGGCTAGTTTAATAGAAGACTTCCAAATGGCCTCTTTCTGTCTCTCCTCTCCAATCTGTTGTACCGGGTTAATCTTCCTGAAGCACAGGATTTATAACACCGCCTGATTCATAAGCCTTATGTGGCTCCACCTTGCTAATAAACAACATCCAAACACCTTAGTGTAAATTTTTTTGTTCTTCCTCAATCTAACTTTCAAATCATCTCTTCTCCTGTGGCTCCACATGATGCCTTTGAGCATCTGACCTCTTCCCTGCCTTCCCTTGTGCTTCTTCCTGGGGCTGGGATGATGTGAAATGGTGACGGGTAAGGGCGAAGACTCTGGGGTGAGACTGCCCGGATTCGAAAGCCTGCTTTCCCCATTACTGATTTTGTCACCTTGTGATCAGTTTCCTCATCTATGAAGCGGGAACGCTAATAGAAATGACCTCAGGAGGCTGCTGTAAAGATTAAGTGGGATAATGCATGAAAATAATAAAATAAATAAATAAATAAAATAATAAAATAAAGAAAATAAAATTTAATAAAAATAATTTTAAAAATTTATAAAATAAAAATTTTAAAAAAATAATAAAATAAATAAATAAAAATAAAATGTTTATATTTTAGCAAATCACCGTTGCCCACATTTTGGTCTCACCACGTGTATCATATTGTTAGAACCATACCCACCTTCCCCTACCTCCTGGATTAGTGGCCTTCAGGAGGCCACTAGTGGATTAGTGGCCTCCAGGAGGTTTGCAGGGTTGGGTGCTGGGATCCTGAGAATGGGTGCCGAGAGATAGGGGTAGGCGGAAAGAGGGGGTTGGGAGCTGGCATGAGTCAGTGGGATGGGAATGAGAGACACCCGACAGAGCAAGAGGCTTGGGAAGAATGAACGAGCAGGAGGAAAAGATTGGAGGGGCCCTGGGAAGGCTGAGAATAGAGACGGGCTTTCTATGGGGCAGCTCTGTCTTTGCTTATTGATAGCAAGGCTGCTACTGATGGAACGGAACCAGATAGGCCTGTGTGATCACCTCCCACTCACTACTTTTTATTTTATTTTATTTTATTAATTATTTAATTTTTTAAAATTTAAATTCAGTAGCCAACATATAGTACATCATTAGTTTCAGATGTAGTGTTCAATGATTCATTAGTTGCATAAAACACCCAGTGCTCATCACATCACCCCCTAATGCCCATCACCCATTTACCCGATCCCCCCACCGACCTTCCTTCCTCAACCCTCAGTTTGTTTCTCGGAGTCAAGAATCTTTCATGGTTTGTCTCCCTCTCTGATTTCTTCCTATTCGGTTTTCCCTCCCTTCCCCTATGATCCTCTGTGCTATTTCTTATATCCCACATATAAGTCATATGATAATTGTCTTTCTCTGATTGACTTACTTCACTTAGCATAATACCCTCCAGTTCCATCCATGTCGGTGTAAATGGTGGGTATTCATCCTTTCGATGGCCGAGTAATATTCCATTGTATATATGAGCCATATCTTATTTATCCATTCATCTGTTGAAGGACATCTCGGCTCCTTCCACAGTTTGGCTATTGCGGACATTGCTGCTATGAACACTGGGGTGCAGGTGCCCCTTCTTTTCACTACAGCTGTATCTTTGGGGTAAATACCCAGTAGTGCAATTGCTGGGTCATAGGGTAGCTCTATTTTTAACTTCTTGAGGCCAGAGCATCCCAGGGGAATTCTACAAAACAAAGAAGAAATAATATCTATTCTACTGAAGCTGTTTCCATTCACTGCTTTTTAAAAAGTGATTTTGGGAGCACCTGGGTGGCTCAGTTGGTTAAGTGTCCAACTCTTGATCTCAGCTCAAGTCTTGATCTCAGGGTTGTGAGTTCAAGCCCCAAGCTAGGCTCCATGCTGGGCACGGAGTCTACTTAAAAAAAAAGTGATTTTAATTGCCTAAGAAAGACATATGTTCTCTCTACAACAAATAAAACATTACATATAAGACTAAAGTCTCCTTTGACCCACTCTACCCCTCCTTAGAGGTAATTATTGTTAAGAATACACTTCTAGATATTATCTGTGTACATACACATATGCAAAGAAATTATATAGAACTAAATTTTTTTTTTTGTCTATATACATGATATCATGCCATTCATGTTGTTCTGGAACTTATTTTTTTCCCCCACTCAATAATAGACCTAGGAGAAGTAATAATATATATGTATATGTGACTTATTTCTTCTCTGTGGTTTATTATTATGCAGACCTATTATATATCTCCCATTTCTTTAAATAGCTACACATTCTATTCTGTGAGCAATGCCCAGTTTCTTCAGCCACTGCTTTACCAACGGGCATTAGAGTTGATCCATGTTCTTTCTGCATCTTAGCTCTGAAGCCAAATCATCCATTTTGGTTCCTACTACATTTATTCATTGGTTGTATATGCATTTTTTTGAACACCTGATATGCGCCAGGCACTATGAGAGCTGTTGGGAGCATGCTACCACCCTGCTCTCATCAACTGTACGGTCTCATGGCGACGGATTCAGGGAGCACGTGTGTTCTCAGGAGAGAAATAATGCTGTTTCCCCTTACACTGGGGAGGTTGTGAAGCCAGTAATCATAAATGGGAAAAAAATCACGTAGTATCAGAATCATCCTTGAAAATTTCTTGAATTGTTTGTAAAGTGGGGTGTTCAAGGGTTTTGTATGCAGTCCTCTATGAGAGAGGAAGAAGGGAGATGTTGCAGAGGGATTTGAGCCCACGATTTTCCTCTTTCCTAAAGTATCAGGGGCTGGAAAGACTTGTTTTCTCAAGATGTATGGTGAAGAAGTTAGGGCTTCTATAAGTAAATGGTTTATGGCGTCAATAATTTACGCTTCAAGAGAAAACCAAGATGGGGAAATGTTAGGGCAAGGGAGGAGTGTGTAATCCCCAAACAAGAGGTTTTGAGAGTTGTAAGTGAAAGGCTGAAGGAGGGAGTCTGAACAACAACAGCGTAATGTCTGTAAAGTTACAGCACGTCTCAAACAAGATGATTTGTCACTGAATCATGTGTAGGCATTGAGTTTGAAGGTTACTCCACACGGCTAGACTCTGTCCCTTAGCCATCTCCCATCTTCTTTTGAATATTATGTGGTTGTTGGCTACACATAGACAGGCATAGTGTGCAAGCTCTAGATGGGAGAAGATTGCTGTGTTTGCCATCAGGACATGGTTAGCCAGGGGAGGCACTTAGGCTTCTTTTTTAAAAAATACACTGAAAAACATGTCTATGTAATTGGTGTTTGGTGTGGACTCTCACGGTGTGGTGGTGACCATCTGAGCTCTCTGCACCAAGATGCCAAGGGCGGGCCAAGGTCAAGAACGAGAGCATTCTCAGGCTGGTGACCAAAACCTGGTGCACAGACTGAAACTGGAGTCAGGATCCTGCGGAGAGGGGAAACTGAGTCAATAGCAGAAAAGATGCCAAATCGGAGAAGCCAAGTAAGGAAAGAAGAGTTGGAGAGCAAATCACCAAATTGTCAGCCCCAGAATGTGACGAGAATGCCTGGCAAGAAGTTAGGAAAGGTGCTAGGGGCTTCGGACAAATTCATGTGGATGAAGCTCCCCGATGCAGTGGGGGGAAGAGAGCGGGAGATTTTGAAATATCTTTTGAAAATCTGAAGTCTCCCTGCTAAGGGATGCCTTCACTGTCCTTAAAAACACAGATCTCTGCATTCAGCAAACAATATCACTGCTCTCTTAATTTCTCATGTCTCTTTTTATCCCCTCTGTAGACCTGAAGCCAATTTATAATTTATATCTTCTCTTCTGAGCCTCATATGTCTAGTCGAGGATCTGGCAGACTTTTCTATAAAGAGCCAGATAGTAAATATTTTAGGCTTTGTAAGCTGGACAGGCTCTACCTCAACTATTCAGCTCTGCCATCAGATGGGGTCTTGGGTACATAAGTGAATGAGCATGGCTGTATTATAATAAAGCTTTATTTAAAATATTAAAAAAAAATAGGTGGTGGACCAGATTCAGACTATGGGCTTGGCATATGGCTTTGTTTTTTTCTGTTTTGTTAATTTCGATGTTTAATATAGGTAAATCAATTTTGTTATGATCGCGGAAGTTATTCTTTATGAGCCCATTTGTGCATGTGTGTGCGTGCGTGCGTGTGCGAGAACCTATTTAATATATCTGTTCATGGAAATGCTGGTTGGGTCTGGTTCCTTGTCATGAACTCTGTGTAGGTTGCTCATTCTTACGGAATTCTGAGCATTTAGAATTTCCCCCCTGAAGTGCCCAAGTGATTGTAATAGAGACCGAACATATCCCTTAAAGCAGACCAAAGATTCTCTTTGATAAAAGAGGTGGGAAAGAACTGAGTTTGCTAATTGTTCTTGGCTGAGGACATTACCTGGCATTTGATCTTTACACATCCTTGTGCAGCAAATGGATTTCAAATTCAATTGGGAAGCTCAGTGATCTCATGGAAGCACAATAAAGACATCACTTGCCCAGAACCCCCGAGGTTAAAGTGTCCTAGAACTGATTAAAAGCTATTTCACTGAGTGTTCTTCTTCAAAGCGAATGAATATTCTGATGAGTATGGCTGCTTGAACTGAACTATTTTTAAGTAGTAGCTTGATTTGCTGTTTTGATAAGTCTGATGAAGTGTGTTTGAACATGAGTGGTGATTTTAGCAGGCATTCCGACTTGTTTGTACAATCTTCCCCAAATTGTAGGAATTATCCTCTCATTAATACTGTTGTTTGCTGTTTGGGCTAAAGCATGTAATGTTGCTTTGTAATTAGGATAAACTGGAAACAAATGAACAGATTAGTTAATTGTTACAAGAAAACTTGCTCCAGAGTCATCATATACCACATCAAGATGTGGGGACGCAGTTGAGTGTGACTGGGTGCCCTGCGTATGTCGAATTGCATTTGAGTTTGGTAATTTATTATGGCCTATCTATATCTGCAATATTTGCTGTCTTCTGAGAACACAGCAGAATGTCATGTCATTGGCCCTGAAGGGGGGGGGTGATTAGAATCACATGAAAGGATATAATCCTCTGTTGAAAAGAAATATCAAAATCTTCCTAATTTCAAAGTGAGAACTTGGGGAAAATTTGCCCATTGTATTTCTTCTCTGGAACAAAATATTCAATGCCTAATTAGGGTGGTGGTCAATAGCTCAAGTTTTGGGGGAGGGTGTTCAGGCTGGGCAGTCCCAGAATGTCCCACTTTGGCATGTGGATTACTTAGCGCTCAAGACAATCAAGGCCAGCCAGACTCAGGAAGAGCTTTCTGCCTCCCTCTTACGGCCTAAAAGACCGTACACAGGGCACCTGTACCAGGAACAGACCTATTACCGAAAACAACTTTTTGCATCAGAAAGACTTATCTGCATGGCATGTTTACCAAACATCGGCTCTTCTCATCTTCTTGTGAACTATCTTCCTTCCCCTTTGAGACTCCAGACCCCTGCCTCCTTCTCCTCAGCTCAGGAGAGTAGATAAGCCTCAATTACCTGACCTCCAAGGGAGCCTCTCATGTCTTTGTGGGGCTTCCCCACATGCAAAATTAAATTTGTTTTTTCCTAGTAACCTGTCTTATGTCAATTTAACTATTAGGCCAGCCAGAGAACCTAGAAGGGAAACAGTGGGAATTTGCTTTAAAATTCTCTGGTTAAAAAAAAAAAAAAGTGCAGAGGATGGAGGTTACAGACAAAGTTGGCAAATGGCTATAATTTCTAAAGCTGAGTGATAGATTTATGGCAACTCATCATATTATTTCTTCTACTTTTCATATGCTTAAATAGTCAAAAGGTAGGGTTAGTGGTGGTGATGGAGAGATGCTACCATGATCAGATATTCATGTAAACAATTTCTCTGGCCCAGTTTGTAAAGTATATGTTGGTTGAAATGCCTAGATTTGACTGAATGACGAGAAGACTCATTCGAGGGTAAGGAAAAGCTGAGCAGAGATAGAAACTCCTTTATTTATTTTTTTTTAATTTTTTTATTGTTATGTTAATCCCCATACATTACATCATTAGTTTTTGATATAGTGTTCCATGATTCATTGTTTGTGCATAACACCCAGTGCTCCATGCAGAACGTGCCCTCCTCAATACCCATCACCAGGCTAACCCATCCTCCCACCCCCCTCCCCTCTAGAACCCTCAGTTTGTTTTTCAGAGTCCATCGTCTCTCATGGTTCTTCTCCCCCTCCAATTTCCCCCCCTTCATTCTTCCCCTCCTGCTACATTCTTCTTCTTCTTTTTTTCTTTCTTAACATATATTGCATTATTTGTTTCAGAGGTACAGATCTGAGATTCAACAGTCTTGCACAATTCACAGCGCTCACCAGAGCACATACCCTCCCCAGTGTCCATCACCCAGTCACCCCATCCCTCCCACCCCACCCCCCACTCCAGCAACCCTCAGTTTGTTTCCTGAGATTAAGAATTCCTCATATCAGTGAGGTCATATGATACATGTCTTTCTCTGTTTGACTTATTTCGCTCAGCATAATACCCTCCAGTTCCATCCACCTTGTTGCAAATGGCAAGATCTCATTCCTTTTGATGGCTGCATAATATTCCATTGTATATATGTACCACATCTTCTTTATCCATTCATCTGTTGATGGACATCTTGGCTCTTTCCACAGTTTGGCTATTGTGGACATTGCTGCTATAAACATCGGGGTGCACGTACCCTTTCGGGTCCCTACTTTTGTATCTTTGGGGTAAATACCCAGTGAAACTCCTTTATTTAATTAAGATGATGGGAGAGAGTAGAGAATGGGGACAAAGTCTGGTTAGTTGGTTGTTCATCCAGAGAGCTTTAGGCATCCAGTCATCTCTTCCTGTTGTGTCTGGAAGTGACAGCTCAGTTTTCCTTCAGGAATCTCAGCCCCTATATATTAGTGCACAACTCCACCTTAGTTCTGGATTTGACCAGAGTACAGCATTGCCCTGATTACTGCAGAGATTGCCTCAGGGAAGGTGCCTTACTTCCTTTGAACCAATTAGATTAAGACCTGGGACTTTTGCTGAAACTCTGGGAAGGGAGCCCTCATCTTCCACTGGGCTTCTGCAGCTCTGAGGACATGAGTTGTGCTGCTGGCCGCCATTTTCCACCTTGTGAAGAGTTCCTGGCTGAGAGAAAAGTGACCACAGAGGAAAGCAGGGTTGGGGGCTGGACAGAGCAAGAAGTTAAACCCTAATGATATTATTTCAGACTCTGGATCTAGGCAGGCCTGAAGTGAAGTTACACTTAAACTTTTTGAATTTATGATTCAACAAATCTTATCTTCCCCCTCCCCCCTCTTCCTCCCCCTCCCCTTCTTCTCTTTTCCCTCCCCTTCCTCTTCCCCTTCTTCTCTTCTCCTTCCTCTTCCCCTTCTTCTTCTCCTTTTCTTCCCCTTCCTCCTCCCCTCCTCTTCCTCCCCCTTTTTCTTCTTCTTCTCCCTCTCTTTCTCTCCCTCCACCTCCTCCTTCTTCTTCTCCCTCTCCCCCTCTCCCTCCTCCCCCCCTCCTACTCCTCCCCCCTCCTATTCCTCCCCCCTCCTATTCCTCCCCTCCTACTCCTCCCCCCTCCTACTCCTCCCCCCCTTTCTTCTTCTCCTTCTCCTCCTCCTTCTCCTTCCTCTCCCTCTCCTCCTCCTCTTTCTTCTTCTTCTTCTTCCTCTTCTTCTTTGACTCTGTCTCTGTCTCTCACACTCTCTCCTTTAGTCAGTTGGGTATGTTTCTTTCACTTGCAAATGGACAAGTTTGTATTCATACAAACTTCTGGGAGTTTTGCAAAAGCTTTGCTACTTTCACCGCTGCGAGTCCCTGTTCCCATAAGTAGTTGGTAACTTGTGTTAGGGCTTCTAGCCTTTTAGCCGGTAGCCAGATTTCCATTAGATGATCAGCCAGTGTTCTCCTTCTCCTCACTATAAATCTTGCACAATTTCAAACTTATATGTTCACAAACTGCTTTTTAATGGCAACCCAGCTATTCTATTGAAATCACTGTATATGGTAGTTAGTAATCTGCAAGATAATTTTAGTTAATTTTAAATTTAAAATCCATCATGCAAAACGAGTTGGATCAGAGAGGAGCTACCAACAAAAGAAATGAATCAGAGTGTGAGAGAAGCTGCATGCAATCCTGGAAATAAAAATGTGCAAATTTCTCAGGGAATAATCATTGTCTTGATTTTTACTTGTAATTAAAATTTAATTATGAACCTACTTTTGCAACATTTTAAAAGTACATAGTTAGCATTTAAGTACTTTCCATATAATTATCTGTTATTGAACCTGATCATTATGTGGCGGTTGCTGCATAAATTACTGTGCTTTGTGTAAAAATATTTTTCACTTCAGGTTGACTTGAAATAAAATAAGACAAATCATTTGAATGGCATTTAGTGGCCCCCAATACTGCATAGCTGCTTGGCACCTGACCATCTTAAAGAATGGAGGATGGGTGAACTCTGTTTTGTTTTGCTAATATTGATGAAGATCATTTCCAGAAACTCAGACGATTCCCCCTTCCCCCTTTTTTTTTTTTTACTTCCTAAGAATTTACTTCTTTCCTCATTGCTCCTCTTGAGACATTTCTAGAGAATACATGGAAATCCTGCTTCAGACACCTCCTTAGGCCCTTCATTGTCATGAAAGAGAGCCAGTGAATATTTGATTGAGAGTCGACTGTGTCCTTGCAAGGTTTGTTCAAGGCTCTGATGGAATTTGGGTGGGGAAAAGAGAAATCGCTAACATTTGAGTACTGTCCTTATATATTTTGTCAAATTCAAACCCCCATCAACCCTGAAGGAATGTAGTAACAAAGTATATTCTGATACTGCCCTATTTTGCAGGTAAGAACATCGAGGCACAGAGAGTTCGGCAGCTTGCACAGGGTTGCATGGATGGGGGAAGCCAAACCAGTATCTAGATCTAAGCAGTGTGACCTCAGAGACCACACACCTGTCGGCTGCAGTGTATCAGCCCAGGGGTCACCACAGGGGCCACTGCAGGGGACGGAAGTCACCGAGTGTCACAGAGAGAGGAGAAATACTCCACCTTGGCCCGTGAATGGCTTGGTACCTATATTCCAAAGGCAATTGTGGTCAGACAGGCGAGGAGACTGTTAGAGAACATGTGGGCACTGGGGTCCCGATCTCCTGCTCTCCTGGGAAACCTCCTGGGAGGTGTTTTGCAAACCGTAAGTGCTTCAGGAGGGAACACGGGGTCAGTGGTATCACCTCTGCCTGTGTTTGTATGTGCTGCCGGTCTGAATTGAGAGTGTGCCCAGGTATAGGACATCCATTTGAGTTCAACCTGCTTTTATTGTTAAGCTTCATTTATCCGTGGCTATAGGTCATTAAAATTAAATGCTGCCATAACATCTAAACATTATCCTGTAAATAGTGATTGCGTCTTGAGTTCTAAAAGAAAGGGATACCATTTTCAATTATGTTCAGGCCCCTATAGTCTCTGCAGCTTCTCGGTGCTGGGTTTAAAGGCCACAGAAACATAACTAGGAAATAAGCACTAACATTTATGAAGTGTGTGCTGTATGCCGGCATCCTGAAGGGTGTTTACCTAATATGATCTCATTTAGAGCAGACATCCAAAGATTGAATTTTATTTCCATTTTTCAGGTGAGAACACTGAGCCTGAACTAACTTGCCCACCTCTTTGGTGGAGCTGAGATTTGGGCCAGGATGTCTGCCTCCAGAGCATGCTTCCTAATGGGTACTGGAGAAGTAGAGGGTTGTACCTCTTTAGGTGTGAGGGCTGGATTAGGGTGCCCCCCCGGTCCCCTCCTCTCTGAGACATGAGGGCTGCCCCCTTCTTGTCCACAGAAGACCCAGGTGAGGCTGAGACCAAACAAGTGGACCCCTAGGCTGTTCGTTTCTAGGATAGTTACCAAGAGAAAGGTTCATGTCTGGTGAGCAGTGGTAGCCTTCTACGTCCAGATAGATCAAAAAAGGAAACAAGCCATGGTAGTTGGAAGACCTGAGGGTGATGGGTAGGAGGGGACAGATGCCAAAGGGGAGATGGGACAAAAGCAAGATGAAGAGTCAGGTGGAAGGAGTCCCAGATCCAGACTAGGAGTGGCAGGGAGTTGGTGATGTACATGCTGGATGACCGGTGGGCTCCCTGCCCCCTTCCCGTTCATTGGGTCCCCATAGATATGTGTGCTCTTCAGGGGCCAGTTCAAAGTGCCCCTCCCCTCTGAAGGTTTTTCTGCCTTTCTTTATTCTCCTACTGCCTTTTCCCAAAGACTGCAGCTCAGACACTTATTATAGCCCTCAGCGCAACCTGCCGTCTGGAACGGGAACATCTTCCCTGCTCTCTTGGTTCTTTTGGGTGGTCTAATGATTAAATTCACACAAAGACAGATTCACAGGAGAAAAAAAATAACACAAATTTAATTTTGCATGGATGGAGTTCTCATAGACATGGAGCCTGAGAAGTGACCAAAGCGGGCTATTTATATACCTTTAAGACAAAGAAACAATAGATTTGTAAAGAACTGACAAGACAAAGAAACTTCGGCTCGGGTGTTAATTAGTGGAGAAACTGAGCAGAGTTTGTTTAGATAGCCTTCTTGGCCCTGAATTCTCTACTTCTGGTGGTAAGGCTGCCTCTCTACCCGCGCCCCCCTCCAGGTGCAGGAAGGCTACCTCTCACATGGGAATTCATTTCCTGCTTTTAGGGACAGAGAGGAGGGTCAGAGTGTCCTTCCTCCACCAGCTGTTTCTCAAGTAACTTTTATTTAAAATAATCAATGTGCTTCTTTGGCATATCTTGGGATTGGCTGCCCTGAGCCCCTTCACTACCGTAATCGTGTGTCTGAGCTTTCCCTGGGGAGATGTGAGTGTAAGAAAGGTAAGCTCTATGTTTTCTCCACCCATGTCTTTACAGCTCGGGTGAGGTTCCTGTGTGTGGTCATGTTCAACAGAGGGGTGAATCAGTGAATTTCCATGCCTCCCAGTTTGTTTGGTGTCTGTTTCCTCCTGCTAGAATGAAATATCCCAGGCAAGCAGGGGCTTGGGTTATTTTTATCATTGTATTTCCAGGACCTAACACAGTGCCCTAGAACTGACATACACTAGGTGCTTAATAATACACGTTGAATAAAAGAATCAATTATTGGGGCACCTGGGTGGCTCAGTCAGTTAAGCATCTGCCTTCAGCTCAGGTCATGATCCTGGGGTCCTGGGATCGAGCCCCAGGTCGTTGGGCTCCCTGCTCAGTGGGAAGTCAGTTTCTCTCCCTCTCCCTCTGCCCCTTCCCCTGTTCATTCTTTCTCTCTCTCTCTCAAAAAAAAAAAAAAGAAAAAGAAAAAGAAGACTCCAAAAGCCTCAGAAAAGGCAGTGGAGATCATAAAAAAAAAAAAAAAAAAATCAATTATTCCTTTACTTCAGACATGGGTCAGGCTGGAAAGTTTTACTTGTTTGTACCATGAAGGGGCTCAGTCCACACAATCACATCAGGGGACAAACTCACCAATAAGAACCAAAGGGAAGAACCCATCAGCTGATGCGTGGATAAGTAAATGTAGTCTGTCCATAGGACAGAGTAGTATTTGGCTACAGAAGGGAGTGAGGTCCTGACACTAGTTACAACATGGGTGGATCTCGAACCCCTGACACTAACTGAAAGAACCCACACACAGAAGACGGCCTATTGTATGTTTCCATTTGTACGAAATGTCCAGAACCGGCGAATGTGTAGAGACAGAAAATAGATTAGTGGTTGCCACGGGCTGGAGGGAGGGGAGCGTGGGGAGTGACTGCTAATGGGCATGAGGTTTCTTCGTGGGGTGATAAAAATGTTCTGGAATTAGAGAGTGGTGATGGATGTATAGCCTTGTGGATATACTAAAAACTGCTGAGCTATATATTTTAAAAGGATGAGTTTTATGATATGTGAATCACATCTCAATAAAGCTATTATTTAGAAAAAAAAAAAAAAAAGAAGAACCGAAGGGAAGAACACGCTTGATCTGAGCCTGTGAAATTCTTTTTCCTGGGAAGCACGTTCTGGGCTTCTTCATTCTAGGTCCTAGAGAGACCCAGACGGCTGCTGTGTAGAAGTGTCCATGCCCTGGACACTCACTGCCCTGCAGCGGAAGGGAAAACAAGAGTACTTGCTAGTGCCAAGGGAAAGGCCATATGAGAAAAGGGGCAGAATAGAGGGAGACAGCTCTGGATTACCTCTTGGATAACGATTCTAGCACTTAAAAAAAAAAATAGAACCTGATCACGAAGTTGCTATTTATTTTTGAAAACATAGGGTTAAGTGCAATGAGTCCTGTTAATTCCACCTTTCTATACCTCTGCCTTCTGTCCAGTTTGTCTAGCTCAGAAGTCCTTGACCAGGGCAGCTTGGCCCACTGGAGAATACTTGGCAATGTGTCTGGAGACATTCTAGGTCTTCCCCCTTGTGGGGAGGTCCTGCTGGTATCTAGAAGGTGGGTACCAGGAAAGCTGGTGGCCCACCCTGCCATGCACAGGACGGTTCACATCAAGAGCATTCTGGTTCGAAATGTCAGTGTGCTGAGGTCGAGAAACCCTCCAACTTCCTGGTCCAAACTACTATCACCTCCAACAAAGCCGCATCTGTGGTCCCCCAGTGGTCTCTCCGCTTTCACAAATCTGATCATTTGCGACGGCTGCTGAAACCACTTACTGAGAACTTGGTGGCTTTAGAGAACGGAAATGGATGATTTGCTACTTATCCGCCCATATTACAGAGCATGCGAAAGACAACAACATACAGTGTCAGGAAATGCAAATTGTTTACGGCCGGAGACTCACCCCCTCATTCTCAGATATGGGTAAAGTAGGCATAAGCCATGTTCAGGTGGCTTTCCCCACAATGCAGTGTTAACGGTGACAGGTACCAGTGAAATCTAGTAATCTAGATATGAAATGACATATCAGATGTCTTTGGATTTATTTTCAGCAGTGTGGGTTTAAATATGCAAGTCCTGACATTAGCTACATTTTGCAATTTTATGGCCAAGCAAAGTTTCGCAGCAGACTGATATACACGGGGATCAGTGTCCATTGGTGGTACAAGAACAAGGCTGAGATTCTCTTTCTCCACTCCCATTATTCTAAGAAGGAGAAAAGTTTTAGGCAAAGAAAAATGGAAATTTTCCAGTAACTTCAAATATATTACTCCCCAGATCTCCTGTCTGGGTAAATCAGAGATACAACTATAGATAATGAGGTAATTAAAAACTAGTAAATATAAATGTGAGGTGCCTTCTACCATTAAGCCCAGCAAATGTATCTGATTCTGAAACACTGACTGTATTTTGAAATGTCATATCAATTACAGGAGACACTTTTACAGATCTCCCTGAGAAATATTTACATAAAACTATATTTTTATATACTATGTAAAGTACCAAAGTATAGATTCAATCAAAACTGTAAATAAGACTAAAGGTATGTTGTAAGTATGAAATAGCAAACATAAAAAATTTTAGCAAAATTTAAATCAGTTTCACTTTGAATTATATTGGCTTCCCTATTACTTGCAAATCCTTCCACTCCTGTCCCACTCTTCCCCACTTCAACTTAATACTCCTTCATGGAGAGCAGACATTTTTGGGGAAAAAAAAAAAATCAGTGGTTTTATGTGTCTGTGTTTGTTGGGAAAAGGATGTAAATTTAGAGAGCGTATTTCTACCTACATTGTGAATTAGGTTTTTTTAGTCCTCCCTGTTTCTAGGAGGCCGTGGGGGTAACTATGGGAAGTCAGGCTTTGGTGCTGGGCTGAGACTTGGGCGCAATCCTGTCCCTGAGCCTAGCCATGAGCCGTGACGCCATCTGCCCGGCTCTGTGTTTCCTCTTTTGTAAAATGGGATTAATGGTACCCACCCATGGGGGTGGGAAGGAGGAGAGGAGAGGATGCAGGGCGGTCCTGAGGCCCATCTCAGGCACCCGTAACTTCTCCCAGGGTAGTGCAATATCCATCTCGCCTCTTCGCCGTTCTTGGTATCATTGAGGTACTGATGCCTTCTCAACATTATGGTTGGATGGAGTGGATTGTGTGTCAGGGACATCAAGTGAGGAGCATCACCATTGTGTCCCAGTGATCTAACTGGGGCGGCCAGCTCTATTCTGAGTCGGAAGGAGAGCTTTGCTTTGTGGCTGTATTCTCTCCAAATCAGAATGTTTTACCAACCTTGATTTCCAGGGATTCTCCCTTTGTGAGATGCCTTCACCCTGACTCACCAAATCATGCGACTCCAGTGGGCAGAGGTCAGGTGAGAGGTGAGAAGGGGAGGGGAGACCAGAAAGTTTGGTTTATGAAAAACACTATGGTGGAGTGACCCAACTTTTGGTTTCCCCGGGACTGTCCTGGTGTTAGCTCCTTATGCTGTGACCCTGGAAGTCCATCAGTCCTGGGTAAACCAGGGGGGTTGTCACCCTACGCTATACCAAGCAATTTTAATTCTAAGAGAGGCAGTCAGAAACTGATTTGTGGTTACACAGGGAATGGGGAGTGACTATAAACGGGCACAAGGTTTCTTTTTAGGGTGATGGAAATGCTCTAAAAGTAGATGGTGGGGGATGGCTGACAGCATTAAGTGTACTAAGATTCACCAACTCCTACTCTTAAAACAGGTGAATTTTATGATATGTAAATTATATCTCCATAAAGCTATTTAAGATTGATTGTAAATTATATTTCATAATAAAGCATTTGATTTTTTTGATAGAAAAATAATTCTTTGTCCTCCAAATGAATGCATGCATTAAGAATTTGAACTGAATTGCCCATCAAATTGGAAAAGATTTAAGATTGGCAAAACTCAGATTTGGCAAGGATACGTGAAAATAGTCTCATGTTCAACTGGGCTAAAGTATGAATTAATAAAATGTTCAAATAGGACAGTTTAGCTGTACGGACCAATATGTAAAGGTACATACTCTTTGACTCACCAATTTCATTTCCATAAATTTATCCCAAACAGATCATTGTCAAATGTGCAAAGATATATGTGCAAGGATGTTCATCACAGATAGTTTATAATAGAAACAATGGCTTGTAATTAGGAACAATCTAAATCTCCATTAGCGATGGACTGTTTAGATGAGTTATGGCAAATCCATACAATGTAACACTTTCACTATGCCAACATGGGGATGGTGATATAAATCCACGCACTCATCTAGGGTGTGTGACTGTCCCGCTTTGCTTCGGATAGTCCCTGTTTTCGTACCGAAGGTCCAGTGTCCAAGAAAACCCCTCAGTCCCAGGTGAATACAGATGGTTGGTTGTTGACAAATCTATAGAGAACCAGCTAACAGGATGCCACCAGAAACTTAACAGGAGTTGTCTCAGGAATGGTAGATTTCAAGTCGGCTCAACACTCTGTTATGGATTTTATTAGGATTTTTAAAAATATTATTTGCACTTTTATTAAATAATTTTACATTTGAGAAAAATATTTTTATTAAAAAAGAAGCCCTGTTGACACATTAACAAAAATGTAGGCCGATTAAATAGGTTATTCATTTTTTTATGTGATTTGATTGTCATCTGTGGGAGACGGGTCTATTTGTGGATCTGTGTGAATAGGAGAGGCACAGACATGTCCCCACAAGTACATGAATTTTGGGGAGGCGTCCCCTTGTTTTCTGCTATACCACATAGGCCTAGCATGGTGCTTGGCACACAAGATGAATCAGTAAATTTGTGCTTGTTAAAATGTGATGGAAACAATCCATCACAGTTGGAATGAGATGTCAAAGGAATGCCTTTAAAATATCTGGTTAAATCAGTGAGCAAGCTATTACACCTAAGTGATGCCCATTGATTTGGCTGCTCTGATTTTCCTCCACGATGAATTGGCTAAACGTTTGATTGGATTGACAGATTTCTCCCCTAAGGGGGTTTTCACATTTACTTACCCTCTTATTATAACCCAATCACGCTCATTATCTAAAACTCAGAAACGAGTTGTCAAGCAAAAAATTACCAATAAAAAGCCTCTCTAGAGGTAAGCACTGTTAATACCTTTACCACACCCACCTTCCCAATGCTTTTCTACACATACAAGCAGTGTGTATGTACGTATATGTTTATGTTGTGTAAAACATTTAACAAAAAATGAAATCATGATATATTGTAATCTTTTTTTTCATTTAGCCACTGTTGCAGCTTCTGTCCACATCTACATACGCACAGCCTTCACGTTATTTTCAAAGCGGCTCCGTCATACACCACTGCGTAGACAGTTCACACTTGAACTGGACTGATGGACTTTAAAAATGTTATATTTTTGCTGAACATTGTCCAGTTGGGATCCTTTTCAGAGGCCCTTTATTTGGCTTCACATGTAACATGTGCAGCTGAGTGCCTGGCACGTAGTAGGTGCTCCATAGATGTGGATGCCTGTCTCACACCCTGTATTTAGGGGACAATAGTTTTTGGAAGCTGAAAATATAATGGGTAAAAGTTGTATAATGATAATTTTTTGTGATCCTCAGTGCAGAGGTTCCTAGGTGAACTGCATCTATTCAAAAAGAGTTCTCTCTGTTCAAGTAGGGAACTAAAACACTTTTCCCCTCACTGCTGTCAGACCATCAGCAAGACCCATGGTCACCACTTCCAGAATTTTCTAGAATCTATCCTAGAGTCTCTCTTCTCCTGGAACCTGAGCCATCTGTGTCACTGGCCAGTCTTGCCCACTACAAAAGACTGGGTCTTTGCCAGTTTTGTATCTCTGTGATGGTGCGTACTAAGGGCTCAGCAAAAATAAAGATGTTTACCTCTACAACAAGTTAATATTATATTAGCTGTTTTCTAACATAATATTAACCTGCTATAGAGGCAAAAATCTTTTTGTGGTGTCTCTATTTAATAATCCTATATTAAATGTATTGCTATGAAGCATGCCGAAGAAGAAAGAAATTTCAGGAAATAATTTGCACATATTTCCAATTTCCTACACAACCTCTATGGTTACAGTTTAATAGAGTTAAGCCATAGATATTTATTTGTGCATACCTTCTCAAATGTAGTTAAAACTCATCACTGTATCTGCTTGACGTATTATGTTTTGAGGCAACTTTTTCAAGTTTTGTTGAGTTTCTGTATTTCTATCATGCAATTTTATAACCTGTTCCTGGATATTAATGGATTCAGAATCTATAGTTTTAAGAATGATCTTATAAGAAATGCTGAAGGAGTGGATATGTGTTCCTCGGCTCATTTATTCATTTACATGTCATTGATTACGTCATTGAACACCTACTGAGTCAGGTAGTGTTCTAGACCATAGTGCTACAATAGTGATGCATATTTTGTTTGATGTAGCATGTAGTCTGATGGACCAGAGTTTAAGTATTACTCTTTTTTAAATCATAAATAGATTTTTAAAGGCAATTTTCAGGTTACAAAAAAATTGAGCAGAAAGTGAGTTCCATATAATTCCTCTCCCTGCCTCAGTTTCCCTTTTATTATAAACCTCTTGCATTAATGCGGTGTACTTGTTAAAAATCCATGAACCAATACTGATAATCATTATTAACTCAAGTTCATGTCTTATGTTGGGGTTCGCTTTCAGTGTTGTACATTCTATTTTGACAAATGTCTCATGACATACATCCACCATTACAGTATCATAGAATAATCACATCGTCCTTACAATCCTCTGAGCTCTGCCTATTATCTCTTTCTCCCCCCTTGCTCCCCTAACCACTGGCAACCACTGATCTTTTTACTGTCTCTACAGTTTCGCTTTTCCAAAATGTCATATAGTTGGAATCATGCAGCACGCGGCCTTCTCAGACTGACTTCCTGACTTAGCAATATGCACTGAAGTTTCCTCCGTGTCTTTCCAGGGCTTCGCCTCATTTCTTTTTTCCTCTGAATAATGTGGCACTGTGTGACTATATTACAGTTCGTTTACCCATTCACCTACTGCAGGAAATCTTGGTTCCTTCCAAGTTTTGACAATTACGAATAAAGCTGCAATAAACATTCATGTGCAGGATTCTGTAGGGAGATAGGTTTTCAGCTCATCTGGGTAAATAACAAGGAACACAATTGCTGGATTGTGCGATAAGACTATGGTTAGCTCTGCAACAAACTGCCAGACTGTCTTCCAAAGTGGCTGCGCCATTTTGCATTCCCGTCAGCGTGAATTAGCGTTCCTGTTGCTCCACATCCTCACCGGCCTTTGCTGTCGTCAGTGCTTTGGACTTGGGCCCTTCTAATAGATGTGTAGTGGTACCTCCTTGTTGATTTAATTTGCAATTCCCCCATGACATCTGATGTTGAGTGTCTTTTCATATGTTTATTTGCCACCTGTATATCTTCTTTGATGAGGTGAGTAGTATATGCTTTGCATGCAAATGTCTGAAAGAAAAAAATTTCACTGAGTTTGGGGAAAAAAAAAATCACTCCAGAATAGCTGGAGCTTGCTTCCCCCTCTCTGTCCATGGTGGACACAGGGTTCTATGTGCTTAGCATCTAGAGCTCATTCTCCTGGTAACTGCCTCCATTGTCTTTCACGGAACCCCCTCTCTGGCATCCATGCAGCCTTGGTGGTTCTGTCATTAAGGTGTGACGTTCATGTTACCCAAACTCAGCCAATCAGTCTCTCTCTCTTGACTTTGAATCTTAAGCAAGTGAAGGCAGGGCCCAGGCCAGTAGTTGAGTTCGATCATTATGATCACAGCTCTCGACCATGGCATCCCCCAAACGATGGGCCTTTGGTTCGGCTCCCAGATTCCCAGAGCTTCTTTGGTTTCCTTCCTGTGTGAGGCCTGGTTGTTTAGCTTTTGCTTTAATTTAGCTCCTGCTTTAGCCTCCTAATAGAATCTTTCTCTTGCTTGTCACCCAGTGTGGATTTATGTGGGTTACATCCCAAGAATCCACACCGTAGACTTGTGAGCATATTTTAAGACAAAGGCCATATCTTATTTGTTTCTGTTTTCCCAATGCCACGCACAGTGTCTGAAGCCTGGCCAGCTCCTGGGGAACTAAAATTCATTGAACATTTTCTGGATGATAGGCATTTTATAAACTTTATCTTACTAAATGCGCAAAAGCAACACTTTGTGGGTGGTGTTATCACCTTCACTTTCTATGAAACAGAGACCCAGAGGATAAATATCTTCCCTAAATTGTATGATAATAAGTGGTGCAGCCCAGCTTGTCTGAGAATCTTCCATGAAGACAGATAACACCCACAACATACTACATCGATTGAGTAAATCAATGGACGAATAAATGTGTAAAGTAAAAGATGAAAGCTAGGAAAACCAGAATGAAAGGTTTTAAAAATAAATCAGAATATTAGGATAGTTTATAATGGTCAGCTTCTACCAATAGAATGTTTGTTCTAAATTCAGTCCATTAGTATGACCATCTTTTGGGAACATTTTTTAAAAGTGCAGGTTCAAGAGTTTCACTTCAGACCTAATGAACAAAATCCTGTGGGGGAGGAGCCTGAGGAATCTGTATTTTTGACACTGTGCCCAGTTGATTCTGATGTACTCCATGGGTGGGAACCTCAGTGGTTATATGTTTATGGGTAGGGAAAGCTTGCAGTGACCTAGGATATGGTTTTTAGATCTGTCTTTGTGCATGGTAACATCATCTGGTAAGTGGATGCACACTTAGATTTTGAATTTTCATTTGGAGGGCACACTTTCTTCCTGTGGCTCTCAGAGTGCTTTATGTTGGGACCACCATTCCCTGAAGGGTCCCCAAGACTTCCCAATACTGTCTGTCCTACATGACTTTCTAGATTACCTCTCTTCCCCGCCCCCCCCCCTCGCCAATCCAGTGATCCCAAAGTCACTCTCCTTACATTAGGAACAGAGCCATCTAGATTATGAGCCTCTCAAAGGGAAAGATTTGTCCTATTTATTTATCCCTAGCAGTTAGCATAGAGATGGTCATTATCATCAGGGAAACAGCAATTCATAGTTTCCTTTAGTTTGGTGAATATTTCTACAAAAACCATAAAACTCTAGACTCCTAGATGGGGCCTCTCTTTGATAGAGAAGCAATAAAGTTGGGCAAGATGCTCAGAGGTTTACTCAACCAGGCAGATACCTGGGTTCAAATCCCAGTTCTGCATTTTGCTTATTGAATGCCCTTGAATAGGACTCTAAACCTTTCCAACCCTTTCCTTTTTTATCTCTTAAAAGGAGAAAATAATGCTTGGCTTCTGGGGCTGTTTTGCAGATTCCATGATACAATCATACATATAAAGCTCTCAGGAAGTGCCTGCCACAGTTCTTAACTGCTAAATTATTTTCCTTATCATCCTTCTTACATTCCATTTTGTCTGGGAAACTAAAAGCTTATTTGAAAACATCAAAATCCTTATCATCCATGCATGTTTTAATACACATAAACCCATCAGCAGGTGATAGGACTTGTAATAATGTCATTTTTATTTATCTCTTTTATTTTTTTCAATAGCTTGGCTTACCTGGATGGAGACAGGCATGATAAAAAAGTTTTTAAATACCTTGGGTCTGCGAAACTCTGCTAGTTTTCACACAAAGAAAACCTGTATTAATAAAATATGACTCCAGTGCCTTAGAAATCTACATCAAAAAAAGGCTCTGTGATTATATAAATAGTCTCCGCCTAGCTGTTCTTTTGGCCCAAAGCAAACATGGAGCTCAATTACAGAACTGGGGTGCTAGGCATTGAAATTACATGTTTGGTACCTGCCACTCACAGGTAAAATTATCAACTGTTCAAAACTTCTCCATGGTTCTCTCGCTTTCTATTGTCCTAGAGGTCGTGCTGTTCTCAATTTAGGACTCTGTGACTGCCGTGTCTCATCCAAGAGCTCATCTTCCCAGACAAGTCTGCAATCGTTTCTTTTTTAAAGATTTTATTTATTTATTCATGAGAGACAGAGAGAGAGAGGGGCAGAGGCAGAAGGAGAAGCAGGCTCCCTGCAGAGCAGGGAGCCCGATGCAGGACCCTATCCCAGGACCCTGGGATCATGACCTGAGCCGAAGGCAGATGCTTAACCGACTGAGCCACCCAGGCGTCCCCTGCAATTGTTTCTTAAGAGCCTTATTTATTTTTACTAAGCTTTCCAAATACAGGCAGCAGTTACAGCTGGAGGAAAGAAGGGCATTCACCACTAATTTCATGTACCCACCCGTCCTCTGTCTGTCCTTCCTTCTGTCTGTCCTTCCGTCCAGCCAGCAGTATTTGCTGTGCCCCCAACCCGGTGATTCTTCCATTGATTCAGCCAATGTGTATTACGTGCCTCCTGGGATGTTGTATTTGCTAAGTGCCCGAGATAGGACGGTGAGGAAAGACAGTCATTGTTCTTCGTCTCATGGGGCTCGCGTTCAAGCAGGAGAGAGACGCTTACAAAATGGTCAGATATGTGAATCTACACATTAAGGTAATAATGGCAAATTTAATAAATGCAGTAAAAGAAAGGCCATGGAGTCATGAGAGCTTATAATGGTGATGGTGAAAGGTAACTGAATCAGTAGGGTCATAGACATTCTTCCCAGGGGAATGGAGATTGCGCTGAGGTCTAAAGAATAAATAAGAGTGAATTAGGAAAGAAGGGAGGGGTGCATGTTAAGGGAAGAGGGGACAGCAGGTACTCCCCTGCGATGGGGGGGGGCATGGTGAGTAGAATGCACTGAACACTGTGAGTACAGCTGGAGCAGAGAGAAGGCAGGAGGAGGGTGGGAGAGGAGGTACGGAGCAAGGCAGAGGCCAGATCCTGTGGAGGTTTGTAGGCCACTTTAAGGAATTTGGATATGATTCTTAGAGCATTCCAAAGGCACCAAGGGTTTTCAGCAGGGGTATCCAACAGCTGCGGGGAAGTGCAGGGTAAAGAGGCAGTGTGGGTACGGAGAGTTCTGTCCGGAGGCTTTAGCAGCAGCTCAAATGACAGATGCTGCACGCTTGAGGTGAACATTGTCTTAAAACTCTGAAGATTGATGGGGAAATGTTTTATTCTGGGATCCTGTAAGGTAGCTGCGGACAGAACTTGTAAACAGACAAACTGGCACGTAAACAACAAAAGATGGAACGACAGCAGCGTAGTAGACTTTTGAAACAGGAGTTAGATGCAGATCAGAATGGCTTCTTGAGGTTGGGACTTAATATGGACTGTGAAGGAGATAAGGAAGGAGAAACACAGAGGGCATTTCAGACTGGTGGGAGCAAGTCAACAAAGCCATAGAGAAGGAAATTTGCATTGTATAGAGGAAGCAGGGGAGGCAAAAGAAAAAAAATGCTGAGAGTACAGAGCAGCTGTGACCATCTTTCCAGACAAAGTGATTAGTCATGACTCTTTTTTTTTTTTTTTTAAAGATTTTTTATTTATTTATTTGAGAGAGAGAATGAGAGAGAGCAAGCACATGAGAGGGGGGAGGGTCAGAGGGAGAAGCAGACTCCCTGCCGAGCAGGGAGCCCGATGCGGGACTCGATCCAGGGACTCCAGGATCATGACCTGAGCCAAAGGCAGTCGCTTAACCAACTGAGCCACCCAGGCGCCCAGTCATGACTCTTGATTTCATGGCAGAAACCCAGCTCAAACTGGCTCAGTGCAAGAAGTAAATTTATTTGCTGATATAAATGAAAATTACTTGTGTAAGTAACTTCAGGTAAAGCTGGATCCAGGTGCTCAAATAGTAGTGCCGAGACCTTTTCTCTCTCCATCTCTTGACTCTGTTTTTCTTTTTTTTTTTAATTTTTTTTTGTTATGTTAATCCCCATACATTACATCATTAGTTTTAGATGTGGTGTTCCATGATTCATTGTTTGTGCATAACACCCAGTGCTCCATGCAGAACGTGCCCTCCTCAATACCCATCACCAGGCTAACCCATCCTCCCACCCCCCTCCCCTCTAGAACCCTCAGTTTGTTTTTCAGAGTCCATCGTCTCTCATGGTTCGTCTACCCCTCCGATTTCCCCCCCTTCATTCTTCCCCTCCTGCTATCTTCTTTTTTTTTTTTTCTTAACATATATTGCATTATTTGTTTCAGAGGTACAGATCTGAGATTCAACAGTCTTGCACAATTCACAGCGCTTACCAGAGCACATACCCTCCTCAGTGTGTATCACCCAGTCACCCCATCCCTCCCACCCCACCCCCCACTCCAGCAACCCTCAGTTTGTTTCCTGAGATTAAGAATTCCTCATATCAGTGAGGTCATATGATACATGTCTTTCTCTGTTTGACTTATTTCGCTCAGCATAACACCCTCCAGTTCCATCCACGTCGTTGCAAATGGCAAGATCTCATTTCTTTTGATGGCTGCATAATATTCCATTGTGTATATATACCACATCTTCTTTATCCATTCATCTGTCGATGGACATCTTGGCTCTTTCCACAGTTTGGCTATTGTGGACATTGCTGCTATAAACATCGGGGTGCACGTACCCTTTCGGATCCCTACATTTGTATCTTTGGGGTAAATACCCAGTAGTGCAATTGCTGGATCGTATGGTAGCTCTATTTTCAACTTTTTGAGGAACCTCCATACTGTTTTCCAGAGTGGTTGCACTAGCTTGCATTCCCACCAACAGTGTAGGAGGGTTCCCCTTTCTCCGCATCCCCGCCAACATCTGTCGTTTCCTGACTTGTTAATTTTAGCCATTCTGACTGGTGTGAGGTGGTATCTCATTGAGGTTTTGATTTGGATTTCCCTGATGCCAAGCGATGTTGAGCACTTTTTCATGTGTCTGTTGGCCATTTGGATGTCTTCTTTGGAAAAATGTCTGTTCATGTCTTCTGCCCATTTCTTGATTGGATTCTTTGTTCTTTGGGTGTTGAGTTTGATAAGTTCTTTATAGATTTTGGATACTAGCCCTTTATCTGATATGTCATTTGCAAATATCTTCTCCCATTCTGTCGGTTGACTTTTGGTTTTGTTGACTGTTTCCTTTGCTTTGCAGAAGCTTTTTATCTTGATGAAGTCCCAATAGTTCATTTTTGCCCTTGCTTCCCTTCCCTTTGGCAATGTTTCTAGGAGGAAGTTGCTGTGGCTGAGGTCGAAGAGGTTGCTGCCTGTGTTCTCCTTTAGGATTTTGATGGACTCCTGTCTCACATTGAGGTCTTTCAACCATTTGGAGTCTATTTTTGTGTGTGGTATAAGGAAATGGTGCAGTTTCATTCTTCTGCATGTGGCTATCCAATTTTCCCAACACCATTTGTTGAAGAGACTGTCTTTTTTCCATTGGACATTCTTTCCTGCTTTGTCAAAGATTAGTTGACCATAGAGTTGAGGGTCCATTTCTGGGCTCTCTCTTCTGTTCCATTGATATATGTGTCTGTTTTTGGGCCAGTACCATACTGTCTTGATGATGACAGCTTTGTAATAGAGCTGGAAGTCCGGAATTGTGATGCCGCCAGCTTTGCTTTTCTTTTTCAACATTCCTCTGGCTATTCGGGGTCTTTTCTGGTTCCATACAAATTTTAGGATTATTTGTTCCATTTCTTTGAAAAAAGTGGATGGTATTTTGATGGGGATTGCATTGAATGTGTAGATTGCTCTAGGTAGCATTGACATCTTCACAATATTTGTTCTTCCAATCCATGAGCATGGAACGTTTTTCCATTTCTTTGTGTCTTCCTCAATTTCTTTCATGAGTATTTTATAGTTTTCTGAGTACAGATCCTTTGCCTCTTTGGTTAGATTTATGCCTAGGTATCTTATGGTTTTGGGTGCAATTGTAAATGAGATCGACTCCTTAATTTCTCTTTCTTCTGGCTTGTTGTTGGTGTATAGGAGTGCCACTGACTTCTGTGCATTGATTTTATATCCTGCCACTTGACTGAATTCCTGTATGAGTTCTAGCAGCTTTGAGGTGGAGTCTTTGGGGTTTTCCACATAAAGTATCATATCATCTGCAAAGAGTGAGAGTTTGACTTCTTCTTTGCCGATTTGGATGCCTTTGATTTCTTTTTGTTGTCTGATTGCTGTGGCTAGGACTTCTAATACTATGTTGAATAGCAGTGGTGATAGTGGACATCCCTGCCGCGTTCCTGACCTTAGGGGGAAAGCTCTCAGTTTTTCCCCATTGAGAATGATATTCACTGTAGGTTTTTCATAGATGGCTTTTATGATATTGAGGTATGTACCCTCTATCCCTATACTCTGAAGAGTTTTGATCAAGAAAGGATGCTGTGCTTTGTCAAATGCTTTTTCTGCATCTATTGAGAGGATCATATGATTCTTGTTCTTTCTTTTGTTAATGTATTATATCACGTTGATTGATTTGCGGATGTTGAACCAACCTTGCAGCCCAGGGATAAATCCGACTTGGTCGTGGTGAATAATCCTTTTAATGTACTATTGGATCCTATTGGCTAGTATTTTGGTGAGAATTTTTGCATCCATGTTCATCAGGGATATTGGTCTGTAGTTCCCCTTTTTAATGGGGTCTTTGTCTGGTTTTGGGATCAAGGTAATGGTGGCCTCATAAAATGAGTTTGGAAATTTTCCTTCCATTTCTATTTTTTGGAACAGTTTCAGAAGAATAGGTATTAATTCTTCTTTAAATGTTTGGTAGAACTCCCCTGGGAAGCCATCTGGCCCTGGGCTTTTGTTTTTTGGGAGATTTTTGATGATTGCTTCAATTTCCTTAGTGGTTATAGGTCTGTTCAGGTTTTCTATTTCTTCCTGGTTCAGTTTTGGTAGTTGATACATCTCTAGGAATGCATCCATTTCTTCCAGGTTATCTAATTTGCTGGCATAGGGTTGCTCATAGTATGTTCTTATAATTGTTTGTATTTCTTTGGTGTTGGTTGTGATCTCTCCTCTTTCATTCATGATTTTGTTGATTTGGGTCCTTTCTCTTTTCTTTTTGATAAGTCTGGCCAGGGGTTTATCAATCTTGTTAATTCTTTCAAAGAACGAGCTCCTAGTTTCGTTGATCTGTTCTACTGTTCTTTTAGTTTCTATTTCATTGATTTCTGCTCTGATCTTTATTATTTCTCTTCTCCTGCTGGGTTTAGGCTTTATTTGCTTTTCTTTCTCCAGCTCCTTTAGGTGTAGGGTTAGGTTGTGTACTTGAGACCTTTCTTGTTTCTTGAGAAAGGCTTGTATAGCTATATACTTGCCTCTTAGGACTGCCTTTGCTGCATCCCAAAGATTTTGAATAGTTGTGTTTTCATTTTCATTGGTTTCCATGAATTTTTTTAATTCTTCTTTAATTTCCTGTTTGACCCATTCATTCTTTAGTAGGATGCTCTTTAGCCTCCATGTATTTGAGTTCTTTCCGACTTTCCTCTTGTGATTGAGTTCTAGTTTCAAAGCATTGTGGTCTGAAAATAGGCAGGGAATGATCCCAATCTTTTGGTACAGGTTGAGACCTGATTTATGACCTAGGATGTGATCGATTCTGGAGAATGTTCCATGGGCACTAGAGAAGAATGTGTATTCCGTTGCTTTGGGATGGAATGTTCTGAATATGTCTGTGAAGTCCATTTGGTCCAGTATGTCATTTAAAGTCTTTATTTCCTTGTTGATCTTTTGCTTAGACGATCTGTCCATTTCAGTGAGGGGGGTGTTAAAGTCCCCCACTATTATTGTATTGTTGTCGATGTGTTTCTTTGCTTTTGTTATTAATTGCCTTATATAATTGGCTGCTCCCATGTTAGGGGCCTAGATATTGACTCTGCTTTTTCTTTTTTGTATTAGTTTCATTCCCAGGAATGCTTCTTCCTGGAGTAAAGATGATGCCAGCTGATCTAGATTTATCCACCGCTTAGACAACCCAGGTGGTAGAACCAACAGTTTTAGCAGAGGTTGGCGATATCTGTCTTATTGGCTTAGCTGATGTCACAAACCAATTCTGGAAACAATCACTAAGCCCAGGACATCCAATGTTCTGATCTTGGATTTTATTTATATATTCTTTTTTTTTTTTTTTTTTGGAACTGGGGATTGGTCATTGTCCCCTTTCCCAAACCAAATGGATTAATGGAAGGGAGGAAAGTTTCTCCATTGGAAAGTAGAATGCTGTTATGAGAAGAAGATGAAACATACACCTGGAAGGTGAATTAGCAAACAAACAAATCATACAGATGTTTACTATATCACAGGAGGCTAAAATGAGTAATTTGGTGGGCTTGGGAAGAGTGCCGTCATTTTAAGAGATTCCCTCTTGACTTATTGAAGAATGAGTTGTGATAACACCTTGGGACACATACTAGTTTCATATTAAAGACACAGAGGGACTCTCTTCTTATGGAATAACCACATCTGCATTTTGTCTTTGAGATTGGTGGTGTTTCCTAGAAGCTAGAGAATCTTCAAATGTTTGACTCTCCCTAAGACTGGGGGCAAGAGAGCTATGCTCTCTGTTCCTAAGTTGACATTCATTTGTTATGGTGTTTTACAAAAACAGCATGAAAATTGTCATAGAATTGGGATTTGAGTCATACCTGGAAGGTAGACGACAATTTGAGTCATTGTTTCCTATTTTTCTAGTGGATGGAGATTGATATGGGTTTTTGATCATAATTCAAGTAAGATATGTCCTTGACAATGATTCAAGAGAGGTATCTAATTTAGAGCCCTTATTCTCCCATAAGTTATTTTTTTTTCTTGTTCTTCTCTGAATTCCTTCATCTTTTACTGGATTTTTAAAAAAATTTAATTTTATGTTCATTTCATTTTATCTTGATTAAGCTTTGAAAGGGCTTTCTGAGGATCTTATTTTGGCTGATAATTAATTTTAAGGTATTCTTTCTGGCTCATAATAGCTTTTGTTATTGTATAATTAAAAACGAAATTAGAATATTTCTGCCCCCTCACTTTTGTGAAGCCTATAATCCAGCTCCTGGTGACAACTGGGATGTCACAATTGAGTGCAGAGCAGGGAGGTTTCACTCTCTGTTCCAACTAAATTAAAACCCCAGGAAGAGGAAACAAAGTAAATATCAAATCATGTAACAAGAAAGATGAAATTTTATTGTATGTGAATTCCCCTCACCATTGAACACCTTCAGCCTTTTCAGGGTTCCAAGACAAATTGGTGTCAGGATTAAATTATCTTTACCAATCACAGCACTCACTACCTTCTTGTGGTTTACATGTTCCCAGGGAAGTAAAAGGGGCAGGTCCCCAGCCTCAGGCAAAGGAGGGCATGAAAGAAAACTATGATATCCCGGGCTTCCTTCTGGGCCCCACTCTCCACTTTCAGGAGAGCTGTGGTAGATAGAATTCTACAGATGCCTCCAGAGTCCCATGTCCAGGTTATCCAGTCAAACATGAATCTTGGTGCTGCTATGAGGAGATTTTGCTGATGGAATTAAGGTCCCGAGTCAGCTGCCCTGCAGATAATAAGTTTATTCGGGTGGGTCTGGCCAATCACATGGGCCCTCTAAAATTAGAGTGTTTTCACTGGCTGATGACAGAAGGAGAAGTCAGAGATACTCAAGACACTTCAAGAGGATTCAAGGCACCATGACAATCCTGTTTTGGAGATGGAAGGGCCACATGTCAGGACCAGAAAGCACCCACTGGAAACTGAGAACAGCTCCTGGCCAACAGTGAGCCCTTACTGACTGTTTAATGGGACCTCGAGTCCTTAAACCACAAGGAACTGAGTTCTGTCAACCACCTGAATGAACCTGGAAGTGCATTCTCCCCTGGAGCCTCCAGATGAGAGCATGACCTGGCCAACACCTGGACTGGTGGAACCTGCCCAGACTTCTGGCTTCCACACCTACAAAACCCAAGATAATAAGTATTCTTATTGCATACTAATAATTGGGTATTGTTTTAATCAGCTAAGTTTGTGGCAATTTGTTATACAGGGTAGAAAACTAATTCAGGAATTGAAAAGGCAGATATGTCAGGCCACATAGAAGTAATTGGATGCTAAGACTCTGACATAGATCTCTGACTTCAAGATCAGTCTTAAAAGTACAGGAAACTGGCACACAACTGAGATCACGTATGTCTCAGTACCTGTTCAGCAACAGTTTTTAAAATGTATTTTTTTAATGAGGAGATGAAAGAAAAATCAAAACCTAATAGTACTCTGTTCAAATAGCCTATCTGTCTCACCAATCTCTAAATATTTTAGTGACACTACATCCATGAGATCAAGAGCTGAGTAGTGGGGAAAAGAAAAGTGAATTCTTGGATGCGAGTTCCATGATGGTAGGCATGTGTCCGTGTAATTCTCCTTGTATCCCCCGTGAGAAGCATTCACCGAATGAATGAACAGAAGAGTGGGAGACAGGTGTCAATGTCTGGAGACACTTTTGGTTGTCACGACCGAGGGAGGTGCTCCTGGTGTCTAGTACGTAGAGGCCAGGGATGTTGCTAAACCCCCCACTGTGCACGGGACATCCCCACCCCCTAACACACACAGCCAATAGTGATGAAGTTGAGAGCTCCAAAATTAGCAGATCTTTATTTCTCAGTGGGATGGACTTTTCTCCTACTTCCTTGTCATGACCCTTATGACTTCCACAGATAGCAACTTCTTAATGGTTTTCTGAAATATTTAATCATCTGTCTCAAATCTCCATCTTTGGAATCCATCTGAATGTTTGGCTCCTGAGCATTTACTGGGGCCTTTAACCCTTTCCCTCCCAACCTGGCTCTGGGTGCTCATGACAGCCAGCATAGATGAGCACCAGCCCCATGCCAGGAGCTGGACTGAATGACTAATGTCATTGCCTCATTTTGTCCTCATGGCGATTCTGCAATGCAAACACTGTCACTCCATTTCATTTATTGGGGAACTTGAAGAGCCAGTCGAGGTAATATGCTGAAGATCATAAAGCCACTGAACGTTCAAGCTGCATCCTGACTCCAGACCCCACATCCTGCTAACAGTGCTTTATGCCTTCTTCTTTACCCATTGTGACCATCCTTGCTTCAATTTTTTGTCGTGGAAAATGCCCTAATATTTTTGCCAGCCCTGACCTTTGTCATCATTGCCTATCTGCTCATACTCGTGATTTTTATTACACTATTTCTAACCTGCTGCCATCCTCTGAAGTATCTGATCACTTTGCCACCTCCTTACCTAATACACCACATGGCTGACCAGGTGAAGTAAAATGGAAAACTGGAGAAATATATCACTCTTCACGGAGCAACCAGAACCATCTTTTTCTGACATACTTTTTTAAAAAATTTTTTTATTGTTATGTTAATCACCATACATTACATCATTAGTTTTTGATGTAGTGTTCCATGATTCATTGTTTGTGCATAACACTCAGTGCTCCATGCAGAACGTGCCCTCTTTAATACCTATCACCAGGCTAACCCATCCTCCCACCCCCCCTCCCCTCTAGAACCCTCAGTTTGTTTTTCAGAGTCCATCGTCTCTCATGGTTTGTCTCCCCCTCCATTTCCCCCCCTTCATTCTTCCCCTCCTGCTATCTTCTTCTTTTTTTTTTTCTTAACATATATTGCATTATTTGTTTCAGAGGTACAGATCTGAGATTCAACAGTCTTGCACAATTCACAGTGCTCACCAGAGCACATACCCTCCCCAGTGTCTATCACCCAGTCACCCCATCCCTCCCACCCCACCCCCCACTCCAGCAACCCTCAGTTTGTTTCCTGAGATTAAGAATTCCTCATATCAGTGAGGTCATATGATACATGTCTTTCTCTGTTTGACTTATTTCGCTCAGCATAACACCCTCCAGTTCCATCCACGTCGTTGCAAATGGCAAGATCTCATTCCTTTTGATGGCTGCATAATATTCCATTGTGTATATATACCACATCTTCTTTATCCATTCATCTGTCGATGGACATCTTGGCTCTTTCCACAGTTTGGCTATTGTGGACATTGCTGCTATAAACATCAGGGTGCACGTACCCTTTCGGATCCCTACATTTGTATCTTTGGGGTAAATACCCAGTAGTGCAATTGCTGGATCGTATGGTAGCTCTATTTTCAACTTTTTGAGGAACCTCCATACTGTTTTCCAGAGTGGTTGCACTAGCTTGCATTCCCACCAACAGTGTAGGAGGGTTCCCCTTCCTCTGCATCCCCGCCAACATCTGTCGTTTCCTGACTTGTTCATTTTAGCCATTCTGACTGGTGTGAGGTGGTATCTCATTGAGGTTTTGATTTGGATTTCCCTGATGCCGAGCGATATTGAGCACTTTTTCATGTGTCTGTTGGCCATTTGGATGTCTTCTTTGGAAAAATGTCTGTTCATGTCTTCTGCCCATTTCTTGATTGGATTCTTTGTTCTTTGGGTGTTGAGTTTGATGAGTTCTTTATAGATTTTGGATACTAGCCCTTTATCTGATATGTCATTTGCAAATATCTTCTCCCATTCTGTCGGTTGTCTTTTGGTTTTGTTGACTGTTTCCTTTGCTGTGCAAAAGCTTTTTATCTTGATGAAGTCCCAATAGTTCATTTTTGCCCTTGCTTCCCTTGCCTTTGGCGATGTTTCTAGGAGGAAGTTGCTGTGGCTGAGGTCGAAGAGGTTGCTGCCTGTGTTCTCCTTTAGGATTTTGATGGACTCCTGTCTCACATTGAGGTCTTTCAACCATTTAGAGTCTATTTTTGTGTGTGGTGTAAGGAAATGGTCCAGTTTCATTCTTCAGACATACTTTTGATCATGGCTCACCCATCTCTTCAGTGACTCCCCATTTCTTTGGGGATCCAATATCTTGAATGTGACCCACCAAGCCCTGCATGATCTTGTCCACACCCTTCTCTCTCGCAGGGTAGGCTGGGCTGTAGAAGTAAATAAATTTTTTTTTTTTTGACAGAGAGAGACACAGCGAGAGAGAGAACACAAGCAGGGGGAGTGGGAGAGGGAGAAGTAGGCTTCCCATGGAGCAGGGAGCCTGATGTGGGGCTTGATCCCAGGACCCTGGGATCATGACCTGAGCCGAAGGCAGACGCTTAATGACTGAGCTACCCAGGCACCCCATAAATAGATTTAAAAATATATAATGATTCAAACACAAAAGGAGTATATTTCTCGCTCACACAAAAGCCTAAACACACATTACAGGGTGGCTCACAGTTTTCCTAGGGGACCCAGGGTCTTTCCATCCTTGGGCTCCTTCCTGTGGGGCCTCATCATCATCTTCATCCCACACGTCAATTGAGAGAGAAATGTGGAAGGAGGACAGCTGCTACTTTAGGGTTAGGGGCACCTCACTTCCTTCACATTCCTCTGGCCACACCCAATTGCAGGGGAAGCTGGAGAATGCAGTCTGGCTGCGTCCCTCCAGAACAGGAAGATAAGGGCTTTGGTGTGTCTTTCTAAATCAACTTATCATTACTTTATCTTCTCTCCATGTGCTATAATCATGCTGCCTCTCCTGGTCTTTAAAGGCACCATGCTTATTTTTCCACAGGGCCTTTGCATATACTTCCTGTGGACAGAGAGATGGAGCCCATTCCTGATGGAGTTACCACTTCTTCAGCCCTCAGCCCGTGTGTGATTTCCCCAGGGAAGACCTCCCTGATAATTCCCCCCCACACACTGCCATCAACAAGACTTTTTTTTGTTATATGCATTCACAGAATCCTGGTCAGTTCCTTCACACTGCTTACCTCCATTTAAAAATAAAAAAAAATGCCCTCGGGGCGCCTGGGTGGTGCAGTTGGTTAAGCATCCGACTCTAGATTTTGGCTTAGGTCATGATCTCAGGGTCGTGAGATTAAGCCCCGTGTCGGCTTTGCACTCTGTGTGGAGTCTGCTTAAGATTCTCTTTCTCCCCCTCCCTCTGCCTCCCCCTCTCCCTCTATATAAAAAAAAAAAAGTCTTCATTTGCATGATGGTTTTCATTAATGTCTGACTCACCCATTAAATCACAAGCTCTAAGACAGATGGAGAGGTGTCTGCTTTGCTCATATTGAATTCCAGGTACCATGATTCCTATAGCCACTCAAATATTTGTCAAATAAAAAAAATAAGGAGTTAGAATCCCATCAGTGGACTCATGTAATGCTTCATTGATCACATTCTTACTACTCTGATACTGCTTTTATGAACTAAGTCACTGAGTTACTCAGGAAACTATTGGGAAGTAGAGTCTTAACACATAAACCAACTTTCTTTTTATAGGTCTTTCTCCTTTTGCTCCTTTGCTCCCTTCCTATGTATTTATTCATCAAACATATTGAGTCTGTATCAGCCATTATACCGGGTCCTGAGTATGTGTGAATAAATAAGCCACATTTTCTGTCCTCAAAGAATTCTAGATAGCAAAGGAAATTGACACATATTCAAAAACTAGACAATAGTATTATTCTTGCTGTAATAGAGGTGTGAATGAAAGGTGATGTTTTGAGCCAGGATGGTAGAATATGATTGTGTTCCTAGAACAAATACTTTACATTATCTTTGCCGACAGGCTCTAAGTGCAAAAAAAACGATGTTAATTATCTTATGTTAGCCTAGAGCTTTATATTTTGCAGAGTTCTTTTAGATATGTTACTTCCTTTCAGACTCCAGGGCCGGGTAGGCCAAGTATGACTGGCAACGTTTCACTGACAAATAAAAAGAAACTCAGGGAAGTTGTGAGTTTTGCTAAGAGCTTACAGTTGCTGAATCACAGGGAGTTGGGGATGGGGTGGTGCCTGAGGAAGGGCTGGGATGGCCTGGCTGATGGGGGACACGTCAGGTTTAGAGCAATGGTTGTTTATCATCTGGTCTAGATACATTTCACTTTAAGAACTTCCACGGACATCCTGGCTGGGATACCAAGCTGCCCAACTGCCCAACTTTCTAACCCTGTTATGTTACTAAACTCCACTGCCTCATTCTGTAAATTGTATTAATTTTCTTTTTTAAAAATACCTTTCTACGTTCAAAAATTACATATACATATGGTGAAAAAAACCAACAGTGAAAAAGAATATAGAAGGGAAGTGAATTTTTCCCTATTTCCCCGGGAAGCCAGTCCCTCAGTCCCCTCCCTAGAGACAATTACAGCTTCTTCTGTATCATTTACAAAACACTGTGTGAAACGTATAAATTGTTAAATACAAATGGGAGTATACTATTCTCATGGGGCTGCCACTTGCATTTTCTGCTCACTATGTCTGAGGTTTTCTGTATCATAATACACAGATTTCCTCATTCTTTCTCACACCTATGGAGTGTTATCATGCAGGGACTATTTACTTATTTAACACATATGAATATTATATAATAAATATATGATGTGACACATATTATATAATATATATTATATACTTAAACTGTTCCAGAGTATCTTTTCTTCAGTCACACAACAGGCTTTGAAAATACCTGTTTATTCATATGCTCCCTAAGCACTATGTATTGATCTTTGCTACTATCTTTAGATTACAAATGTGAGTATCTTTATATATGTTCAAAAGTCATATAGTCCCACATACAAACATCATTATAAAGCTTTGTCTCACTTGTATAAATTGGGATGATGATCTTTTAAATTAAGTGTTCTTAATTTAATTAATATTTTGTCATATGGATTTTAAATACTTTTACTCTTTTGGTCATTTGGTTTTTGATAATAAAGGCAAAAATTGAATAGTCCTATCTATAATCCACTGATTAGAGAGATTGTCCCTATTTCAAGACTAGAAAGATATTGCTTAGAAACTAAGATTAATTTCTTAAACTCTCATGTTTTCTTCTAGTGCTTTTAAGATTTCATTTCTTATTGTTCATATCACTGGGATGATGATTTTTTTTTTTAAAGATTTTATTTATTTGAGAGAGAGAGAGAGAGAGTGAGAAACAGCATGAGAGGGGAGAGGGTCAGAGGGAGAAGCAGGCTCCCTGCTGAGCCGGGAGCCCGATGTGGGACTCGATCCCAGGACTCCAGGATCGTGACCTGAGCCGAAGGCAGTCAGAAGGCAGTTGCTTAACCAACTGAGCCATCCAGGTGCCCCGGGATGATGATTTTTGATAAGAGAAATGATGTAGAGATTCAGTTTTATTTTATTTTATATTTAGAAAACTTTGTAGCAGTCCTGAATCCATTATTGAATAACCCATCTTTCCCCCACTGATTTAAAATGCAAACTTTATCATAAATTAAATCTCCATCTATATTTGTTTCTGTTTTTTAATTCAATTTTGTTCCATTAATCTTTCTTTCCATTCTGTGTCAGGCATGTGTTAAGCAATTTACATTCATTATCTCATTAAATTACTCTAACTTTATAATGTTTTGTCTTTTGAGCCTAATCCTGCCACCTACTTACACTGCTTTTCAGGGTCTTTCTGGTTATTTTTGTATCATTATTTTTCCCTGAGACCTTGTTTCCTTCCTAAAAAAACTCAACCAGTCAATGAAATAAACTTCCTGGGATTCTAATAGAGATCACATTACCTTCATATTTTAATTTAGGGAGATTTGATTTTTTTAATAAGATTGAGCTATTTTAGAAAAGAGTAGCAAATATTGTTCCATTTATTAATACCTTCTATATTCTAATAGTTATGTGTTATAGGTTTTTAAAGATCCTATATATATATTTATTTTTTAATATTTTATTTATTTGACAGAGAGAGATAGTGAGAGCAGGAACACAAGCAGGGGGAGTGGGGGAGGGAGAAGCAGGCTTCCCGCTGAGCAGGGAGCCTGATGTGGGGCTCAATCCCAGGACCCTGGGATCATGACCTGAGCTGAGGGCAGACGCCTAATGACTGAGCCACCCAGGCGCCCCATAAGATCCTATATATTTCTTATTAAATTTATTTGCTGGTATTTAAAAATCTTTTTTCTGCTTTTGAAATGAAAGCTATTCTTCCTTTATACTTTCCAGATGTTTTTATTATGTCTACATTATACATCTCTATTAAAGTATCCACTATTCCTAAAATAATAAATAAATATGGAACTTAATCAAATATCTTTTTGTAATGTTTAGAATATCATAGGTTTTGTGGGCCCTGACCACCCAATAGGGCAAATTATGTCAACAGGTTATGAAACTCACTTGCGCACAGTGAGTCATTCTTTCAGTAGCTAATTTTGTTGTTGTTCTTAATATTTTATTTAAAAATTTTTGCATTAATACCTATATGTCAGATCAGTTGGTTGTGTTCTTGTGCTTTGTCAAAGGTAAGTACCAGTGATGTCAAGACCTCACAAAATGGTTTTGGATGTGTGTGTGTGTGTGTGTGTGTGTGTGTGTGTGTGTTTCCCTTCTGCATGTTCTGGAACAATTTAAATAGGTTTGGAGTTGTCTGATCATTGAAGGTTTATTGGATTCATTTGTGAGAGGCTCAGGCCCTATGTGGCCCCTTTGGGTGGGGGGCAATGGGGACATCTTGGGTTGCATTCCTTAGAAGCAGAGCCTGAGACAAGGATTCTTATGAAAGACTTTTGGGGGGGGGTGCTCAAGGAAAGGAAACGAGGAAGCAGGATGTGGCAGGGGAAGGATTTCAGCAAGGATGAGGTCACAACTGGAGTTGAGCCTCAGCCTGATGCCAGCTAGGAGCAGGAACAGCATCACAGGCTTAGTCTTCTTGAGCCTAGGAGGCTGGGCATTCAAACTCCCATGTCATTCAAGCATTGGCTGCCCCCTGCTTCTTTAAGCAGCCCCTACTCCTCCAGGGAATGGGGCACGGGTAGAAAAATAACCTCCCTGGAAATGCAGGAGGCTCCTTCTGGGCAGAGAACAATTCTCTGGAGAAGGAAGCAACGAGAAGCTGTTAGCAGCCAACACTCTCAGCCTCTGGAGCATGGGTGTCCTGGCCCAGTGAAGGGGGTCTGGTGGAGGAGCTCCAGCGACACCAAGTGCAGGGGTAAGAAACTCTCTGACCCCTGGACTCCTTAGGTTTATGATCTCCTGAAGATGGTTTTTCCTATGACAAAATTTGGAGCATAGTCAATCAAATCCCTCCCAACAAATTCTTATTCTCTATACTACTGATTACCACTAATTATTCCACTTTATTAAAAATGACTTTAAAATATAGGAATATTTTTATTAAAAAGAAGGATTAAAAAAAAGTGTTCAGAGTAAAATGTTAAAATCTCTCTTTACCTCCCTGCCCTTCACCATCCTGTGCTCCTCTCTTCCCCAAATCACACTGCCCTAGAAAGAACCACTGTTCTTTCTTAGCAAATGCTAAGCATTTGCATAATGACATATTTTTAGGAGAGCTAAGAAGTCCATTAAAAGAGAAAACAGAGCTGGCATAATCATGGTCATGTTCCTTGACGTAGACTTTGATGATCTCCTCCAGGGAGGAATGATAACTTTTTTGGCTGAGGTTCACAGTCTAAAGGAGGGAAACGTGAGTTTGGATGTTTGAAAAGAAAATGCAGATGGACACTGGGTTCTGTGAAGCTTGGGACACTCAGAATGGGCATGGGGAGGATGGAGATGACATTGAACAGCCAATCTCTCACGTTCCAGTGGCTACAACGGTCTCTTCTAACTTTAGAAAACTCATGTCTTTTGGGTTCTATTCTTTATGGTTCTCACTTTACTATGCACTTGACCCTGGAACAGTCTGGGGGTTGGGCATTGACCCCTCCCCCCATGCAGTCAAAAACCAGAATAAAACTTTTGACTTCCCCAAAACTTAACTACTGATAGCCAGCTGTTGTTTAGAAGCCTTACCGATAACATAAATAGTAGATTAATGCATATTTTGTATGTTTTATGTATTATATGCTGCTTTCTTACAACAAGGTAAGCTAGAGAAAAGAACATGTTTTGAAGAAAATCATAAGGAAGAGACAATACATTATAATCCTGTCTGTATTTATAAAAAAAAAAAAAAAAAACGAAACCAAAACCATGTATAAGTGGATCTGTGCGTTCAAATGCATGTTGTTCAAGGGTCAACTCTGTTAATCTGGGGAGCATTTTCTCTTTGGCTTAACAATTAGACGAACTGCTTTCTCTGTATATTCTTGGTCATCGCCTTGAGTAGGTCACTTGATGTCTCTGAACCCCTGTTTCTTTACCTGTCATTTGGGAATAATAATAGGCACCTTACAGAGTTTCTACAGTTTAAATGAGATGATGACTCATTAACTGAGATATTATTGATTTATGACACGTGTATTTTCCTATCCTCACAACCACTTAGGGACAGCTTTATACTCCACCTGGGATTTCTCTCTTGCATGTTAAGGGAGGCTGCCCAGCTTACATGAACAAATACTAATTCACCCTGCCCAAAAATAAACTATGAGTGTCCCAATGTCGTGTTGGCAGGTCATCTCTGTCTTAGTGAAGCAATTTCTTCTTGTAAACGAATAACCCAGAATAGTCAAACGAGTGCCTTGAGCTGTTCCTGCCTTTTGGATATGCGAAAGATGAGTATTGATTGAGAGATTGCATGCCAAAATGGCAAATAAAAATCTCCACGAACTGTAGGCCAACTAGTTCCTTGATTAAAAAAAACAAAAAAGCCAGCACAATCTTTCAAGCAACTAAATGGCATTAAATTGGTTTCCTCTTTGTCCGCTGAACCATCTCTTTATGTTGGGGGAGTTAGGTGGGGAGTGGGGATTTGGGGGTTAATTTTCTTTTCAGCCTGTCCTCTCAGTGGGCTACTTTGAGTCAGGTAGTGTGCCTGCAGGAGAAGGAACCATTTGTGGGGACAAATGCCCCTGGCACCCAATTCCCGCTTCTGCTAATAAGCAACTCCATCTCTGATCCTTTTGAGGATGAGGCCTTTGAAGTGTGTGTTTTTTCAAGATTGCTAGTGTGTGCCCTCCTTGGGGAGATGCCAGCAGACAGGATTCTCCTGCTAATCCTCAGTGTAGAGGAAACCCTAAGGGAAGTGTAGAATGAGGGGAAACCTGTCTGGGTTTGGGGTAAGTGAAATATGTTCCCTCCTCCTGGTTGCTCTGAAGGGAAAGTCACAAAAGTGCCTTTGGTTCCTCGTGGCGGCTGTTATTTGGAGAGACCGCAAAATGCTCCCGAGGAGTGTGCCAGTTGCCACTCACAAAGGCTTTGCAGAGAGCTGGCGGTCTTGACTTGAATTACAATCGGGCCTCCGTTCTGTGTCTGGCTCCTAAACCTCCTCACGGATCTTTTGATGTGTGTGCATTTTCCCAGCTTGGAGATTTGCTGGCAAACTGCGTGGTTGGCGGAAGGGAGGCACAGTGCCGGCCCTCTGCAGAGCTGGCAGGGAATAGGGTAATGTACTCAGCCCCTGCAGGGCCCAAAGTCACTTGAAAGAGACAATGACGGTCTCTAGATGAAGTTGGCGAGAACAGAAGGAGGACAGAGGGCCTCAGTCTTGGCCATATTGTTTGGTTTCAGTGGATGGTCCCAATTAACATTTAATCAGCTTTCAGTCTTAGAGATGAAAATGTCTTTCCAATCCACATGGAGGAGGATGTGAAAAGATCTGGGGAGGGGCCACGAGGAAGGGAAGAACTGCAGAGGATGCACACTTCCAGACTGCTATGGTCTCGATGTCTGTGTCCCCCCAGTTCTTATGTTGAGATCCTAACCCCCATTGAGAGGGCATTGGGAGGTGGAGCCTTTGGGAGGCATTCAGGTCGTGAGAGTGGAGCCCTCATGCATAGGATTAGAGCTCCCTGGCTCCTTCCACCATGCTAGGACATTGAGAAGGCACCCGCTATGAGGACCCTCGCTGGACCCTGGCTGGTATCCTGGCTGGTACCCTGATCTGGATATCCAGCCTTCAGAACTATAAGAGATAAGTTTCTGTTGTTTACAAGCCACCCGGTCCGTGATATTTTGTTAAAGCAGCCAGAACAGATCAGGACACAGAGCTTCAGCAGTCCTGTTTTCCACCTCCTGCTTACCAGAGGAATTCCCATTTCCTAAACCTGAGAGCGTATTACCCTTTGCTTGAGTACTTCTAGTGATGGTGAGCTTAGCCTTTGCAACGTCATGTCCAGCTGTGAGCCAGTCAGCAATTGTGTTCAGCAACTTTCATTGAGCTTCTCGTCTTTGCAAATATTCTTTTCCCATGTAGGGATTTCCCCCGACTTGCAGTGAGGACTATAATCTTCTGGAGAAGAAACTGCAGGCTGATGAGTTCTTCCCTCATAGTATCCAGCACGATCCATCACCTCCTACTTGGGTTTATGATTGCAATACATGAATTTTTTTTTTTTTTAAAGAGAAAACTACATTTTTTTCCCTTAATTCTGTAACTAGCATAGGGCTGGGTGTATTCACTGGTCAATGTAGTAAAAGCAGTTAATGGTTACCAGGTCTTATTACCTGCCAGGTGTTGTGTGAAGTAAGCACTTTATATAGATTACCTAAATTATCCTCAAAACAACTCTATGAGGTATTTTTACACACAAGGACACTGAGGCCAATAGAGATTAAGAAATGTGTTCAAGAACATATATGTAAGCAATTAGGGAGCTCATACGATCCCAGATCCTCACATTTTGAGTCATTACAACAAAATTTAATTGTCCAGAATCTGCTTAAAAAATGCAGTGTGTCTAGGACCCTCCCAAAACTAAACCATAGTTGTAGTTCTTATATTTGGGGTTGGCTGTACAATTTAAATTTAAAAAATTAAAAAAATTATTTACTTTGAAATAATTTCAGATTTAAAAAAGAGTTGCAAAATAGCACAAAGAATGACCATCTACCCTCCATCCAGTTCCCCAAATGTTTACGTCTTGTATAATCTCAGTGAAATTATGAAAAAAAAAACCATGTAATTAACATTTATACAACACTTTAATCTACAAATCTTATTCAGCATTTACACATTGTCCCACTAATGTCTCTTTTCATGATCCAAGATCCAATTCAGGATAACATGTTACATTTCCGTGCCAGATCTCCTCCTTAGTCCCTTTTAATCTAGAACTAATCCTCAACTTTTCTTTCTTTTTCATGACTGTATCAGCTTCCTTGGACTGCTATAACAAATTGCCACACATTTGGTAACAAAAAAACCACAGGAATTTATTCTCTCACACATCTGAAGGCCAAAAGTTCAAAATCCACGTGCCATCAAGATTTGTCCCCTGCGGAGGCTCTTGGGGAGAATCTGCTCCATGTTTCTTCTTCTGGGGGCTGCCAGAAATCCTCAATCTGGGGTTCCCTAATTTTAATATCTGCCTCCATTTGGCATAGGCCTCTTCTCTCTGTGTTCCTGTGTCTTCTTTTTTGTCTCTTATAAAGACAATTATTACTGGATTTAGGGCCCACCATAATCCAGAATGATCTCATCTTGAGATCTTTGCCTTGATTGCGTCTGCAAAGACTTTTGTCGCACGTCAAGTCACATTCTGAGGTTTTAGATGGACATATCTTTGGGGACCACAATTCAATCCACTGCAATGACCTTGATGCTTTTGAAGTGTACTAAACAGCTATTTGTAGAATATCCCTCAACTTGGGACACTCTGACATTTCCTCATGATCAGACTCAGGTTATGCATTTTTGGAAAAATAACACTAAGTCGTCTTGGGGCTCTAGTGCTTTGAATCAGGCTGCACAGGCATCAGTTTGTTCCATTACTGGTGATATTCACTTTGATTACTTAGTTAAGGTGGCTTCCTACAGGTTTCTCCACTGTAGTTACTAATTTTCTTTTGCAAATGATAATCTTGTGGTGAGATCCTTTTAGACTATGTAAATATCCTGCTCCTCATCATTCTTTTGTCCACTAATTATTATTTTTTATTGACATAATTCACATACCATGAAATTCACCCTTTAACATGGACAGTTCAGTGGTTTTTATGATATTTACAAGGTTGTGCAATAATCATCACTATCTGATCCCAGAACATTTTCATCACCCCAAAAAGAAGCCTTATACCCATTAGTAGCCACTCTCTATTGTTCCCTCCTCACAGGCTCTGGAAACTACTTATTTCCTTTCTGTCTCTATGGGTTTGCCCATTCTATTACCTCCCACCTTTGGCATCCACTGGTAATTATTGCCTACCACTTTTTACTTTGGTGTTTGCCAAAGAGGTATTTCTAAGCCATAGATTTTTGAAAACTAGAAGTGATGGTGACCCATCCAAAGGGATTCAGTTATATCTACTATTATTGCATGACTTGATTGCACTCCTGGTGTCCATTGACATTTATCGTTTGTCTCAGACAAAAAAATCCTGTTTGGATGATAAATTATATGGGCACTCCAGCTACCTGTCACTCAGGTTGTTTCTAATAAGGTTGAATGGGGTAAATCCACTTCTGTTGACCCTATGTGAGTCTTGCACATGGAACGATTGTAGGGGACCTATTCTCTTTTTTATCTCAGATTGAAGAGAAATTGTTGCTGCTCTGAACATTCTCTTACATAATTAAGAAGAGTGCTTTCTGTATTTCCATGTGATTTTTAATTTTTTATCCATGCATGACATTAAAGTAGTGTCTCTCTTACTTCTCTACTTTTCCAAACTATACCCTACACTCCACCATGCCAGATGACCCACCAATTTTGTTTCTATATCCTAGATTTCTTTGTAGTTGCATGAATGAACCTTCAATTGTAGTAAAGGTATATTTTACATAGTGAATAAAATTCCATATACTTTGATGGCTCATGGCTCACTGCTTTTGCTCTGTTGAAATCTATAGATGTACAGGAATGAAGCCATGGATGGATTTACCTTTACATTCAGCCATGTTCCCTGCCTCCCCCATGGTCTACAGGGGTGCTTAAGTTTTCTTCCCATGAATCATTGCTAAACTGGATTTCTGGATCTTATGCTGCTGTAGAAGATTTCTGAACTATTCAAGAAATTTACATTTATTTCTAATAAACTTTATCATTTTAGTTTGGCCAATATTTCCAAATCTTAGAGATATATTTAGCTGCAGTTCTTATCTTGGGGCATTCTATACTTTGTGCATTCTCTAAGTTAGGTGATCAGAGTGATGCTTGGATAAGTGACCATTTATTAAGCATTTACTGTATACTGAGAGTCTCTATATAAGTTATTCCATTAATATAAAGCTTCTTATTTCTGTATATGATACTCTGTTACATAACAATGACTGGATTAATTCACATAAAATGTGGAAGTCAGAATGACTAGAATCAAAAAGAGAAGAAATAGCAAGTATTGGTAAAGACATGGAGAAAAAGAAGGAATTCTTGTACACTGTTGGTGGGGATGCAAAGCGGTGCAGGAACTGTGGAAAACAGTGTGGAGGTTCCTCAAAAAATTAAAAATACAATTACTATATTACCCAGTAATTCTACTACTGGGTATTTACCCAAAGAAAACAAAAACACTAGTTCAGAAAGATATATAATATGCATCCCTATGTTTATTGCAGAGTTATTTATAATAGCCAAGATATGGAAGCAACCCAAGTGTTCATTGATAGGTGAATGGATAAAGAAGATGTGGTACACACACACACACACACACACACACACACACACACACACACACCTTGGAACATTACTCAGCCATAAAAAAGGATGAGATCTTGTCATTTGCAACAACATGGATAGAGCTAGAGGGTATAATGCTAAATGAAATAAGTCGTTCAGAGAAAGGCAAATACCATATGATTTCACTCATCTATGGAATTTAAGAAACAAAACAAATGAGCAAAGGAAAAAGGAGACAAAAAAAACCACTCCTAAATACAGAGGATAAACTGATGGTTGCCAGAGGGGAGGTTGGTGGGAGGATGAGTGAAATAAATAAAGGGCATTTAAAGGCACTTATTCTAATGAGCACTGAGTAATGTACAGAATTGTTGAAAACACTTTACAATTATATTATAAACCTGAAACAAATATAACACTGTATGTTAATTATACTTCAATAAAAAAGAGAAATTTGGAAGGTTGGTTGTACTTCTTTATAGGCTACACATCATGGGGTGGGATGGGATCACTTTCACAGGACTCTGGGAGATAAGAGCAGGACAAGGGCAGTTGTCCTTCAGAGCAGTCCAAGGATTGGCTTATAACTGAGCAACTTTACTTAAGACTACGTGGTACTCTGTGTAGGTCTAGGGTAAGAAGAAGCACATAGAGTTACTTGTTACTATCCTGAACAATGTTAGGGAGAGCAGTTAAATAAAATAGGATGATAAAATGTTCTTTAATTTTAAAAATCCTTACTGTAATACTAGGACTAGGTATTGTTTTAGCCACAGTTTATGGTTAAGCAAATTGAGTCTATGATTAAGCAAGATGGTCAAGGTCACAAACTTATACTATGGCATTGCTGGGATCTAATCTGACATCAGATGATTGGTCACTCTAGTTATTACCTGGATTGTTTATAATAAGGTTAAAGCCACTTCACCACTTCTGTGGCTCTGTATGGGTCTTGATGAGAACAAAGATTTGTGGGGGACCTAATTCAGTCCAATTTTATCATATTCTTTGGCTGTATTTGCTAGCTTAAAAATGGGATGCAAGCAAGTAGATGACAGGGTTACTTATGGCTGGGGCTGGGCTCAGGAGGATTGGCAGGGGTTCAAGTTCCCAAAGAGCTGTAGAGTGGTGTTAGTTTTAGAAGCAGTTCACCAGGACCATTGGATCCAGGCTTGTGGGGAAAAGCAGATAAGTCCGATCAGGGTAAGGGACCAGAATACTTGGCAAGGTTTCAAGGCTCTAGTTATCAAGTTATGTTTAAAGAATGCCTATAGATACGAGGGAAGGAGATATGGATAAAGATGGGTACTTGTGGACAGAATTATTTCAAATGTTAGGTCTCAAGATTTTGGGCTGTTTGCAAAGTACAACATGGCAGTTTAATTGGTGGGCTCTGGAGGTACACACAACTAGGCTGGAATTTGGGGCTTGGTGTGGCTTTTAAAATGGAGGCAAAAATTATAACTCCTTATATTTGTATATTACCTCACTTTAGCCCGCTTGGGTTACATCATCTCCCATATTGTTCAGAAAGCGTATTTGTGGTCTGTGTTTAGTTTGAACTGCAAGTGCACAGTTGGAGATTGTTGGCCTGGGTTACAGCATTTAAGGAACCAAGTTACATTGAACTTGGCACGGCTCCTCTTGCTGTCTTGGGAGCTCTGCCTATTCACATTGTGTCAGCAAACTCCACTTGAGGAATACAGTAATTCAAACACCCTAAAACGCATGTATCTCACTTAACGCTTTCCCAGTGTGACACAGGAACAACTCATACATACTGGATAGATAGGTAGTAGAGAAAGCCAAATGGGCTTCCAAATAGTGTAATTTATGCAACAAACCCTTTTTATGTTCAAAGATAGTCATAAATCTCTTTTAGTTATTCACATGCAAATGTTGAAAGGCTTACATACTCCTATAATGGATGAAGAGAGTCCATAATGACTGTGTCCTATTCAAGTTTAATGGAGGAGAAACACACACACATACACACACACACACACACACACACACACATGAGTTTCTTTGGGGCTGATTACAGTACACAGAGGTAAAAGGTGTTGGTGGAAGACATACATCTCTTAGAGTATATGCACCAAACATAGTCTAAAGGTTTAATAACAAAATAATTATTTCCAGTCAATGATGCTCAATTATTTCTGGAGCTTGCCTTACTGACTCTTCCACTCAATTTCACTACTTGCTTTCATTAGAGAGTGGACAGGGAAAATAGCCGACAATAAAAATTTCAGTTTGCTCTTTTGTTTTTGTATAGTGTGATTATACATTTCAAATTATTCTCAAAGACTTTCTATAATTATTTCTCTTAACAGCCTTGATAATAAATTAGTTCTTAATGTAATTGCCAAGACTAAGTGGCCTACTCCATAGCAAGTAAGTTAAAGAAATGGGACCAAAAACTGGTCATTTAATTCTTAATACTAGTCAGTTCTCTTTCTTTAAATTCTTTTTTTATTATTTGAGTATAGTTGACACACAATGTTACATTAGTTTCAAATGTTCAACATAGTGATTCAACCAGTCTGTACTTATGCTGTACTCATCACAAGTGTAGCTCCCATCTGTCACCATACAATGCTATTACAATATCATTGACTATGTTCCCTATGCTGTTCCTTTTATTACTGTGACTCATTTGTTCCATAACTGGGAGCCTGTATCTCTCACTCCCCTTCATCAATTTGCCCATCCCTGACCCCCTTCCCTTGGGCAACCATCAATTTTGTCTCTGTATTTATCGATCTGATCCTGCTTTTTGTTGTTTGTTTATTCATTTGTTTTGATTTTTAGATTTACATATGAGTGAAATCATATGGTATTTGTTTTTCTCAGTTTACTCATTTCACTTAGCATAATACCCTCTTGATCCATCCATGTTGTCGCAAATGACAAGATCTTATCCTTTTTTATGGCTGCGTAATATTCCATAGTGTGTGTGTGTGTGTGTGTGTGTGTGTGTGTGTGTGTGTGTGTGTGTACACTGCCACCATGGAAAACAGTATTAAGGCTCCTCAAAAAATGAGAGAGAGTGAATGCTGGTAAGGCAAATCACAATTGCCCACTATACTGGATGAGTGGGTAGGAGATGAGGTATACAGATTTACCAGCTGAAAAAAGCTATGGAAGGGGTCAGGATAATTACCTGGGCCAAAAAGAACTACCTCCAAATGTCCCAAAGATTCCTTCTGGGCACCCTCTGTATTATTTTCCCTATAGTACCAATGGTTTTAAAGATAACTTTAAAAACACGTTGAATTTCTTAAGTAATAGTTGATTTTCCTATTTTTATTAATTGCTTACTGACTAGTATAATTTGGACCACACAGAGCAGCTATAAAATAACCAAAACCAGACAACCAATGAAAGATGCTACTTCTTTGTAAAGTTCCTGAGAGGATTTTTGAAATATTGAAGGCAGTTCACATAGCCCAATGATCTCTTTGGTACTTGGAACCCACACTTGACTTGCCTGGTCTAGATGACTTGTGTACTTTGGAGCCTTTCTGCTGTAGCTGCTGATCCCCCAGCCTCTTTTAACTCTATTGTTTCACTGTTCTGATGAAAGTTGATGGGCAAAGGAGGTTGTAGATATCATCTGAAGACCTGACTTGATTTTAATGATCGAAACCTTTTCTTTCCTTGTTATAAATAGTCTAGTAGATTATTCAAATGGATTCTAAAAGTGAGTCTCCCAGGGATGATATTTAGGCTGCCTGGGGTGTAGGATTACAAAAAGTGATAAAGGAAAAGGCAAAGCTATGAATGGAAGTTCTCTCATTCTTACCAGGTGTCAGAAAACTCTTTCCACCCTACCTTAAAAACAGATTCGAATGTCAACCATTAACTCTTGGATGGAGGTCCAAGTGACCTTAATGTCTCGCCTAAATGATTATAGTAATTTCCCAGTGGTCTCATGGTCCCTTCACTTGCCTCTTCCATAATCTCTTCTCAACCTCATAAACAGAATGATCTTTGTAAAACACACTTAGAGACCCACCACTCTGCACTGCCCCTCCACACCATCATCATCTCTCATCTGGATTATCAAAATAGCCTCCTAACTGGCCACCTGGCTTCTGTCCTTGTCCGCTGCAGTCCAATCTCTTCCAACATGCCAGATGTGCCCCTGCCTCAGGGAATTGGCACTTACTGTTTCTCTGCCTGGAATGCTTTTTGCTCAGATACCTGCATGACTCTCCACTGCCCTTATATCTTTGTCCAAAGGTCAACTTTGCAATGAAGCCATCCATGACCACCATGTTAGTTTCCTCTTCTGCCCTGACAAATCACCACAAAATTAGTAACATAAAACAACACAAGTGTGGGGGCGCCTGGGTGGCTCAGTTGGTTGGGTGGCTGCCTTCGGCTCAGGTCATGATCCTGGGGTCCTGGGATCGAGCCCCGCATCGGGCTCCCTGCTCCACAGGAAGCCTGCTTCTCCCTCTCCCTCTGCCTGCCTCTCTGCCTACTTGTTCTCTCTCTATCTCTCTGTCAGATAAATGGATAAAATCTTTGAAAAAAAAAACAAACAAAAAAACAAACAAACAAACAAAAAAAAACAACACAAGTGTGTTATCTTACAGTTCTGGAGGTCAAAGTGCAAAATGGTTTTCACTGGGCTAAAATCAAAGTGCTGGCAGATCTTTGTTTTCTCTGGAGTCTCTGGTGGAGAATTAGCTTCCTTGCTTTTTTCCAGCTTCTTTCTAGAAGCTGCCCACCTTCCTTGGTCAATCTCCTTCCAGCCAGCAACCACATCAGTCCAACATCCTCTCTCTCCACATCTCTTTTGCCTCCTGCATGCCCTTAGCCTCCTTCTTATAAGGACACCTGTGATTACATTAGGCACACCCAGATAATCCAGGATAATCTCCACATCGTAAGATCCTTAATTTAATCACACCTGCAAAGTTTCTTTCACTGTTATCAGGTAACATATACACAGATTTCTGGGATTAGGTTGTGAGCGTTTCTTGGAGACCATTATTCTGCCCACCACAGCCACGCTCTGTAAATTAGCCTGATTTTTTTTTTAAAGATTTTATTTATTTATTCATGAGAGACAGAGAGAGAGAGAGAGGCAGAGGGGGAGAGAGAGAGAGAGAGTGTCAGAGAGAGAAGCAGAGGGACCCTGGGATCATGACCTGAGCCGAAGGCAGACACTTAACCATCTGAGCCACCCAGGCGCCCTAGCCTGCTTCTGAGAACACACTCAATCCCCTCCACCTGTCATGCTTTTACTTATTTGTTTATTATTATTTTATTTATTTGTTTGTTGGCTATCAAGTAGCTTAGAAAATAAGCAGCTGAGGCCTGGGATTTTATCTGCTTGATCCCCACGGCCTGGAATAGAACCTCACACTCACACTCAGCATTCAATATATTTATTTGAATATATTTTTTGAATGATTTTATTCATTAGTATGTCATTCCCCCCAAATATAAACAGCATCAATGATGATTTCACAAGGTTTCTATTTTGGGCTTCTGAAAATGCTGACAAAGACCAAAACTTCAAATGCCATTACTGACCCAATGCTTGCTTTTCTACTTAATATAGACAACAGGGAGGGAGAGGGCTGGGCAGTGAGTGTCACCCCACAGCCCTGCTGTGCACAGTTGGACCTGGAGCTTCAACATAGACCATCTGACACTTGTCTCATTATACCCTCCATCTGTGATATGTTTCCTGTACCTGGGAGTAAAAATCAATTTTATTTTATTTTATTTTATTTTTTTAAAGATTTTATTTATTTATTTGAGAGAGAGAGAATGAGAGAGAGCACATGAGAGGGGGGAGGGTCAGAGGGAGAAGCAGACTCCCTGCCGAGCAGGGAGCCCGATGCGGGACTCGATCCAGGGACTCCAGGATCATGACCTGAGCCGAAGGCAGTCGCTTAACCAACTGAGCCACCCAGGCGCCCGTAAAAATCAATTTTAAAAGAGCAACTTATTATTAGCCTTTGAAACAAAACTAGGGCTTTGTACTTCATGATTTTAATTAATGCTTGCCTTAAATTATTTTTTAATTGTTATATTTGCTCTAGGGAGAACAACCTATAATGGGGGTTTTGAATTTGGCCATTTAAGGGTGTTATGAGTTTGCAATCCTAGTAGCCCCTAATGGAAAAATGGAGAAGTCCTTCTGACTTTTCAATGCAAATTATGTGAAACAATTAAAAATTATTACTTAAAAATTTTTAAATAATAATTTTAATTTTTGAATAAGTAACACATGCACAAGGTACACAATTTAAAAGGTCAGAGAGTAGTGCAGCCTCTTGCCCAGTACTGTTTAATAGGACTTTCTAGAATGATGGAAATGTTCTGTTTTTGTGCTGTTTATTACAGTAACCACTAGGCACAGTGGGACGACTGAACACTTGGAATGTGTTTAGTACAACTAAAGAACTGAATTTTTAATTTTAATTTGTTTTAATTTTAAAACTTCATATAGCTGTAATATTGGACAACACAATTCTTGCTGTTAAGCCTGTCTTTTGCCAAACTACTTCTGTTTCCAGGTTTTCTATATTCCTCCATGGGTTCTCTACACATTTATATACATGTATATTTATTTTTATGAAAATTATTTGTTTTTCTTTTTTTCCCCCATGAGTGATCTTGATGCTTGGAAGCTAAGTCAATATGGGTCAACTGGGAACCATCCTGCCCCTCTGATTGAGGCCATAAACTTTGGCTTTGCCTGTGGAAAATCATTGACACAGAGTAAAGGGACATGGAGTCCTGGATGGTGGCTACCTCCCTCACTGTCCTAGACCAGGAAATGCCAGCTTTCTGGTCAGTCTTTTCCCTAAAACCTTCCTGAATCTATCCTAAGAAATTTACTTAACGAAATTCAAAGCAGAAAGACACTCGCTGGGGACGGTTGATCATCAAGTAAATGACAATGAATTACTTCATGTACATGAGTATAACGTATGGCAGTTTCATCCGGCTGTCAGTCCAGGTGATGGATTTTTCTTACATCACAAAATTATATTACAGGTTACTCTCTGTGCATAAGCTGGTGAGCGAGAGGGTGCAGTTTGACAGGAATCCAAAGAGGAACTGATCTCTCTTCATTTTTCTTGTTTAAAATTTTCCAGCTATCTAGTAGTGTGGATCTTCTAAGAAGTCACTTGAAATGGGTAATAAATGTCTCTTTATTACATGGGAGTCTCAGAGACATTCTTCAAAGGACAGTTGTATGGCAGCACAGGAATGGTGGAACAATTTCCTTTGTGCCCCAATGAGCAGGAAGATCATTCCTTTGTATCTTTTATCTTTGGAAGAGGTCTCAAAGATAAATTGCTCCTGATGTTCTTTTCTTCCTAATCTCTTTCTCCAGTAAGACTTCATCCTCATCTACTGAATATTTAGATAAATGTTGAAACCTGTCTGGTGGATATTGATTTTTTACATACAACTTAATAGTTTCTGTAAGATACCATATAGAGAAAAATACAAAGCAATGAGTGATAAGCACTGGAAATATCATTGCATGGAAATAACGATTGTTTTAATTTTTAGAACATCCTTCCATATAGCTCATGTGTGCAAAGACATGTAGAGAAACATGCAGGGGACTTGTGTAAATGAGATTATAGTTTATATATGGTTCTGCAAACTGATTTTTTTAAACAAAATTTAGCAATATCATGGATATAGTTCTAGCTCAAAAATACTATGAAAAGAACAAACATCTGTTAAGTATTCATTCATATAATAAATATTTTTGAGCAACTATTGGGCTTATGACAAGCTTTTTAAGTGCATTATCTCATGTAATTTCTACAACTCTCTGAGATGATTACTTTGGGAGAGGTGAAATAACTTGTTTAAGGTAATATAGCTAATAAATGGTAGGATAGGGACTTTAACCCTGGTTTATCTGATACCATTGTCTGTGACCTTAAACATTACATTTTACTGTCTACATGATGATTTTTAATGACTGATTTACAATCCACTGTGTTATGTCTCATGATTTATTTTGCATGGCTGGTAAAATCTTTATCACATTCAATTTCCTAACTCTGGAGACAGAATACCATCCAGAAGGATGACTGGTCTACCCCTTGGAGTCCAATGCCTCTGCTTCATTTCAGAGTTGCCAAGCTGGAAACTTTCTAAATTTTCTTTTGTACCAAGAATTTGATAGAAATACTCTTATGATGATATGAAAATAAATGAAAGAGATTTCTCCATGCCTCTGGCATTCGTCTTTCCATCTGTAGAAGTAAAATTAATAATAGCAATAATAATTCCCTGACACAAAAACATGCAGTTCTCCACGCTCCTCCTCTCAGAGCATTCAAAACAAACTTCTCAAATAAGGAATTGCCAACTTGTCATTAAGAGATGAACAAATCTTCTTTGTCTCCAGATGAAGCTGTTAATCACCCATTTTTCATTCTCCAAAAGTCCCTAATTGTTTCATTAGCTGACAGGAGCAAATGCCAGTTCACTTCCTATTAAAATACAGGACCAGTGTGAAATTCCATATTTTATTCAGAGAACATGTCAGTCTGTTGCTTTATGGCTAATATTTTAGATGAAAAAAAAATCTCCACCGGCATTGTCTCTCTCCCTCAGTCCTGGTAAATAACAGAATAAAAAAAATATCCCATGGTGAGCCATTAAACAACCAAAGATTTCACATTTGTTTAGTATGTAAGGAAGATATTCTGAAGATACGATTGCATCTGGACTCTTGGATACTTGTCAAGACTTCATCCAAACACCACCATAAAATAATTCCACTTTTAACTTGTTACTTTTTATAATATCTATAATGATATCTAAAAATGCTTTGTGTGTATCTTTACCTGTGTTTTACAATTTAAGGATGAGTTACTGCATTTCACATGAGTTGCGCCAAAAACTATACATCTTAGGAGAGAATAACAAGTGTATAATTGAATTTCAAAGTAGGTTGCATTCCCATTGGCAGAACTTTAACACAATCCAAGTTCCTAAGAATGAGAATCGTGGGAATTTATTGGTATGTACTCATCTTAGTTAGGAAATAAGTTGACCTCAATATAAATATAATGGGTCTTGATTAAAGCCTGAACACGAAGTGCCCCTTCCCTTTCAATGAAGAGAGAACCAATGAATTCCCTTTGAGATGAGTTCTTACTTCTAGGACATCTAAGCCTGAGGTTCAAAGGCTATTTGGATGTCAACAATACATTTACTGTAATGACTAAAGATAAAAATGACTTGATCTAAGCTTGGATTTGGATAATCACAATTGGTAATTACCTTGGTGTTTTTTCACTTCGCTTTTCCTGCTCCTTGGAGCCTCACCACTGAACATTTCTCCTTTCTCTAGAGATTGGTTAAGAAATTAAAAATAGACCAAAACCAAAACAACAGTTACAAATGTGAATTACTTAGACTTTTTTTTTTAAATCTAAAACTCTCTAGGGCCTGAGCAACCACTCGGTGCTTTGTCACTTGAAATCTGAAAGGTTACACATCTACAAAGGCAGGAAGGCAGTCAACAGGCAGAAGTCATGGAAAACTTTAGAGAACCTAGTCTTGCTGTTTGTTGATGGGGTTGTTGCTGCCTTTTTACTTTGGCACAAATGTAAACTTGCTTTTTCTTATAAGAACTGATGTTTGATAAACCAACTCTAGTCTCTGAAATTCAGCTATTTTTCCTTAATAATGTCTAATTTTTGTTAAACCTGGGGCTTTATAAAAGGATAAAAAATGTTTTGAGAAGAAACAAAGGATGTGTTGCTGTAAGTAGTGTGCTCTATGCCATTTACTACCAAGTTGCCCATTTAATTGCACATACACACATGCATAGACACATACAAACTCACATATTCATTTCCACCCAGAACAATTAGAGTATCTGTATGTTAAAGAATATTGTATACCTAGTTGTATCTAAGTAAGGAGATAATGCACACTGATTCAATTCTAAAAATACATGTATCTGTGGAGGTGTATATATATATATATATATACATATATATATGTATATATATATTTTGTGGATTATATATATATATTTTGTGGGTTATATATGTATATATGTCTCAAAATCATAAAGATGTCAGACATTTTCATTAGAACTTAGAAAAGTGACTGGTACATAGTAGGTATTGCATAAATATTTGTTGATCATATACATGAATGACTACAACATAGTTTTGTTATAAACTATCAATTGTCTTTCCCTAAAATATTAGCAAACCTTTTAACCATAAAAGGTAAAAAAAAAAAAAAATTCAGTTTCTAACAATAGGGCAGAAAAGATATTTTAAAACAATTTCCCATTATGAGACAACTTGAAAGGGTAGAAAGATATACTGCAATAAACATCTTATTAATGTACGGCTGAACTAGAAAAAAAAAGAGGAAATCCCTGAAGAGGGATCTGAAAATCAGAGGTGAGTTCTGGATGGAGATGCACACTGGCTCTTTGTAGATACCCTCTGTTGCTTTCAGATCTATTTCCTTCTCGCTTCTCTTCAAAACTTTTTTGGGATCCCTTGAGAGCTGGTTTCTGGCTAGTCTGACCAATGAGAGGCATCTATAGAAAACTGGAGGGCAGAACGGAGAAGCCAATGTGTTTCTCTCCGTCTCCTGCTCAAGGAGGCATTTTCAGACAAGAGTTTTCATGTTTTCCATGATTCCAGCTTCTGGCTGCAAAGCCCTCTCTCCATTATCTCAGTTTCCCCAGAGCAGTCCCTGCTGTGGTTCTGGTTTTACCTAATGGTTCTAGCTTCTGAGTTGAGGAAACACCACCTCCTCCCAGGGTCTATCAGGCCTTTGTGTGCCAGCAAATTCCTGCTGTTGAAAACCTCTGGATTGTTTCCACTGTTTGTCTTCCCATCTCCTCCATCACTTGGTAAATAGTATGTTTAGCAGCATTCTTGGCCTTTACCCCTACGAGATGCTATTAGCACCTAGTTTCGACAAGTAAGAAGTCTCTAGACAATGCCAAATGCCCCCCCGGTGAGGGGGCAAAATTATCCTGGTTGAGAGTCAGTGCCCTAGATAAAGTCCTACTATGAATTACCTCACAATCCAAAATTATAAGATATTGGAGGAAACAAGTCATCATCAGCAGGAATCAGCAAAATGATAGCCCTGATACATTCAGATAATGAAGTTATTGGAAAAAGATTAGGAAAGAGCATATAAAATATTTAAAGTCTTTAAAGAAAAAACAAAAAGCATGAAGTAAGAACAAGATGACCAGAAAAAGAAGATCAAGTGATGATGTTGATAATAACAATCATGAAGGAGAGAAAAAGGAGAAGGAGAGCCTAAGACACAGAATAAAAAAGCATAGAAAATAAAGCACAGAGAGAATATGGAGAAGGGTAGGGATGATGGCTGAGAATTTCAAGGATTGACAGAATTCGAATTCTTACAGACATTTTATGATACTTAAAAACAGTTCTTGGCCATTGGTGAGGCCAACTTAGCAGTGCTAATGATGATTATGATTCCACTGTGTTAATTTTCACATAAACACAGGCTGCTGTTGGGATCCACACAATTATAGCACTCTGCAGGAAGAGGCTTTGCTTCTGAGCTTGCTCTGAAAAACACCCTCTTCTTACTTTTCCTTTCGTCTCCTTTTTCTCTTCTCTCTCTCCCTCTTCCTGGCAGACTGTAGCAGGGGAAGATTTTAAATGGCTCATCATTGGGAAAAGTCCACCTCAGTGATAAAGGCTTCCCTGTAAAATCACCCTAAAAACTCCACGATGGTGTGTGTTCTGGGACTTGCTGGGTGCTTGCTCCTCTCTCCGCAGTCCCGATGTCCCCATAGGGTTTGCTTCTATCCTAATTTTCCATTGCTGGTTTGTTCATTGGATACACATACAGTGGTTATTTCTAAAATATAAAATTGTGATCCATCGTCTATCATCTTCTGGGTAACATGTGACAAAAGACATTTAATTCCGGTCCTTCTAGAGTCTTCCGGATCTGACTGACGGAAGATAAAAATAACACCAATGTGGTAACTCAGAAAAGGACCCTCCGTGTGTCAGACATTTTGAATATATTTAGCGGCACAATGTGCAGATGAAATGAGTTTAAATACTTGGGAGGACTATCATGCAATTTCCAGGAAATAGGTAGATGAGGATCATGCAGAGGTACAGGTTTTTGCTTTAGAAGGTGGAGGTGAACCAGAAAAGGGCCTTCAGGGGAGACTAGGAGCTCATACAGCAGAAAGTTTTCATGACAGAGGACGTGAGATCTTCCACAGTTTTAAGCAATGAATAGCCCTGAAGCATCGGAGGAAAAGCCCCTTTAAGACATAGATTGGCTCTAGGAATGGAAAAAAACAAAACAAAACATTGCATTCTCAAGAAGATTCACTAGAATAGTGCATTAATATTGTTAGAATAAACAGGGAGAAGGACTGATCTGCTGTCGGGAAAGTCTACATGGACATTTAAATAATGATTGGACTTAGATGGAGACAGTGTACTGCAAAAGGAGAGTTTATCCCAGAGGAGGCAAATCAAAAAATGCACCCATAATTCTGAATAGAAAGAACAAGTCTTAAAAAGGATGAGTGAAACAACAAGGTATGGAGGGTAGTTCCAGGAGATTTGGGAAAGGAGCATTGTAGGTAGAGGGGAGGAACACATTTCCTTCTTCCCTTCCAGGTCCTTTGGCTGGCCTCATAATTAAATTGACATAAGACAGATTAGCAGGAGAAAAATGAAGTTAATTCCATACCAATGGGAACCTCCCTGCAAAGACATGAGAGGCTCCCAGAGTTGGACAATTGAAGTTGAGATGACATCCAGAGCTAAGAAGAGACAGGGAGGGTCTGGGGTCTCAAAGGGATGAAGGCAATTCACAGGAAGATGGAAAAAGCAGGTGTTTGGTAAACCGGTGTTTCCTATACCATGTAAAACTAGGTTATTTTCTTATGTAAAAAATGATTATCTTTGGTAATAGCTCTCTTCCTGGTACAGGATCCCTATCTAAATTTTTTTGACAGTTATGGGGTGCCTGGTGGTTCAGTTGGTTGAGCATCTGACTCTTGATTTCAGCTCAGGTCAGATCTCGGGATCATGAGATCGAGCCCCAAGTCAGACTCTGAGCTCAGCGCTGAGTCTGCTTGGGATTCTCTCTCTCCCTCTGCTGCTTCCCCTGCTCTCTCTTTCTCTCTCAAATAAATAAATAAAATCTTAAGTTTTTGGCAGTTAAGGGGGAGGTACAAAGCTCTTCTAAAGCTCTCCTTGAGTCTGTTGGACCTTGATTGTCTTCAGCTTAGAAATAATCGGCATGCCAAAACGGCACATCCTGGGGCAGCCTGCCCTGAGGCCAGCCAGGGGAAGACAGAACACAAGCATGGTGAGTATAAATATCAGACATAAAAGAAAGAAACTTCACTGAGCTAAAAAAAAAATTACAAAATTTTCAAATCAAGAACCGATCTACAATGAGCATGCTGACTTAAATGAAACCATTGAGACAAATGATAATAAAATATTTGAATTTCAAAGATAAAGAAATAATCTCTCAAGATTAAAGACTTTCAAATACACAGGTTGTCAAAAATGAAGAAAGATCCTGTAAATACACTGAAGGCTCTGAACAAAATAACAATAAAACACAAGATAAACACTCAGGCGGACTGAGCAAAAGCTATTCTTCAAGAGCCATCTATTTCTCCACACGCTTTTATTATTAAGACAGAAGATCAGAAATTGTTGAACAAATTGAGAAGTAATTTTTAAAAGACTTCTAAGAATGAAAGCAGTGGATAGTTTTGTGTGTGTATATGTATGTGTGTGTATGCATGTGTGTATATATATATATATATAATTTTGCATATTTTCACATTTTTGGCAATGTATCAAGATAGATTCTAAGAAGTGGGATTCCTGGGTCACAGGGTAAAATTGTAAGTATCCTTCCTAGATATTTCCAAATCCCTCGCTGGAGGGATTGACTCATTTATAATCTCACCATCCACATTTGGAAGAGCCTCCTTCCCAGAGCTTCACCAGCAGAGTGTGTTGTTGGTGGTTAACTCTCTATCTGATAGGTGAATGTGGATGGTGGCATAACAAACAAGCTCATTATCCTGAGCAAAGTTAACCTTGTATTTCCTGTATGTTCAAGGGTCATTTGCATTCTTTTCAGTGAACTATGTACTTTTAACTCTTGGTACAACTACAAAAAGTTAGATAAATATTGTCTGCATACAGTAAGTTTGTCAAACTGGAGAACTTCAGAGAATTAGGTAAAAATTATTAGAAGAATGAGGAGCATTTAGTAAAAAGGATTAAATGTAAAGTAATTACATATAAGTCAATATCTTCACATATAACAGTAATGTAGGATAAAATTTATTAAATTTGCATTGGCAATAAACTGCAACCCTCCAAAAAAACTAAAAGAAATGTGTACTTTTTTTTAAAGATTTTATTTATTTATTTGCGAGAGGGAGAGAGAGAGAGAGAGTACGAGCAGGGGGTAGGGGCAGAGAGAGAGGGAGAAGCAGACTCCCCACTGAGCAGGGAGCCCGATGCTGGGGGAGGGGGGGACTCGATCCCAGGACCACCTGAGCCTAAGGCAGACACTTAACCGATTGAGCCACCCCAGGCGTCCCAGCAATGTGTACTTTCAAAATAAAGAAAAAGAAAAACTTTATGGAGGCATGCACACTTAACTATAATATAACAAACATATTTTGATGGTAAATATCAGCATTCTAAAGATGTGAAGTCTTCCTAAATTTATTTGTAGCTTTAAAAGAATTTTAATCAAAATCCCAGAACTCGTGTTTTCCCTGTAGTTGACAAAGTAGAATCTAATGTTCATTTGAAAGAATAAATGATGTAGAAGCTTGCTGAGATTTTTTTTTAAAGAAGCATAATTAGGTGGGATTTTGTTACCAGTTATGTAAGTGTTTATAAAGTGATAGCAGTTTACACAGTGTGATTATGAACCCAGAAGATATGCAGAACAACGGACAAGAAAGGAAAACCAGAGAAATAGACTCAGTTATTAAATATGTGAGGAAGGGGCCATTTCTTTTTTTTTTTTTAAAGATTTTATTTATTTATTTGACAGAGAGAGAGACACAGCGAGAGAGGGAACACAAGCAGGGGAGTGGGAGAGGGAGAAGCAGGCTTCCCGCGGAGCAGGGAGCCCGATGCGGGGCTCGATCCCAGGACCTGGAATCATGACCTGAGCCGAAGGCAGATGCCCAACGACTGAGCCACCCAGGCGCCCCAGGAAGGGGCCCTTTCTAATCAGGGGACAGCTTATTGGCTGTGCTGTTATAAGTCAGACAGAGGAGGGTGTGAGGGTCCTTGCACAGGGCGGCTCTTTTACAACACAGGCTGTAACTTTTATTTCAAATAACGAATATGCCAGAGTGGCACGTTTCGGGGTGGCCTGCCCTTGACCCCTACAATGCCAAGAGATAAAAAGGATCCTGAGCAAAAACAGAAACTCTTGACAAATGAGTTTATGTCCTTATATATGAAAATAAATTCCAGATGATGTAAAGAGTTAAAGTAGAAAGAAAGAACAAACAACAATAATAATAAGGAAAGCAAGAAGAGCAACATAGAAACTCCTAAAAACAATGACACAAAACCCAAAGGAAGATCTGATGAATGCTTAGCAAAAGATACATAAGTGTACCTTCACAGACACCCGGAACTTCTGCAGGGCAAGAAATAAACATTAAATTAAAACTCAAACGAGAAAATGGGAAATATATTTTCAGCCAAGGAGTAATTTTAATATGGAAAGAGTTCTTACAAACAAGTAAAGAAAATGAAATCCTAATGAAAAAAAATGGGCAAAGGTTATGAAAAGAAAGATAAATTTGCTAGAGAATATACACAATGACCAGAAAAGAAATAAAAAGCCCTTCATCTTCACTAGCAATCAAAGACATTGGAAATTAAAGAGCAACACATACCATTTATTGCTTATCAAATCAGCACAGAAGTTTTAAAAGATCATATGCTGTTCAAGGAAATAAAAGTTGTTATCTTTCTGACAGACTGTTTGCCAACATGCGTGAGAATTTTAAAAAGGCTGATAGAAGTTTCTCAAGTAGAAGCTATGAATCATCTGCATAAGAATTACCTATGGTGCTTACCAAAAAATGCAGATTATCTGGCCCCACCTCAGACCTAATGTAGCAAAACACTCGGAGGGGAGTGGCAGGTAAATCTTCGGTTTATAGGTACATCAGGAACACAAAATGAAGTTTACAGAAAATAATGTTGGAATTACTAGTTTCCCCAAACCCAGTCATTCTATATAATAGTAATTATACACACAAATGCACACATTTTTATATTTTTATATTCTTTGTATTCTTGTAAGTGAAAAATTGAGGTCAACCTAAATGTACAAAGATGAGTATAGTTAAATAAAAAGGGTAGGTTTAGATAATAGATCCTATATATACAACAGAACCGTATTTCTCAAAAATATATGATTATATAAGAAAATACTCCTGATACAGTTTAAATTTATTTTTAAAATAAGGTATAAGGGTGCCTGGGTGGCTCAGTTGGTTAAGTGTCTGACTCTTGGTTTCAGCTCAGGTCGTGATCTCAGGGTCATGAGATCCAGCCCCGAATCGGGCTCTGCGATTAGCCTAGAGTCTGCTTGAAATTCTCTGTCTTTCCCTCTCCGTCTGCCCCTCCCCCAGCTCGTGCTCTCTCTCCCTCTCTCTCTAAAATAAACAAACAAAAATAAAAAAAGAAAAAGGGTATAAAACTTAATGTGCTGTGTTATCCCAAATTTATAAAGCATGCTTTTCCACAGAGAAGGGAATTAACTAAAATATCCACATTGTATCAATACTTTCTTTTATCAACTTCATGTTTTTTTTCCTGTATTTCTAATTTTTCTGCCTTCAAAAGGATGGCTTTGAGTATAAAAATATAAATTGGCATTTTCACACAAAAGCATTATTTAAAGCAGATTTGAGCTCTCTTTGTTGGAGAAATGGGATGTAGAACCTTTTAGTTGGCCCTGCAATGCAAGGAGGTCTTACTACCATCTCCTGGGGCGTAAGTGAGCTTTTTACTATTTGTAGTACGTGTTTCACTCACCCACATGCTCTGCTGCCTTTAAACAGAACTCCTTCATCAACCTTGCTCACCCTGAGTATTGTAATTACAGTGTTTGTGCACTTATAAATGTGTGTGCTGTGATATCCGATGATTATATTTGGTCTGCCCTGCACCCCTTCATCTATTCTAAGTTCATCTTATGGGACAAGGTAAGGTATACAATTAAGTGTAGACCCAATATATGACTAAGCACCCTGTAGAGCTAAATATATATACTGCATATTTGCTGACAACTCACCTTATTAAATAATTCAGCCTGATGACATCTCAGAAAAACTTGTGTAACTATCCAGTTTCTTCCTGACTTTGTCCTTATTGGTCGGTGGATCTCAATCCTGGTTTCACAATAGATTCGTCTGGGAACTTCAGACAAATGTCTGGACACCACCCTAGACCAACTGGGTCAGAATCCTTGGGAATAGAGCTTTTGGTTGTGGTTGGTTTTTAATAATGCTCCCCAAGTGATTGCACCCAAGGTTGAGACCCTCTCATTTACATAAATACATGGATGGCCCAGGATTGGAGGTTGGATACATGGAAATGACTAAGGGTTATTTGCCAAGTGCAGTGGAAAGTTAAGTATTGGTTATTGTAGAAAGCCCAAGATCCTATTTCTTTGTCAGGATTTCTTTTTCAGCTTCATGTATGAGCATCCCAGTGTTGAAGAATGAGTTAACAGTTGGTCCAGGTGCTAAGGCTGGTGGAGAGCGTCTCTGACTGAGACAAACACCTCTGGGAAGGTTTGAGAAGGAAAGAAACCAGGAAGGTCCCAGAGACAGGAGGAGATGAGGTCAGAGGGGCCAGACAGGGGCCAGATCAACCTGTGAGTTATGTTACAGCCTCTGGCTCTTATTCAAATGGCAAGGAGAAACTACTGGAGTGTTTTAAATAGGAAAATCCAGTAGGTGTGCTCTAAAAAGATTACCTCGGTGGCAGTATGGAGAGCACGTTTGTTTGGTGGGGACGAGAATGGGGTCACCAAGACCAGTTAGGAGGCTACAGCATGCAGCAAGTGAGAGGTTTGATGACAGCTTTGATTAGGGAAGTGGTGATGTAGGCAAGAGCAGAGACAGACTTGGAATGCTTTCCCAAATGATTTTTTAGATCAAGATTTTCATTTTTTGAGCTATGCTCAAATTCCTCTAGCCCCCATGTAGGGCAAACAGGTGCTAGAGCAATAATTTTTATATGACAGATGCATAACCAGAAACATGAAGGCTGGAGGCCACGTGGCCAGCTCAAGGTCATGGAGAGAATATAGCCAAGGAAAATGCAAGCAGACTAGCAAAAGTATATCAGGGAATCACCTTTCACCTGCCACCGACCAGCACTATAAACATCTCACTGTCACAGTATTTAATTCATTCTCCTTCATAACCTCAAGTAGATTTGATTTAGAGTCCTGCCCTAAGCAAAATATATGTCTCCCCTTTCTCCAAAGCCTTGTACTCCAGCTGTTTGCTTTTTCCAAGGCAGCACTCTAGGGTTATTCTCCAAGTAGTTAGGAGGAAGTTGATTCTGTTGTTTCACTATTTTTGGTGAAAATTTAAAAAAATTCTCGTTCCTTTTCTTAATTCCTTGTTTCACTTCTATATCGAGTACAGACATTTTCAAATGCGAATATTAGGGTAGTTGATCGAAGTGTTGTAAGGTGGTGTCATAAATCAGATGTTATAAATTGGTTGCAAACAGGAGCCCAGGTCAAGCCATAGATGAATTTAATAACTGTGTGAGTTTGGGCAAGTCCATTAATGGTTTGGGGGCCTGACTTTCATCTGTAAAACAGAACCCCCTTCTTTGAAGATCAGATGAGATGATGCCTGTCAAGTTGTACAGCACCTTAGGTCATCATCCGTGTCTGCTGGAAGGTTAATTATCGTGATCATTAGCAGTGGTGGAAAATGAGAGAGACAAGAGGTCTCCAGCATGCTTTTCGTGCATCTTCCATTAATAGTTAGGCAAACAGTTTGGTCTAGAAAATTGTTCTCCGTGTGGAAGAATGCTTCAGTTTGAAGAAAATGCTTTGTTGAATCATGTTCTAGGGGACCACTGGTTTGGTAAAATGGAATGAGCCAAACTTTGGCATCGGGGAAGCCTTCTTACTGTTTATGTCTCCCAGAAGTCCTGACTGTCTATTGATGGGGATCACGGGGATTTCCTCTGACAATAGAGACAATGTACAGTCTCGATTTGCTTAGCAAATGCTTGACATTTACTTGTTTGGAAAGTGGAATAAGCCATCAGGTCATTCTGTGCTGTAACAAACACAGGAAGAGACTCAGCGGGGATTAGAGCACTCGTAATTCTTTGTATCTCCAGCAGGAGATCTTATGATTTCAGTGATTTTGAACCCCTTAGTAGAGCTGGACAAGATGTAATAATGCTTTTCCTTACACCCTTTTTTCTTTTCCTTTTCCTTCATTTTTTTGGTCTTGCCTCTTTATAATTCTGTATTCTTTTTTTTTCCTTTTATCTGTTTTTTTCCCTTTCTCTGTGTGTCTTTCTTCCCTCATTAGATTTATGCCACTCACCTTCTTTCCTCCATTATTCAGAGTTGTCCTTACATTCAACAGCACTTGTTTTTATTTAACCCAAGAATCATCAGCCTGTTGTTCAGAACTATAGAACAATAGTGAGGCTTACCTTTCTTTGTGAATGGTGGAAATTTACTGCAGATTTATTGCAGAAAATTTCCACTTTATTAAGCTGACAGATTTTGCTCGAAGGCATACTACCCTGTGAAATTCTAAATTTGATTTAAAGGTCAGAGGAAAAGCTGGCACCTACAATCTGCCTTTGAATTGTTTTTGTAACACTAAATAGAGTTTACAAGGAGAGGAAATTGCAATTGGTCAGCAAAAGGCATGCCAATCACAGCCTCTGTCAATAAACTCTGCCTTTAACGGAGCTAGAAGATGAAGGAAGCTACTAGATTAACATCATCTTGCAGAACGTGTGAAACGTCAGGTTCAATTAGGTGTGTTGAGCTGGATGAACCACTTTGCAGGAAGAGTCAGGCTATCTCTCTGAAAGCTGGGGAAAAAGAATCCTTAATCATGGTTATCAATGACCAGGGTCTTTTCATTTACATAAATAAAATAATAACTTTCTAAAAGGATATATATATATATTTAAAATAAACTCCCTGTTTGTTTCTTCCTGAAGACATAATAGCTCCATTTGGTATTGGTGATAGGCATAGGAAACTCTCTATTTCCAAATGATTTTTCTTATTACAGCAATAAATAAATAAATAAATAAATAAATAAAAATACTACTTTCCTAATTAAAATTGTTTTGTACATAATCAAGCTGTACATTTTAGCAGGAAGGATGTTTAACAGAAATTTCAAATTTACTGTATTAATCCTTTAAATTGTGCAAACTTTAACTTTCTGAGAAAAGATTCTTGGTAGTGGTGAGAGAGAGAGAGAGAGAGAGGAAGAGAGAGGGAGAGAGAGGGAGAAAGAGAAAGAGAGAAAACACACAAACTCCTAAAAGCTGTCAACATCAGACTTGTCAGAAATCGGGAATAAGACTAAAATATGAATGCAAAAATCTAACTCCGTTCTGATGGTTGCAGAATGACTGTTTTGCACCCGTACATCTTTCTGATGAAGAGTGATTTTTCAAAGGTGGTTTGAGGTTGATAAATAGTAAGGTCACGGTGTGAACAATGCAGAGTACTGGCTAGTCAAACAAAATAATAGTGTGTCACAGTTGGTTTTCACCTAATTCCAATCTCCTGCTTGAAGTCAGTGCTGGGCAAAAAAAGTCAAAAAGTGAACTCTCCTTGGTGACATAGCTCAGAGGGGCAGCGCATCCGGGCTTTTCCGGGGCTGCCGGCGGCGGCAACCATAATGATAGCAAATACCTTCTCCTTGCTCTTTTTGGCTGATGCCCTCAGCTATCAATGGAAACTTCTGCACTCTTAAAGCAAAATTATTGATACCATCTGCAGTTTGTTGTTTTTATAACATTTGTTTTACTGACTGTAATAGTAACACATGCTCATTGTTGAAAATTTGGGAAATTTGTAATAGCTTAAGGAAAAATGAGAACATCACCCATAATCTCACCACTGAGAGATAACATTATATAAATATTTTGGACTGTTTCTTCCAGTTTTTCATTCCGTGTGCTTATGTACACATGCGTGTGCCTACGCTCAGGGTGTGCATCCATGTGAAATGTTATCAAATTGGCAGCATAGAACACATATAATTTTATATTCTTTTTAACTTTAACATTGTATAGTGAGCATTTTCCAAATCATTATGAGTTCTGGGGAAAATGGCGTATGATAGCCAGGTAATACTCCGTTAGAAGGAAGAAGCCATAATTTGTTCATTTGTTTTGGGTGGTAAGCTTGTCTCTAATTTTTCATTCAGAAATCGTTCTGTGGTGAATACCCTTATACCGAAGTCTGCGTATCTGACAATTTTTTTAGGGTCCTTTCCCGAAAGTGTAACACCAGCTTCAAAGGAGAGGAACAGCCTTGAGGCTCTAGATATGGATTGCCAGAATGTAACAATGTCCACACTGTGGGGTAGATTTGGGGACCTGTTTTTTTTTTTTCCCCTTTTTGATGTGGGTTATGCTGCATAGTCAGAAAGTGTTACCCCAGGGGGTAGCTGAGTAAGTGTCATCAGAGCGGCTTCCTCTGTGTTTCTCCCTCCTGTGAAGATTCCAGTCGCATCTTCTAAGTTTGCTGACAAAATACATGTGGATTCTTGTTATTTCTCAGAAACGAGATGAAGAAAACTCAGACTGACTCTAGAATTTTGTATATATATATATATACACACAGACATATATTGTGTATTTTTGTATACATATATTTTATGTATATATTTGTGTGTGTGTATATATATATATAACATATATTTTATGTAGGTAAACAATTAAAAGGGGCCAACAAATTTATGTCTTGACATTACATTCATGAAAAAAAAAAAAGTCACTCCTGAAGATTTCTTTGTTGTTATTATTTTGAAGGGACAGATGCCCTAAATTAGAAGCTTAGGAGTGGGGTCCAAGAAGTCAAACTGGAATTTTCAAGCAGTTCACAAGTTTATTGAGATTATCTCTAAGCAATACATCACTACGTTTTTAAAGCCTATATAGGAATAATTGATATTATAGACACGATAAATCATACCAACTACTCAAAATATATAGTGATTTGTATTATTTTACAACAGAACCCACAAAGTAGGTATTATTATTATCAGTGTTTTACATGTAAGTGAAACTAGGAGAATTTAAACAATCCACCCAAGAACTTACCCAGGTAGCAAAGAACAAATCTGGAATTAGAAACCATGTGTATGTGACTCTCAAATCTGGCCTTTACTTCATGGTGCTACTTCACGGTGCTAATCACTATGCTCCTTCATAGTATTATATCACAGTACTACTTCAAAGGACTACTTCATGGTGCTACTTCACGGTGCTAATCACTATGCTCCTTCATAGTATTATGTCACAGTACTACTTCAAAGGACTACTTCATGGTGCTACTTCACGGTGCTAATCACTATGCTCCTTCATAGTATTATATCACAGTACTACTTCAAAGGACTACTTCATGGTGCCACCTCACGGTGCTAATCACTATGCTCCTTCATAGTATTATATCACAGTACTACTTCAAAGGACTACTTCATGGTGCCACTTCACGGTGCTAATCACTATGCTCCTTCGTAGTATTATATCACAGTACTACTTCAAAGGACTACTTCATGGTGCTACTTCAGAATCCTGCTTCCGGGTACTTCATCACAGTACTGTGTCGTTATACTACTTCATGGTACTACTGATAAGGAAAATCTGTGTCCTAAGATGGCCGACCGAGCCAGCGAGAGAGTCCCAGCCCCCGTCCCGGGGCTCTTCCGGGTCCTTCTCCCTGCTCTGCTTCCCACGCTCACCAATCCGGGTTCTTCTCCCTGCCCTGCTTTGCGCAAGCGCCAAAAGTGCCAAGTATGCGGAAGTAGAAGTGTATAAATTGCCCCCTGTGTTTGTGCTCGGGGCTCAGACCTTTGGAGACCACACTCCTCTGAGCCCGCCGGCGTTAAATAAATCTCCGATCCTCCAAGATCTCCGAAGGCCGCTTGGCTTGGATCTTCCGTCGGGCGATCCAGTCCAGGTTCTGTAACACTACTTTACAGTATTACTTCAGAGAAGTATTTCATAGTATTATATGTTAAAGTAGTCAAAGGACTACTTCATGGTGCTACTTCAGAATCCTGCTTCAGGGTACTTCATCACAGTACTGTGTCGGTATACTACTTCACAGTATTACTCCAGAGAAGTACTTCATGGTAGTACTCTGTGGTCGTACTCCGCAGTATTTGCAGCAGTATTTCAGAGAAGTACTTCACCCTACCACTTTATTGTGCCCTAACTGGGGAGTTTACCTATGGTGATTACATTTTGTTAAAAGATAATTAAAAAAAAAAAAAGCAAACCAGGACTTTCAGATATAAGATGAACAGGTTAGCAACTTTTTAACTCACTCAATGAGGAAACCAGGTGGATCTTCCCATTGGTACAGTGGAGAAGTCTTGAAAAGCACACATTCCCATGGAATAAAGTAACATTGAAATGAATGTGAGAATGGATGCAACACTGGCTTCTTCCACAATGGGAGGAAGTCAGTTGAACTTCTACTGGACGGGACAGAATGTATATGCAGATAGACAAGAATTATTCTGCTTCGAGGTAAAATAGCTCCGTAGAACAGATAACCCTCTAGGCTAGACAATGCAAGGGTCCCACTGAAGAACAAAAAGTTCCCCTATAGTGTGTAGTCTTAGAACACAATGCTACTAATTCTTGTTATGGAAGACAATAGCTCAGTCCTTCAAATTCCTCTAACTTAAATTATCTAAGTAATTAAAATGAAAAGGGATTCACACACATTATCTACATTTTATTTTCTTTGTGGAGGCTTGAACAAATCCACATTGCACAATGACTTTACCAGAATCATCTAAGAAGGAGATTGGGGGGAGGTTTTATATTCATTCTCTGACTTTCACCCACAAATTTTCTTAGTTTATGAAGTCATAGGATAATTTTTCTAAATGCCAGCCTTGCAAATTCGAGCTGGGAATGAAATTCAAGGGGCGCCTGGGTGGCTCAGTTGTTTCGCGTCTGCCTTCGGCTCAGGTCATGATCCCAGGGTCCTGGGATTGAGCCCCACATCGGGCTCCCTGCTCAGCGGGAAGCCTGCTTCTCCCTCTCCCACTCCCCCTGCTTGTGTTCCTGCTCTCGCTATCTCTCTCTCTGTCAAATAAATAAAATCTTAAAAAAAAAAAAAAAAGAAATTCAAGCTGTGTTTTTTCTGCTTATAGTCCATCATTGCTAGTAATAAAGAGCCTGCAAATTTGTCAGCCAAGTTCTGACAGTAAAATCTTTATTACTGGTGATGATGTAAGAGGCAAAAAAGAGCACAGCTTGAATTTTAGATCTCAGGTTGAATATAGAAAACTGATGTGTAGAAAAAAAAAAATAAAACCTGTTACACAGAACAAATTTGATCATTAAGGCAAGATAAATGTAGACCCCAACAAGGCCAATTTTATAGCATGGAACCAACCATAACCATTGTTAATTGTTAATCAGAAGGTGAAGAAATTAATGTAGGGATTAAGTAGCCCAACAGAAAAAAGTGAAAAAAAACCAGAAAATTAATTTAAAGCAACAGCTAGCAATACAAGTCAGCTTCGGTGTATGGCTGCAGGGGAAAATTGATAAAGCAATTTCTCAGAAAATCTATAAAGTCCTAACAAAATTGCCTTGTGATAAGAGTTGCAGAAGAAACAAACATTCAGCCTGTTGAGAGTTGGAGGATTGTTTAATTAAAATTAAACCAGATCCAAAGGGTAGGTTAATTACCGCAGGTCTTGATCAAGGAGCATTAATAAGAAAGCAAGAACTAAATTGGGAAACAAAACAAAACCATACAGTATAAAACAAACAATGAGCAAAAACGCATTTTACCTGTAACCTCTCTAGCAAAGGGATGTGAAGATTTGCTGTTACTCCAACATGTTGAACAGTAGCCTGAGATAGATCTGGGAACATCCCCATCCCCCACCCCCCATTGGCTAAGGGAAGCTTTCCAAACCCTATTGTACTAGGATGCTTTTTTTTTTTTTTTTATTGCTGCATCGCTCAGACAATACCTGATGACAATACCTTCTTTTCCTTCATTCCCTGTGGTTAGCTTTGCCAGAATGCTTTTCTGCTGCTTGCAACCAAAGCCTCTAAAATATATGACCATTATTGGAATAATTGTAGGATTTTAGTTCTGAATTTTCTGATCTCTCTGCATCTGAAAGTCCGCATGGGTGTGTGCAGCAAGGGCAAGGGTGGAAAAAGTAAGAGGTAGAATGGAGGGATAATTATGGGAAGAGAGACGGGAGAATGAGTGGGAAGGAGGAAACAGTGTGTGCCCTTCAAAGTTAATGAGATACCACAGTTTGTTTTTCTATCACCAAAGAGTCTGAATTCTCCCCCTTTTGAAAAAAGTAGAGTCCACTGATCTTCTCTTTCATAATGTGGGGTGGTGAGTATGGATTTCAGTTATGTGCTCCAAAAGCCATACCAGGTTGACTTTCAGAAATACCTTTGCAGTGTTTGCCTTACCCTGATGTCGGGAATGCTCATGGCCCCCGGTGTAGGACCTTCACACTTGTAGGGGGCCTCTGCAAATACTTGTTGACATCGGTGAGGGTAAGATGGATATAGAGATATCTGCAAGGATATGGCCCATGAAATCACTACCCTTGCAGGAAACTACCTTCAAGGTAATGTTTCTATTAATAGTATGAGTGTCAGACTCTTAATAGGGTCCCATCCCCACCTCCTGCTGTTCATGAGCTTGTGTGATCTCCTCCTCGTAAGTGTGGGGGGACCTTGCCTCTAACTAACAGAGTACAGCAAAGGGGATGGAAATGTTCATGATTAGGGTTATAGTGTCTGTCATGCTGGAGTCTCTCTCTCTTGCTAGCTTTGAAGAAGTGAGTGGTCATGTGGGGAGACCCCATGTGACAAGGAACTTGGGAAGCCTCTGGGCACTGAAAGTGGCTTGCACCTGATGGGTGGCAAGAAACCGTGGCCTTCAGTCCTACCTTTGCAAGGAAATAAATTCTGACAACAAACTGAGTGAGTTTGGAGGCTGATCCTTCCCCTGGCGAGCCTCACATGGGACTATCCAGGTGATACCTGAATTATAGCCTTGAGACCCAAAGCAGAGGACCCACCTAAGCTGTGTATAGACTCTTAACCCGCAGCAACCGTGAGAAAATAAATGTGTGTTGTTTTAAGCTGCTAGGTTTCTGGTGATAGTGTTACTTAGCAATAGATAAAACAGGAAGCTTGTGTCATAGGTGAGAACCTGGTTTCAGAACACCATTTGGACTGGTAGAACCCCACCTTTGCCCTTTAATGCTCGTGTCTTTGGACATATTAGGTAAACTGAGGCTCGGTTTTCTAGCTGGCATAAAGGTAGGTTTCTCAACCTTGGCACTTGACATTTGGAGCTGGGAGGCTGTCCTGTGCACTGTAGGAAGTTTAGCAGCATCCCTGGACTCTACCCGTGAGATGCCGGTAGCTCTCTCCCCCAATGTGACAACTAAAAATGTCTCTAGACATTGCCACATGTCCCCTGGTGGGGGGCAAAATTGCCCCCATTTGAGAACCATTGGTATTAGGGTTAGTGGGGGATGATAATAGTAATAATATCTATTCCATGGGCTCGTTGGAAACTATTTTTTTCTTTTTCTTTTTTTATTATTTTTAAAAATTTTATTTATTTATTTGAGAGCTAGCGGGAGAAAGAGCAAGCAAAAGCAGGGGGAGGGGCAGAGGAAGAGGGAGAAGCAGACGCCCCTCTGAGCAGAAGGCAGACACTTCACCGACTGAGCCACCCAGGTGCCCCTTGTTGGAAACTTTAAATCAGATGGTTAGACAAAGAGCTGAAAACCTTAGAAATAAGGTCTTAAAGAATGGCATCTATCAATATTGTAATAAATCAGGGGTATTTTTATTCTCTTAGTTGCAGCCATGGGCTCAAGGTGTGTTTTGGCTGGTACCAAATCTTCCAAGAAGGGGTCAGTATCGATTAGCAGAAGGTCCTGAAAGAGAGAGAGAAGGTGAGTTGAAGAGGGAAGAGCCCCAGGATGGAGGCCACATGCTTCATGGAGCTTCTGGGTTCACTAGGGGTTGCTCACATATACTTGGGAGTCAGGTCAGGACAGCAAAATTGCATGGACATTGGCAGTCACGTTGGGGAGACTTGGGCTCCCTAGGGCTCCCGAGGCTGTGGATTGGGATTGGACAATCCTGCTTACATCTGGAGGGATGGGGACCCCAGGTGACACTTGGCTGCACTGTTGCTATCACCATCATCATTATTATAAGCCTTTAGTGTGATTATGGGTGAAGACAGGTACTAGCTGGAAGCACTTTAAATCCAGACGCTTTAAACTTCTTCCCAATTGAAAGCAGAAATGTTGCAGTTTTATTTAAAAGTGAGTGAACGAGCACCTTGGGCCTCCTGGTAATTAGTTTAAACCCAAGCATCACTGGCCAAAAATAATAAAAAGAGAATCTCCTGTCTCTTTATTAAGCTTGGTTATAGTGCTTGGGCACAGTTTAAACCAGCCTAAAGGGATGGAAAGTTCCCTGAAGGAAGAAAACAGAGAAAGCAGAAAAATGCACTCTTACTAATGAGTTATAGGGTAGTTCAGAAAGTGTCTCTTGTACTGATTTTTTTTCTTTCTCTTTCTCTTTTTCTTCTTTTCACCCCTTTTCCTAATTTTCATCCTTGCCCCCTTCACCTTGCGTTATATTTTGCCCTATAAATAAGGGTCCAAAATGCACCTAAGTCCACAACATTGGCAGCTGAAGATGAATGCATATGATAGGCGAGTTGCAGCCCTGGTTTTATAGCCGTGTTTCTCCTGGGGGAGATACGGTAGTAACAGCACAGTGCTGCACGGTGCCCCCGCGTGCAGACATCCTTCTAAATGCTGCCCGTGTGCTAACTCATCTACCTCCCCAGCAGCTGCGTCATGTACGTCCTGGCCTCTGTTCATTTAGAGAGAATAATGAGATTTCCTGCAAACACCCATGTAGTGGCAAACTCTGGTCTAAGGATGCTACACTTATTAATTTAACATAACAATGCTTGGAATTTATAATTACCCCATTTTAAAGCTGAGGAAACTGAGTCACAGAGAAGTGAAGTGGCTTGCCAAGATTTCCCAGGTAGCCTGGTCGGGGCATTTCTGCTTGTTGCTACATTATTTCTCCCATTTGGCAGACCACTCCACGCAAACTTGGAGAGTTGTAGGTATTTCTAGAGCTAACTCAGCACAAAGCAAGGGTTATAAGTGTGTATGTGTGTGTGTGTGTGTGTTCCCAAGGAATGAAAGATGAATACCCAGGTAAGATTAAATGACATTCATTCTGGGGGTGCGTCAACCATCCCAAAGAGAATTGCTTATGTCATTTTTTGCATACCATCGGGGTAGATGTTGAAGTTTGCTTCCAGCAAGAAAATGCTGCAGTTATGTATACCACCATGTACGTCACAAACCAGGAGTTAAACATTCCTGTTTAGCTATTGACAAAAGGGTGTGAGTGCAGAAAGCAGGCTTCGACTTCAGCCCGTCTAATTAAGCCCAGAATGTGTGTAAAATCATTAGCATAAAGTCATCAGGCTCTGGCTTGTGCAAAACTTTGGCAGCTTGTGACACCCAAAGACAGTTCTGTGATACTTGTATTGTTAAATGTGATCTCCAGCAGCATCTGTAAGATGAGGCAATAAATAGCTCGCGTCTTTTGCTGGAGGCAGCAAGCGCCACTTTGCATGGGTAGTAAAATCACAGAAGTTGCACGTACATCAGAAAGCAGCCGTGGCGTCAGATGGAAGGGATTCATACCTGAATGAGCAATTAGCATCGAACCTCTCTGAGGGGAGATGACATATGCACATCCACTTTCTTCTGAAGAAGCAGAATTTTCTTTCCATCTCTAACGATCTCTCTTAATCAGGGATTCTAAACCTTGTAGAGGACACCAAATCTTCTGAGATTTTCATGAAAAATGGGAACCCGTGCTCAGAAGAATCTCCCTAGGCATATGTGACTGAGTGAGATTTTTGACCACCCTCCCCTCCTTTTGGCCTTTTATTATGATGATTATTATTCAAGCGGGTAGCTGTGTTTTGTTCTGCTGGACCCCCATGGAAGGCTTCATTTCCAAAAGGCTAACTGTGTAGGAAGAGGGACAGAATTGGTGGGAAGGGTCTTAGGGCTCGGCCAACTCAAGCTTGGGAGAACTACAGAGAGAAATTTTAGACTACAAGGAGACCGAACATTGAAGGTGCTATATACATGCATCATGGTGCCCTACTGAGTGTGAGTTTCTTCGAGGGTCTCTTGTATCTTGCCCACAGGGCAGGTGGTGGCTTGTCCATGGGAATGGACAGAGTGTGCACGTCCAAGTCCCCAAAGCTGCGTCAAAACCGTTGGAGCCAAGGGGGCGGGATGGGCGGAGTGTTCTACCTTCTCGTGTGACGTTTGTAGCACACAGTGACATCTAATCTCAAGTCATTTGTCTTCCTGGGGACACTGAAGAGCCAGCCTCCCTCTATCCTTGGGGAGAAATTTGAAATTAAAGAAGGGAAGATAATTTCTGAACAAAGAGAGATTTTGAGCAGGGATGTGAGCGACTTCTTTTCCGGAGCTGTTGCTGTGCCGTCTGGGAAGGGACCTGCAGATCCTAGGAGGCTTTATTTGGTAATCGCCATATTCTGTTCATCCATTCTGTTTCTCTTCAGAGGGGAGAAGAAGATCCAGTTTTGGCAGAAGGTGTGGAGTGCCATGAAGGTGGTTCCCTGGGTCTTCCTCAACAAAGAGGAAGATGTGGGTTTATGGGACGGTGCAGAGTCCTCTGCAAGAAACAAGGGCAGAAGAGAAGTTTTCCAGCAGGTGCTGCATACAACACACACACAGACACACCACACACACACACACTCACAATACACACACATAACACACAAAACCAGAGAGAGACACAGAAGGGAGGACATTCCCAGGGAAGCTGGAACTCAGCATGATCTTCTGGACCACACCCGAGGGCTTTGGTGATGGCTCATTCATGTATACAAGCAACACATCCAGGGTCCCCAGGCTTCCCAGCACGGTTTGCTCTAGATTCTGAACTATTGATAATTTGAGAATTCATCCTGCTACTTTGAACTCCACATGTACCGGTCCCTCTGCCTACAGGGCCTATCCACCGACCCCCAGGCGCACCCCGTTCTTGATCCAGCTAATTCCCACCATCTTTCAAAGCTCAGCTCAGGCAGCAGCCCTTCCCCCGGGAATCCCATCCTATAAACCAGTGATTTCGATAAGCCTCGCCTGTGATCCTGCACCCACGTGCTGACATCTTAGGCTGTGCTGTACTAATTAGTTTAATTGTTTCGTTCTCCTCTGAATGCCAAGTTTCTAGAGGGCAGGGGCCATATGTTACTCAACTTCGTTTTGCTTCGTGTCCCTCACAATATATGCATATGTATGGTGAAGGGGCGGATGACAGAAGAAAACCCAGAGGTTGATGAATATTGGATGAACCGTTCGAATAAAGTAGAGATTCAGTAATAGCTGGCTCTTGAAAAGAATATCTTTCAGCAAAAATGCCTGATTATACTAACACAGATGGGGGGAAATAAAAATGGGGAGGAGCTTGTATTTGGCCCTAGCAACATCTGTTACTGAACGGCCAGTGGCTCCCAAGGGGCAGGGTGTGTAATGGCTGGGAGCTTGGGATCTAGAACCAATTAAGTGTTCAAACCCCAGCTCCGACGTTTACTAGCCATGTGGCCATGAGCAAGTTAGTAAACCCTCTGAATCTCCGTTTTCGTATCTGTAAGAGAAGAGTGGTAAGTACCTACTTCCTTTGGGCTTTGTGAAGAATCAATGGAAAGATTAGACGTACAGTGGTTAGTTGGGTGCCTGGAATATGGTTACTCATCAGCAGAGGTTCACAGTAAGTAGGCAAACGTAGGCTGCCATGGCCAAGGTGAGCTCAGGACTGAGTTCCATTTGAAGGGTGTTGTATTTACATGGAAATTTTCCCCTGGGCTGGGATTCTGGGACAATACTGGAATGTTAGTCCCTGATGGGAAAATGCCATCCTACGTTCTGCTGAATAAATTAGTTTTATGGTCTAAATTTTGAGTAAATGCATGCAATTTTCATTCATTAGCATTCATAACATTGTCCATAGCTCTAACATTTCATAAACATCAAAGCACTTAATGTCTACACTTGATGATTTTATATATATATAATCATATATTATATATATAAATATATATACACATAAATACATTTATTTTACATATACATAAATAAAGTTTTGGTAGTAATCACTACTACTAAAACATGCATTTGATTTCAGCAGGAGTCATCGATGTTGTTTAAAAAGAAGCATGCTAAGAACATCTCATGTTTGTTCGTTTCTGCATTTTATGACCGAAGTCAGTTTTCTGAATCCTTATTTATTTGTACTTTGCATGCCATAGGAGGTCCAGAACATGCTTGTTAATTTACTTTGCTAGCTGGAAGTGAGTATAAAATACCTGGATTATGGTAATGGTGGCATGGTCATAGTATCACACTAGTAGGGCCTTAATCTGGGAGCAATTGTCTGAGAGATTTGAAAAACACTAGTCAGCCCCGTTGTTTTCAGTGTTGCCTGAGCTAGATCCAGTCAACTCCATTAGTAGGTTTGGAAGATCAGGTATGCCTGATAGAGTCTAAAAATGGGGACATAAAAATGACTTAGAGCTGGATAGAATTAAAAGCTGGGCAAAGAGGTGGTCAGAATTCCTAAATTCTTAGCTTGGCCTTGACCTCAAAAGCTACATGACTTTTGGGCCACACTTTCTTCACTATGTACAATGGTCATGGCAGATTAGGAGGTAGGGTGTTCCATACTTGGGGTCCCTGAATTTATCAAGAGGTCAGTGAACTCCATGTAATTATTTGTACATAGATGCATCTTTCTGGGGTGAGGGTGTGCTGTTTTCATCAGATTCTGATGAATACAGCATAATCATAGTCACTCCTCTGTCTAATCCTTCCCTCCCAGATCCAAGATTCTGTGATTCTCTTGAAGGTGCAACTAAGCTAAATAGTATAACAGTATAAAGATATATAAAATATGTAAGATTTTTTGGGTGTGAGGAAAATACTTTACCTCCAAGACTTTCTTATTTTTTTAATCTTCCCTCAAATAGGAAAATAGCTGAATGTCCTATTCAAAGCTCACTTGATCTAGAACAGTGTATCTCAAAGCGTGTTTTTTTAAATATTTATTTATTTATTTGAGAGAGAGAGAAAGAGAGAGAGAGCATGGAGGGGCAGAGGAAGAGGGAGAAGGAGAGAAGCAGGCTCCCCGCTGAGTGCAGAGCCTGATGTGGGGCTCAATCCCATGACCCATGAGATCATGACCTGAGCAGAAATCAAGAATCAGTATCTTAACCGACTGAGCCATCGAGGTGCCCCTCAAAGTGTATTTTTAACAATCATAGTGATATTTTAATAATTCTACTTCAGAACATCAATTCTATGTTCAAATACAGTTTTGGGGAAATCCCATACTGTAGCTTTCTTAGAGATTCACAGGGCATGTTGGCATATAGGAAGCTCTAAGCAATTCTGCACTTAAGAAACTGTTTGAATTTTTTAAACACAATGTTTTCTAAATTACCTGACCATATGGTGCGCCTGGGTGGCTCAGTTGTTAAACGTCTGCCTTCGGCTCAGGTCATGATCTCAGGGTCCTGGGATCGAGCCCCGCATTGGGCTTCCTGCTCCGTGGGAAGCCTGCTTCTCCCTCTCCCACTCCTCCTGCTTGTGTTTCCTCTCTCACTGTCTTTCTGTGTCAAATAAATAAAAAACATTTAAAAAATCTAAAAAAAATAAATAAATTACCTGACCATAGAGCTCCTTAAGCACCTGTTCACATCGTAAAGGATAACTCTTCTGAGGAATGCATTATTAGAAATGCTGACTGAAGTCATCTCAGTTTTAGTTCTTTGGGGCACATTGGTGGCCTTCACTGGGCTTTTTGAGGTCTAATAATGCTTACTTAATGAAGCACATACATTTTTGGTATCATTTCATGATGTTTTAGGAAGATTTAAATAAATTTAAGTAAAAATAAGTCTTTTTTATGTAGAGAAGGGAAGCATAATTAGAAAGAGTTGGTATTATGCTACATAAAGCTACCAAAGAAAAGCAAGGGTGAGGAAGAGTGTGAGGAGAGTTGTAGACATCTTTGAGTTCATTCATTCATTTATTCATTCATGAATGATTATTGAAAACCACCTAAGTGATGAGGATCATGAGAATACCTGATAATCTTACAGAGACTGGGAGACAATGCCTGATCTTCATGAAGTCAAAATAGAATGATACTGGGGGCAGGTAATGGATAATTTCCATATAGAGTGATGCTTGCTATGGTTGAGGTGGGTACTATTGCTCTAAAACCACAGAAAAAAGAGCCAATTGTTTTTGCAGATCTGAAGAAATTTCCAAGAAGGACCTAATGTTTGAATTGGCTTTAATATTCACAGTTGAATAAATTAAGTCTGTGCTCTCACTAGGGGGCTAAAATGAGTATAGGAGAAACAAAGCAAGATAGTATGCTGATTGATGAAGTGAGAATTGTACCTGAAGTTTAGATTTTGGCTAATGGCACTCTGGCTGCAAATATAAGAAACTCCAACTCATATCAGCTTAAACAGTGAAGAAATGGATTGTTAAACTCATTTCTTGCCATTTCTCCATTTAGCCATCTTCCATTCTGAATTTATGCTCATATTGTCAGTAAGAAGGCTGCACTAACTTCAGGCATTACATCTAGACAAACAGCATCTAGGAGAGGGGAGCCATTTCCCCCCTACAGATTCCTTCTTCAGGGCAAGAAAACCCTACTGAGAAGCCTCTTAAGAGATGCCACTTCATGTCTTATTGACCAGACATAAGTCATATGCCAATTTCTAAGCCAATCCCTGGTGAGGAACTCTTATACCCATCAAGTCCAACTGGAAGGCTGAGTGTTACCATCTTCCCCCAGAGCACAGGGGCTGCATGGAGGAGAGGTAGACATCTGCACAGAGTCAGGATCCCAACAGGAAGGAAGAATAGGCAGGAGAAGATTAAGAGGCAGCCCATAATGCCTGCTCCAGAAGGTCTGTATAAGAGGGCACTTCCAGCTGCAAGATAGTTTATCTGTAGCAGGTGCTGTCTTCTCTTCCTCATCTCCGTGACCTGGACCAGGTAGCTGCCTAGGGTTTCCCTCCATGCTATATCTTAATCCAAAGGACTGTGTGACGTAGTAATGCTGATCACCATGCTTTTAAATGTCGCCCCCACCAGCATACCAACAGGTGTTTTGGGAACCATCCCCACCCTTGAGACTTTGTTCTTTACTAGAATTTAACATGAACATGAACTTGAGTGTCAGACATGCTCAAAGTCTTTCACAGTGCGATAAAAAGTTAGGTTTGTATGGTGATGGGTATTAAAGAGGGCACGTTCTGCATGGAGCACTGGGTGTTATATGAAAACAATGAATCATGGAACACTACATCAAAAACTAATGATGTAATGTACGGGGATTAACATAACAATAAAAAAATTTTTTAAAAAGTTAGGTTTGTAGAAAAATTAGCAGATAATGATGATGATGATTTGACAGTAATTGTCATTTCAGCTAATGCCAAATCTCGAAGGCTGATGAACTAATTCAAATAAATAGTTTCAGCATCTTCATTGTATGGAGAAAGAAAAAAGCCCAACCACATCCATCTTTTGGCTTTCATATTGATTAACATTAATTGCTTAAAATTCTAATGCCAGCAATATCGTACTGATTTATGGTTTATGAAAGCTATTGACGTATGTGGAGATGCAATAAGGAATCTTTTTTAGGCATGACTACAATAGATTGCTATAGGGATTATCTAATTATTGAGTAAGCACTAGTGATGAACTCCAGCAATAAAAATACCGTATGCTCACCGGGGGGCCGTGGGACTAAAATAATGGCTAGCTCTGACAGCATAAATTGGCTTTTCTTTTCCTTCCCTCTTAACTAGAGATTCTCAGTAGTGTTCTTTTGGAAGCACAGAATGGATGAGTCGACCAACTCTTATCCCACTCCTCACCTTAACTTTCTTTCTTTTAAATATAAGTCCTTTCAGATTCTGATTGAATTCTTCTTGTTTTCCCCTCCTTACTTTCTAAAGAATGTTCTTTTAGGCATCTGACAATAGAAATGGCTTAAAAGACCCTCAGTTTAAAGGTACAATGTTTTTTTATTTTTATTTTTGCATCCATAGCTTATGTTTCTTGAGCACTGTGTGCCTGGCATTATGTGCCAAGACCTTGACAGTTGTGTTATCATCAACAAGACCTAGTGAATCCAGAGTATAACTAATTCCCCGTGAAAAATCCCCACAGTGCAAGTACCTGGAATGGCTTCTGTCTTTCTAACTGGTTCCTGCCTGATGTCATTGGGTATTACTATTCCCCCTTGCCTTTCAGGTAAAGAAACATGCTCAGAAAGGGCAAATACAGCTAATGGATGGAGACCATGTGTGAACTAAGGCAGTTTGCCTCCAGCACCAAACGCCCATTCCCTCACTGCTCTTCTGAATCTCAAGTTTAGAAGTCCCAGTTGGGAGGGACTATGTAGTCTAATGTCTCAAGTTGTAGAAAGCAGCCAAAGCTTTAGGGAAGTGAAGCATTTGCTAAATGAGGTCACACTCAGAGAGAAGAGCTTTCACTCATTCATTCATCTAACAAATATGTATCCAGTGTTCCCTATCCTAGGTATTGCTAACACAGTCATTGGTGAAACAGCCAACCAGGTCCCTGTCTGCATGGAGCTAAGAAATTTATAAGGAAAGAGATATACAGTCAATAAATAAATGATAGAGGCTAGCACGAAGGGTATGATAAGTGGAGAGGTTGGAAGTGGGTGGTTTGCAAACTCGGGTAGAATGATCTGGACAGACCTCACTGAGAAGGTGGCATCTGGGTAAAGAGTTAACGGTATCGATGAGACGAAGCAAGAGGCTATGTAGGAGAGAACTTGGCAGGTGGAGGAGGCCAGGTGAAGGCCTGAGCCAGGAACATGGCTGGTGGGCTCTGACCCATCCAGGAGGCCCGGGTGCCTGGGAAGAGGGAGAGTGGAAGAGATGGGGTCTCAGAGGGACCAGGCTCGGGAGACCATGATAAGGGCACAGGATTCCCTCTCAGATGGGCAACTACTGCGAAGTTAACCTGAAACGTGAAAGGATCGGACCTACATTTACAAAATTTCCCTACGTATTGTTTCATTTTCTTTAAAAAGCCATCTTCTGTCCCCAGGCCGACCTGTCCCCAGAGTTCCAGATTTAGATACCCAACTGCCTTCTGGATATTATCAGGCATCTCAGACTTAATGTGGCCAAATCCAAACTCTGGATTCCCCACCAAATATCCTTCCCCAGATACCCCCTTATCATTAAGTGGCAGTTTCTTCCTTTCCATTGCCTAGGCCCAAACCTTGAAGGAATTCTTTATTCTAACCCTCCATCTCCCACCCCATCCCATTCCTCATAGACAGTCCATCATTCCATTAATGGGCCCTATGTTCTGAATTAGTTCAAAATCCACAATTTGCCTTGCGTACTGCACCCATCTTGCCAGCATCGTATCTGCCCTGAACCATTCCCATAACACCCTAGCAGGTATTCTTGCTCTACTCTTGCCCACCTGTGGTCTCATTCTCATCAAAGCAGCTGGAGCAAAACTCCTAAAACACAAGTCGGGTAATGTCATTACTCTGCTTCAAACCCTACCCAGGCTTCTTATTTCAGTCAAGATAAAGTCCAGTGTATTTCCAGTAGTCAGTATGGCACTATGTGACCTTACCCCTTGCCTTTTCTCTGACCACATGCTCTACCAAACTCCTTCTTACTGATGTTACTTTAGGCACACTTGTCTCCTCACTGTTCCTTAAACATACAACAATTCTCTTCCTCAGGTCTTCTCTTTTCATAATTTCCCCTTCCCAGAACCCTCTTTCTCACATATCCACCCCCTTGTTTGTCATATTTTATGTTACTGGCAGGAAAAAAGCATCTTATCTGATTTAGTCTTGGTCATTGCTTCACATATGGCACTTAAAATAGTGCTGAAAGAGATGTCGGACTTGGTAAATTGTAGAGTGGATAGGAAGATTGGTGGATGGATGGGTGAATGGATGGATGGATAAGTAGATGGAATGATGGATGGATGGATAAGTAGATGGAATGATGGATGGATGGATGGATGGATGGATGGATAAGTAGATGGAATGATGGATGGATGGATGGATAAGTAGATGGAATGGTGGATGGATGGATGGATAAGTAGATGGGATGATGGATGGAAGGATGGACAGACAGATGGATGACAAGACGGATGGGTGGATGGAGAATAAATGGTAAACTAGTAATGTGTACCTGATTCATCTGGATGCCATCCATGTGAAGAAAACCATCTGAGATGATGAGATGTTGAGGGAGAGAGACAGAGACAGAAACAGAGAGACAGAGAGACACTGATAAACTCCTGGGGGTGTTCAGTCTTTTATTCTGCTGAATGATCTGCTCCTGCGATCTCACAGTTGGTTAATGAGCCAATAACTACCTCGTTTATTTACTTATTTCTGGCCTGAATTCGTTTGAATTTAATTTTGTCATTTGCTACCTAAAGAATGCTAATCCTGGACTACCTCATAAGATTGTCTACATTTATTTGACAAATATTTGTTGAGAGCCTACTATGTGCTAAACACTGTTACAGGCATTGGGAACAGAGAAGTAAATAAAACAATGCTTTTTTCATGGAGCTCACATCCTAGAGAGGACGACAGACACATATATAAGTAATAGAGTTTCATAGCGTGATAAAGTCTATTGAGAAAAGACAGTGAGTGTCAGAGACTAGGGAAGTATGAGGGTGGTTCTCTGAGGATCTTTAGAAAAATCTATCTGAAGGGAAGGTGTTCCAGAACAGGCAAACCCACAGAGACAGAGGATAGATCGGTGGTTTGCTAGGGACTGAGGGGTAGGGCGAAATGAAGAGAGAATGCTTAATGGACACATTAAGGTTTCCTTTTGAGGTGATGGAAATGTTTTTCAACTACACAGGGGTGGTGGTTGCATAGCATTATGAATGCGATGAACTAAATGTCACTGAATTATTAATTTCAAAATGGTTTTATGTTATGTGAATTCCATCTCAATAAAGTTAAAATAAAAGAAAGGGAGGATGTTAAAACAGAGACCTGAAGGGGAAAGACCACTGGGATGCTGGAATGCTCCAGGCAGAGGGAATGGGGGGAGGGAAGATTCTCATCCAGACAAGCTTGGGATACTTGAGTTGCTCTCAGAGGACCTGGGGCTGGGGCGGCCAGGGTGCAGGGTGAGGGAAGAGAGGCAGTAGGGGGGCACAAAGCAGTAGTTGTGCTCAAATGTTCAGGTTCATGTGCAGAGCGGGTCCTAACCTATGTGTGGCTCTACCTACGGAGGCAAGTGACTGCAGGCCGTGGGAGGGGCAGCTGAAGCTCACCTAGACAAAGAGGGGAGTGAGGACATGAAGGTGGATGGTGGAAAAGTGGCAGAGTGGGTGGGCTGATGTCTCAGTAGGTTGGGGAAGAGTTGTAGTGGGGCTACTAGAGAAACTGAACTGGAAAGGCTGGTGGGAGCCAGAAAATGGGACCCATGGGATTAAGATTTTTCTGAGGTGGTGAAGTTGTTGGTGATGCCAAGGTAAGCATGTGACTATCCATGCCTGACTGAAGTGGGGGAGGCAGAAGAAAATGCTGTGTTTCGTGTGCATTCAGGTCATTGGATGGGAAGGCACAGGGGTTAGACAAAGGTAGCTGTTGAAGGTCTCAAGGGAATCGACGGGAGAAATGAAGAGGCAGGCCAGAGGCTGCAGTCTCCACAGAATGATGACAGATGACAGATCTGATGACAGATTATGAGCTCCAGAGGCCTCAGTGGGGGATTTGGAATTTGGAAATTGAACCAGATTAGGGATGTGCTGACCGTCTGGGGATGAAATGAAGGGTGCTTGGGTGCCTCTTAGTAACTGGTTTAAGATGGGATGTAAAGTGTAAGTCACGATGGGCCTGTGGCTATGAGCACCTCCATTTTTGGGTTGACTTCATGGCAGTTCATGAGGCTGTGGCTGATGGTGTTAGCTGGGTGGTGGTGGGGGAAGCTGCTGGATTAAAGATCAATGTTTCCAAACAGCTTCTCTGAATAAACAACTCTCAACAACCTGGTGGAAATCTTCAGAGGTTCTTAAAGCATACCATCTAATACTAAGTTGATGGGAAACCTTATAAACAGTTTCAAGAAACAAAATTTTGGTAACTTGATTCATTTGGAAAAGAATACATTGATTTCTGGCAAATGGGCCCTCAGTGAATTCATGGTTGATGAACTGAGTTGCTTCCCACCATTGTGCTCAGCAGATGAGGTACTTAGATCCTGTCCTCCTTCCTTTCTCTCTACTTTAAAAAATCTTGGAGAAGGCCTCCGATTGGCTCATGTGGGGCACATGCCATCTCTGTGGCCAGAGGTGTGGTTTTAGGATGAGTAGCCCCTCTGAGGTCTTGGGCCACTGGGGAGAGGAATTTCTCTGGGAGAGGGGGGCGGGGTGGGTACTCTTCCCTTAAGAAGGGTGAGATGCTGGCCAAGCAGAGCAGTGTATTTCTCTCCAGTTAGTTTCCCAGATTATTGCTCCTCGATGTGGCCAGAGAGAAGGGGACACGGAGAGGGTTAGAATGCCCCAGACCCTCAGAATCAGGGATTGCTTCATATAAGAACCATAGTCCCCAGACTTCTGGCCTCTGCTGTTTTTCTGCCTTAGATGCCTCTGCAAACATCTGCTAACTCCCACTATAAATTATCAATTTGTGTGCTCATATTTTCTCCTGAAGTTCACACAAATCCATTTTATGAATTCACCCACACAACTCAGTGGCCCAAATTACGTATGCGTAGGTCCCGATGTCTGCCGGAGCTGATGAGCCTGAAGCCCGCCTGGCGTGGAGTCAGAACAGCAAGGGGAGCTGGACGGTTGGAGACTGATGATAATTAGCCGACGCTCCCTGTCTGCACGGTGCCCTGGGGGGAGTTTTAAAACCTGAAAAAGAGCCCCGACCTCGGTGCCCTGTTTGTGCAGCTTGTTCCTTTCCTCAGTGGTGAGGAGGCTCTCTCAGTAGAGTACAATTAATTTTCCCTGTTGTCTGAGCCCGCCAACTGCTCTGAGAGTAGATGTCCCAATCACGTTTTAAATAGGGAGAAATTGATGTTATCTACTTTCCTGATATCATTTAATATGTGAGTGGTTGAGTTCATCCCAAGTTCCCGGCATTCCGGCTTCTCCTGCAGCATGCTTTGCCCTTCATCCCACCTAAAATACATGTATAAATTGCGGGTTCTTATATTTATCTAGCCCTGAGCATCGCTCAGACAACAGATCCTAATTTAAGATTTCTAACACCGCATCTTCCAGTGTGATTCGGATGAAAAATGTTTTCCTAGTGGGCTGGGTAAAGTCAAGATTACATGGGAAACAACCATTAGCTTTGGCGCCGGCTGTTTTCATTTCTTAAAACAGTTCTTGTCAACCAGGGCTAGCCATGATATCAAATGGCAGTTTATGGAGGTGTGGAAAAAAATCCTCCTTCCTCGGTGAGTGAAATCAATCATTGCTCACTAACAGTGATATTTAGTAAGATTAATTTGAATTGCTTCCTCCTCTGGCTACATTCCACAACAGTCAGTATTTATCTCTTGAAGGTTTCCTACTCATCCAAAAGAGATGGATTGGACTGAATTAATTTCACAGGCAGAAATGTAAAAACGGAAATATAAATTGGAGCCTAATGACCACGGTTTGAACAACTTCCTGTACAGTGCTCTGAAGACTACTAAAAATAAGTAATTTCTGTATCAGGTGGGGCTTGACTCTAATCCCTGAGGATTGTTCCTGAAAGCAAGGAGGCTGAGGCATCTTACGTGGCTTCTGTCAAGTCATCACAGTGCAATGATAATCTGGGTGAAATAATTTTAACTCGTCTTTGGCATGATTTAAAAGAGAGGCTTAAACTTATGCCATAATGATAGCCTTGATGATACTGTACGCTCCTGAAGTTTAAGAACTATCATCTTCTATAATCCCCTTTTTGTTGTTCATTCTCGGTAGGTATCGCATCTTGGTTGGCACACTGAAGACATTTGTGTTGTTTGCGTTGTGAAGATCAGTGAGCAAGCAATATTATCCTATTTTAGTATCACGGTAGAGAGTCAGGCTCCTCGAAGGACTTGGTGATCGCCTTGCCTGTCGACATTCCTCCATCTCGCCTTTTCAAACTACACCCGTATTTTTCTCTGGGAACCCATTCCTTCTTGTCCATTCTCGGTCCTGCTCTTGGGGGAGGACTGACCTTCCCTTCAGCCCCAGGGGTATGGGCGTATTTCTGCACTCTCTGAGGTTGGCTTGGTTAGGAACACCCTAACTCAGGAGGGGATGACTTCTGGGGACTCTGGGAGAGATGCTTCCTCTTCTCCCGGGACGGCTGTTTGGAGTGACACGCTCTCTCCTGCTATATGTGAATCAGCAAGTGCTGAGTCCTCGGAGCTCTTGGTGGTCCTCAAAAGGAGCAACAATGGGACAAAGCAGGTGCAAGAGAAGGGAGAGTGGAGGCCACGAAGAAAGGGATCCTTGGTGACTGAAGACTCAACTGAAGGCTCTTCAGTTATGTAAGCCAAAAGTGTATTCCTTGAGCTTAGAGGCAAGACCTAAGGAGAAAAGTCAACCATTGACTATGTTAATGACCAAATACATCCCATAGTAGTGAAGCCCAGAACTTGAGAATTCTTTTAGAGAGTAATTGTTTTCAAAAAAGAAAGGGAAAAAATATTCACCACTATTCTTTTTTTAAAAAGATTTATTTATTTATTTGAGAGAGGTAGAGGGGAGAGGCAGAGAGAGAGGGAAGAGAAACTTTAGCAGACTTCTGTGCCAAGCGTAGGGCTCTATGTGGGGCTGGATCCCAGGACCCTGAGATCACAAGCTGAGCCGAAACCAAGAGTCTGACGCTTAACCAGCTGCACCACTGGGCACCCCACCAATATTCTTCTTTAAATAAGGAACCCCCCCAAACATCTTAAATTTAAATATGATACATGAATATGTGAATTACACCCAAAGTTTCTGGAATGTGCCAATTGGCTGAAATGAATTCAACTTTTTTTTTTTTTTAAAAGAAATATCTGACTTATAAGCGCCCACAGTTTTACAAGTGTAAAGTATGGTGGAGAAACTGATAGTCATGATGGCCTTTAGTCTTATTTGTCAAATACATCCTGTTGTCCCATTTTCTGAGCCCTGGGCAGAATTCTTCCTGGCCCTCTGGTGCGGCCAGTGACTGCTTCTTGCTAATGAGTTGCAAGCAGAAGTGACATGTAACAATTTGGGGATAAATACCTAATTACCCATGCAAGGCCTTTTGAGGATCTATGTCATTGAGACATGGAGGTGGCGATATTTGTGAGGGTGGCCACACTGTCAACCTGGGCCACGAGTGACAGATACGAGCAGAGCTTCCCTACCAACCCTGTGTCCACGTAGTTGTTATAAGCCATGGAGATTTGGGGATTGTTACTTCCACATAACCTAGCCCATCTGGACTGATCCAACACTGTGCTCTGGTTATAGACAGAGAGACTAAAGCTAAATTCCCTGTAATCTGTCAGAGAAGCTCGGCAAAATTTCACAAGCATTTCAGTGGAACCACAGGTTGGATGTTTATTTTCCTGAACCAGGTTTTGGCATCGAAGAGACAGAGCTTATGTCCCTGTTTTCTTCGTATGGTGTCTAGCACAGGAGTAACTCTGAGAGGCTCCACAGAGTGCCCCCAGAGAAGCAGAAAGGGACACACAGCAAATGCCACATGGGTTGAGTGTAGATTCTTTTTTCTTTTTTTTTTTTTTTTTGGTGGAGGAGAAGAAAATTAGAAAAGAAAGGGAGATTTTATAAAGTATTGTGGGATGTAAATTCGATCAGCACAAATGTTCCTTGAGTGATACAAACAGGTAGGACTGCTTATGTAATTACTTTTGGTTACCAGTCAGTGCTATGGTTTGGCTTGGTTTGAAACAAACAAGCAAAAAGTTTTGTTTGAAATGTGGTTGAAAGCTGGTCCATACGGGCTCTTAACCTTTACGAGGGTTGTGTGTGTAAATGAAGAACAGGATTTGCTTGGGGTGATGGCTTGATTGAAATTTTCAGTAGTATTGATTTACTTTTGGGCCTTTCTACTTGAGGGAAAAAATGGGCACAAGTGTTTTAATTTTTATTTAGCAAAATTGGGGGATGTTTATGATATGACCCAGAAATTCCTCTCCCAGGTCTTTACCCAAGAGAAATGAAAACATCCATCCACTGAAAAACTTGTACTCACGTGTTCATAGCAGCATCATTCATAATATTCAAAAAGTGTGAACAGTACAAATGTCCGTCTGCTGATGGATAGATAAGCAAAGTGTGATATAGCCACACGATGGAATATTATTTAGTGACAAAAAGGAACCAAATATTATTACCGGCTACAACATTTTTGAGGATGAACCCCCAAAACGCTTGCCATGTGAAAGAGAATAGATACAAAAGACCAGATATTATGTGACTCCAACTATATGAAATGTCCAGAAAAGGAAAGTCTATAAAAACAGAAAGTAGATTTGCAGGATGTTGCTTGGGGCTAGAGATGTGTGTGGATTAACTTAAACTGGCACGAAGGACCTTTCTGGGGACCATCAGAGAATGTTCTAAAACTGGATTCTGGTAATGGTTGCACAACTCTGTCAGTCTACTAAAATTACTGAGTTGGCCATCTAAAACAAGTACGTTTTGGGCACCTGGGTGGCTCAGTTGGTTAAGCGTCTGCCTTCGGCTCAGGTCATGATCCCAGGGTCCTGGGATCGAGCCCCACATCAGGCTCCCTGCTCCGCGGGAAGCCTGCTTCTCCCTCTCCCACTCCCCCTGCTTGTGTTCCCTCTCTCGCTGTGTCTCTCTCTGTCAAATAAATAAATAAAATCTTTAAAAAAAAAAAACAAGTACGTTTTATGGTATGAAAGCGATACCTCGGTAAACTGCTTCAAAAGTTTTAGGAGTTCACCATGGAATATATTGTTTCTCTTAATAAAGTCTAAATAATTTAGAACCAGGGACCTTCCACAGTGCCTGGCATCATGTATCAGTGCCCGATAAATATATGTTAATTGAATCGAAGTTGTATGCCCTCCCAAGGCTGGAGAGGCCCATGCATGTGGAGGGCTGACTGGACTCGGGAGCTCAGTTGGAGAGGAAGGGGAGCAAAGTGTCTGACTTTTCTCTTCCTGAAGTTTCTATATCTGCTTAGCCAACTGCGATCAGGATTATAGCGAACATACGCTGTTTCGTAGCCGCACAGCATCCATTACCCCTGCGTTTGGCCGCAGTATCTGAAATGTCTGCTAGGGCACCACCCCTTCCTATGCTCAGGCCATTTGGTTTGAGCGAGGCTGACTCCCCCCTCCAGTGCCCGGGAGAGGCAGATGGGCCAGCACATCCTTGAGTCCCGTCCCCCTGACCACAGTCTGTCTGGGATGGAACGTGACACTTGCTGGTTCTTTGAGAGTCAGGCTCTGGACTGTGGTTCACATCTCAGGGAAAAAGGCTCTCTTTCCTTGTGGATTTGGACCACTGAAGACCTAGTCCTTAGAGCTCTTGGCAGGTGTTTTTCATCCTGGGAAGCTTGAGAATGAAGGCAACCTGGAGGGGAGCACAGTCAAGAAGTGGAGACAGAGGGCTCCTGGCGGCTTTCTTGGAGCCCCTGGACTCAGCCTTCCTCTTCCCTGGATGCTCCACAAGCCAATGACCACGCTTTGTTCTTGGGTCGGTCTGGATTGTGTTTTCAGTCAATTGTCACCAGATCCCTGAAACACAGATGCTTCTTACTTCCTGGGGGAAAGGACAGGAGTGGGTTGTAAAGGCCCAAAATGTATGTGTCCTTCCATTTTTAGATGTGCATACCAAGCAGTGCGCGGGGAGGAGCGAATGAGGTCAAAGCTGAAATCCTCGGTGCTTTGAAGCCAGAACTGGGGCAGGCCACCCACCAGCTTTTATTAGTATTAATGATAATAATTATAGCTGCCATTTACCGGGTGCTTAATCTGAACTGTGGAAAGTGCTCTATGCACACACGCTGTGCTGTGTGTTTGCTTGCTTCATTTCATTCAGTCGCCCCAGCACGTTTGTGAGTTAGTGCTATTATTGTTCCCATTTTACTCAGGAAGAAACTGAGGCTCACTTGCTGAGCGTAATAATAATAATAGGCAACACTCAGCGGGTCCCTGTTAAGTACAAGGCACGGTTTTAAACACTGTGTTTGAACTCACTTGATCTTTACAATAGTCCTAGAAGGAAGGGACTAGTATTCCGCCCACTGACTAGATGAAGAACTTGAGGCCCCGATCAGTGCCATAAACTGCTCAGGGTGGCAGAGCCAGTGAAGACTGAGCTGGTCTATGATAGAAGTCCAAGACACAGAGAAGGATCTGACTTAAAAACTCACGCTTATAGGGGCACCTGGGTGGCTCAGCCAGTTAAGCATCTGCCTTCAGCTCAGGTCATGATCCTGGGGTCCTGGGATGGAGTCCTGCATTGGGCTGCCTGCTCAGTGGGAGCCTGCTTCTCCCTCTGCCCTCTACCCCTCCCCCCCTGCTCATGCTCTCTCTCTCTTAAATAAATAAATAAAATCTTAAAAAAAAAAAAACCCTCATGCTTATGAATGTTAGACTCTGCTGCCATTTAAAAAACATAAGGCTTTTAATTTTGGGATAATTTTAGATTTATAGAAAATTTGCAAAAATAACAGAGTCCCTGAATGCCTGTCACCCAGTTTCCTCTAATGTTATCATGTCACATGACCATGACTCATTTGTTAAAACTCAGAAATCAACATTGGCGCACACTACCCTCAACTGAGCTCCTCACTCTATTTGCATTTTACCAGCTTTTCCGCCCCTTTTTTTTTTTTTTTTTCCTGTTCCAGGATCCCATCCAGGATACCTCATGGCATTTAGTTCTGCTATCTTTTTAAGAATTCTTTTCATGCTGGGATCTTTGTCTGGAATTAATAAATGCAGTGTTTACTCTTGGTCTTTTCCTGGCTGGAAGAACAAGAAATGATTTTTTTTTTTAAGATTTTATTTATTTATTTGAGAGAGAGAGAATGAGAGAGAGCACATGAGAGGGGGGAGGGTCAGAGGGAGAAGCAGACTCCCTGCCGAGCAGGGAGCCCGATGCGGGACTCGATCCAGGGACTCCAGGATCATGACTTGAGCCGAAGGCAGTCGCTTAACCAATTGAGCCACCCAGGCGCCCAAGAAAGGATTTTTGTTTTTTAAACTTTCAAGTGTCAGTATGTTAAATACTAGGAATTAAGATCTGGAGTTTGCCAATGAATCATGGAACACTACATCAAAAACTAATGATGTAATGTATGGTGATTAACATAACATAATAATAAAAAAAAAGATCTGGAGTTTGCACTATTATCGGACAATGCAAGTAACTATTACCCAGTGTATTATTTGAAAACTTTTTAACCACCTGTATTTACTCCCTTTGTTTCCACTGAAGCCTCTTCAGTTTTAATGCAATTGTTGCTGAATTTTACCGAGGGATCCTTTCCTTGGACCTGAATGTGACCCCAAATGGGCTCTAAGAACTTGATGCCTCTGAGCTGATGTTGTCACCTGTCTCGTGTCCCCGAGCCAACCCCAGGTGTGTTGAATCTATTTTCAGGAAGTGTGGGCCTGGAATCTGCATTTTAAGCGTGCTCTTGGTGTGACCGGATCCATGCAGGTGCTCGAGAACCACTGGCCCAGGACCTCACATGTGCAGGAGGCATTCCTAGAACAAGAGTCTCAAACTAACACATGATGAACACATGGCCTAACCCCACTGCTGTGGTGTCACGTTTTCCTTTATTCTTTTTTTTTTTTTTTTTTTTTTTAATTTTTTTATTGTTATGTTAATCCCCATACATTACATCATTAGTTTTAGATTTAGTGTTCCATGATTCATTGTTTGTGCATAACACCCAGTGCTCCATGCAGAACGTGCCCTCCTCAATACCCATCACCAGGCTAACCCATCCTCCCACCCGCCTCCCCTCTAGAACCCTCAGTTTGTTTTTCAGAGTCCATCGTCTCTCATGGTTCTTCTCCCCCTCCGATTTCCCCCCCTTCATTCTTCCCCTCCTGCTACATTCTTCTTCTTTTTTTTTTTTCTTAACATATATTGCATTATTTGTTTCATTCAGGTAAACCATGTTATATTCAGGCAACTGAAACTTGCACTGGGTTGGTGGGGGAGGGCGGCAGAAAGGGGATTTTAGGAGGCGCTGGCTGCCTGAGCACGGGATGGGGGGCCTGAATCTGCTTTCCCTGGAGTCCCTCTGAGGTCCTCCGGGCCCCTCTGGGTGCCAACATCTCGCCACTCTGGGTGAGCCGCCCGTGTGTGTGTCAGCCATGACATCTGGGGCTCAGGCAAGAAGCCACGATCCGGCTTAACACTGCGCAAACACTAAGCTGGCTCAGGCTTCTCGAGGGATGGTAAAATTTCATCCTTTGGGGGTGACCCAAGGGATTTTTCAAGAGTGATTATAACCAAATAAGATTTTAGAATCCGATTCATGAAGAAGAAGTAAATCCACTGTACTTGAATCAAATATCCTCTGTAAAGTCTAGCAGTTCATCTTACGCATTCGTATACCTATGTATGGATCACTTGTAAGTGATATATATACACGGAGCCTAAAAATTAGTACCTTATGAAATCCTGGTGGCAATCTTTTGAGATAAGTGTACTTTCTTACCCCAGTTTGCAGGTGCGTGTCTCGAGCTCAGGGAAGCGAAGTGCCTTGCTGAGGCTCACCTGGCTGGTGAGTCACGGTGGGGGGCGGGGCGAGGGATGTAGAGCCAGGTGTTTCCGCTCCAGAGTCTGTGCGCGTAACCACTGGCCAGCGTACGCCCCGTCGGAGCCCGTGCGATCACTAGCGTGTGGGCTAACGAACGCCCGCAGAAATCAAGCGTTAGAACCTGCAGTGGCTGCCCCGTGCTGGCCATGCGGGATTCGTGTTTGTGCCAACTGTCGAGACGTGGCAAGTAAACAGAAAGATGAATCATGTAGCCCTCCCCAAGCAACGGCGGGCCGACTGAAAACTGAAAACTGGTAACTGATGATGAATCTAATGAGGTTAAGGCTGCTCCCGAGTATCTGCAAATGAAAAGAATATGACAAGAGCAGAACGCACAAGAAGGTTGTGGGAAAGACCATGGCGACAACTCAAGGTAAACGCAGCTCGCTTGGCTAGGACTTAACCACACGTCCAGGTTTCTCGGTCCACATCCTCACAGACGTGGGGTTCTTACCGAAGGACCTGGTTTTTGTTTGGCTTGCCAAGAGTTATCCTTCTCCGTGAAATGCAAACAAGACTTGTTTGTGTTTTAGCTAATGCTTCCTCCTTCTTTAAAGACATAATAAGATATTGCCGTACACATTAAATAAAATATCCGTGGCTATATAAACAAGACCATAATGAGTTCTGGGTTGACGTGGGGAGCACGCCAACGGGCCACACAGTGCAAGTGTCTCCGAGGTTTTTCGCTTACCTCAGTTGATTTACATGGGCTGCAGGTCACATTTTATCCTGATGGCCCTTGCTCTCCTAAGGTACAGGTGCCCGAGACAGTAATGGATGGTGCCTCTACCCGTGGGCCTTGCCCCCACTGTACCAGGTACCATTACTGTAAGAAGCGGCATCATTCACTTCTCTCTCAGGAAGCTTGTCGAAAAGCAACCAGTAATATTTTCTAATACGTTGAGCTCCGTGCTACGCAGCCTCTTGAGGGGATTTTCCTTGACACATTTGAATGAATTTATGAGCAGGCAAAGTATTTTAATATCCTGATGAAAAATAAAACTGTAAACAATGTTTCATTACCACCAAAAGGATATAAAACAATAAATGGGTGGGAAATGATTATCATTAGGTTTGTGAGAGACATTTGATGTCTTTTTAAAATAACCTTTTTCAGACGCTGTAATTATAATACATGCTCCTTATAGACAATTCAGAAAATGCAGAAAATTTGTTTGTTTTTAAGAACGAGAGAGACGGGGGTGGGCAGAGAGAGAAGGAGAGAGGGAATCTTAAGCAGACTCCACATCCAGTGCAGAGCCCGACGTGGGGCTCCATCTCACAACCCTGAGATCATGACCTGAGCCCAAATCAAGAGTCGGATGCTTAACCAACTGAGCCCCCCAGGCACCCTGGAAAATGTAGGAAAGTTTACATAAGAAAACATTTCACCAAATAGATGGCCGCATGGAAACATGCTGCTCATGTTTTCATGTATTTTTATTCCTAGGGGGACATTGCCTTTTTTTTTAAATTCAATTAGCCAACAATTAGCCAACATATCATTAGTCTGAGATGTAGTGTTCAACTCTTTATCAGTTGCGTGTAACACCCAGAGCTCATCACATCATGTGCCCTCCCTAATGCCCATCCCCCTGTTATCCCATCCCCCCACCCACCTCCCCTCCAGCAACCCTCAGTTTGTTTCCTGTAGTTAAGAGTCTCTCATGGTCTTCCTCCCTCTTTGATGACTTCCCATTGAGTTTCCCCTCCCTTTCCTTGTGATCCTCTGTGCTGTTTCCTATATTCCACATATGAGTGAAACCATATGATAATTGTCTTTTTCTGATCGACTTATTTCACTCAGCATAATACCCTCTGGTTCCATCCACGTCGATGCAAATGGTAAATGTTCGATCTTTCTGATGACTGAGTAGTATTCCATTTTTTTAAAAAAGATTTAACTGCTCACTGTCTGAATGCTCTTCACGTTTTTGAAAACTTCAATTGCCAGATTTTGGCTCTTCTACCCACGCGCTCAGCTGGGTCGCAGAGCCATGATGCCGGCCAGCCTAATCGGACAAAGCCTTTCCTTCCTTTGCATTGAGGCTGCGCACGGAAGGTGCAGGGACACTAGGGACCACCAGCTAGAGCAGCATGGCATTTCCACAAACATGAGGGGCCAGTCTGCAGGGGATGGTTGTGCGGGAGCTCAGTGCTACCTGCTGTCGCTCTAGGGTCTGCGACCACAGCTGAGAATAAAGTCGACACAGGACAGAATAGCAGGAGAAAAGTAGGCATATTTATTTAATAGAACTTTCCACATCACAGGAACCCTCATAAAGAAATGAAGACCCAAAGAAGCAGTTAGAGTTGAACAGTTATACATTGAATTGGACAAAGTAGTAAATTACGAAAACCTGACAAGACAAAGGGGCATGGGCTAGGGCAGTTAATGGTGGAAAAAGAACTAGGAAGAGAAGGGTTAGTTTAAGCAGGTCTTTTTTTTTTTTTTTTTTTTTTTTGTAAGATTTTATTTATTTGGCAGAGAGAGAGAGCACAAGTAGGCAGAGTGAGAGGGAGAAGCAGGCTCCCTGCTGAGCAAGGAGCCTGATGCGGGGCTTGATCCCAGGACCCCGGGCTCATGACCTGAGCCAAAGGCAGACACTTAACTGCCTGAGCCACTCAGGCGCCCTAAGCAGGTCTGTTTGTTTGGATTTTTCTTGGCCTCGACTCCTCATCCCTGGTAATAAGAATATTACTTTCCAGGCGCCTGGGTGACTCAGTCGGTTAAGCATCTGCCTTTGGCTCAGTCCTGATCCCAGGGTCTTGGGATCAAGTCCCACATTCGTTCCCTGCTTGGCGGGGAGTCTGCTTCTCTCTCTGCCCTTCCCCCTGCTCCTGCTCTCTCTCTCTCTCTCAAATAAATAAAAAATCTTTAAAAAAAAAAAAATGTTACTTTCCTCCTGGTATAGGCAGGATATTGGGGTTTTATGTCCTGCGTTCAGTGGTGGGGTCAAGAGTGCCCTTGTTGTACCTGCTGCATGTTTTAAGTGCCTTTAGCTCAAAATAATCTTTATGCCAAAGTGGCGTATTTTGGGGTGCCATATTCTGCCACCCTTCGCCACTTTTGGCAGTTGGTATTTAGGGACCGACTCACTACATGCCAGGATTTTGCTGTGCTTCTCACTTCTGCCCCTCCCCCTTTGCCTCAGCACATCCTGTTGGAACAGAATACCCTGGCCTGGGGGGCTTCCTCAGCAAACATTGATTTCTCACAGTTTGGGAGGCTGGGAAGTCCTAGATGCTGGTGCTGGCAGATTTGATGTCTGGTGAGAGCCCGGTCCCTGGTTCATAGATGGTGGTCTTCTTGCTGTGTCCTTACCCGGTGAAGGGGTGAGGGAGATCTCTGAGATCTCTCCTTAAGGGCACTCATTCCGTTCATGAGGACTCTGCCCTCATGACCTAATCACCTGCCCAAGGCCCACCTTCTAACACCATCACTTGGGGAATTAGGTTTCAACACAGGAATTTGGGGGCACCCAAACACTCAGTCCATAGCACCCTGGTTCTGGCTATTTTCTAAACCTAATTCCAGGAGACTTTCTAAAAATTTCCTGAGCTTCTCAGTAGCCTGTGAATAGATTTTTTTTTCCTACCTAAATCAGCCTGCCAATTTCTATTGCTTGCAGCCAGAAACCCTGATTGATACATTCCAGTTTTTTATATTGGCATACAGCTGAGTTGTTTGTTTTTAAACTAGAATATAGCAAGCGTTTATTTTATCTGTTTGGTAATCCAACACCAGATCATATGCTTTGATCTTCTCTGTACCAGGTGCTTTATGTTCAATAAATGGAGTGCCCCCCCCATGAACTCTTTTGAAAAATGAATTAATCATTCTCTAAAAAAAAAATTCCTCTAAAATCCTCCCCTACTTCTTTTAGGGCATCTGAGATTGATCCCCTATTGATGATTTGAAGTATCTTTTCACAGATCTGAATATTTTTATCTGGTGGCACTTGGCTAGTGGCCGCTTGTGACTTTCTACTCTCCACTTTATTTATTATGCTGGTTTAGGGTTGTCAGATTTGGCAAATAAAAATACAGGCTACCCAGTGAAATTTGAATTTCAGATAAACAATCATGTTTCATATACATATGTCTCGAATACTTCAGGGAACATCGTTAGGCTATTTTACCTGGCAACCCTACCCTGACTGTGACCTCCAGCCTCATGGCCTGTGGTCACTCCTTAGGGTGGAGTGTGCCACTGAGGAGCCACATGGGGACGCCTCCACCATCCAGCAATACGCACAACTCCTATAGTTTTGGGAACTCAGTCACACTTTCTTTCAAGTTGATGCGATCTGTGTAATCCATGGTAGAAATTCCTTAAAGTTTCTGGTACATGGATGCTATCCTTTCTGTTTGCTAAGGCTGCTGATAGGGGGCTGTTTTCCCATTTTTTAAATTCTTTTGGCCATTTTTATTGCAGCATGGAGAGACCCTATAGATTTGTGGTCATGGTGCCCTTGTACTTGGAAGTCCAAATTATTTAATACTTACATATTTCATAAAAACATGATATACATATATAATACACATGACGCACACATACAAGTGCCGACTTTTCATTGAATCTGCAGGAATTTATATGGTGGGTGTTTCCCCCCTTTTATTATAAATCTGGAGGCTCCCACCTTGGATTTTAAGCAGCATGACTTTCTGCCATGCCTCAGGGTTGCAAATCCAGCTCCCAAATCATCTAGTCTACCTGATTCCTTCACCCACACGTCCTCCCCTGCACTCAATAAGCATAAATAAGCATAAACACAAACACAACCCCAGTGACATTGTTTTTGCCAATCTTCCAACAGGTGCCAAAAATAAATGAGAGGAAAAAAAAAAACCTAACCTCAATTTGGAAATGCTCAGTAATTTCCCTTGATTTACAAAATTAAGTAAAAGCCATGTTCTTTGGAAAGTTTGACACTAATTTTTGTTTTTTGTTTTTTTGACATATTCTGCCCTTCTAAGAGGAAAAGAAATATGGCTCAAAGTAACTCTTAAGGACAGATGGAACACATTTTTTGTTTATTACAGAAAAAAATCAATAAACTTCTTCAGAAATTCATTCTTGTCATTTGAAAAACTTACAGATACTAAGCAGAAATTCCAAAGGCCTACACGTTACTGGGTGACTCTCTGACCCAGGGGAGAACATTTCTTTTCTTTCTTTCTTGCGAGTGATGCCTGAGGGCTTTCAAGGGAGATACTAGAAGGTTTGAAGAGCTGTTTGTGTTTGGTTATTTCTGAGTACTCTGTTTGGGTGGAGAGGGAAAGAAATCAGTCAAGGGAGGATAAGCCATTATTTTTGTCATTAAAAAGAAAAAATATATATATTCCCAGTAAAGCAAGTACAGGTGAAAAATTCTGAAGCTTTTTAAATATTCAAATGCAGGAAAGTTTAGTCACAGTTATTCTAGAACAAATCTGTAGGGTCAGCCATTTTTAAAATGTACACTGATAACAGGTTAAAGACAAGAGTTAAGAGGTGAACATGGTCTGGCTTCTGCTCCCCCACCCCCCAGGGGTTGAAGACGCTGCTGCCAGCCTCCTAGTCAATATCCATGCTGGTTTCCTTACTAATAGAATGAGTTTGTTTGGGAAGAATGAAGGGGTGGAAATTGGAGGGGGAGACAAACCATGAGAGACGATGGACTCTGAAAACAAACTGAGGGTTCTAGAGGGGAGGGCCTGGAGGGATGGGTTAGCCTGGTGATGGGTATTAAAGAGGGCACGTTCTGCATGGAGCACTGGGTGTTATACGCAAACAATGAATCATGGAACACTACATCAAAAACTAATGATGTAATGTATGGTGATTAACATAACATAATAAAAAAAAAAGAATGTGTTTGGGGTAGCCATGTGTCCAGAAAAAAAAAAAAAATTACTTTTCCAGACTCCCTTGCAGCTGGGGGTAAACAGGCCAGGAAACTGTCAACAGTAAGATGGCAGCAGAATTCCCTGGGGGGGAGGGTCTTTCTTCCCAATGGAAAATGCAAACTCATGAGAACGTTTCCCTTGTCCTTAGCCTTTCCCTCAATCCAAAGATATGAGATGACAGGAGCAGCGAAGTGGACGCTAGAGCAAAAAGAAGGAGCTGGGGTCCTTGTAGGTTGTTGAGCTGTGACACCAGCCCTGGCTGTCTTCCTGCAACCCCCTGTTTCTTCAAGCCATCTTTACTCAGGGGTTCTGGTCACTTTCAATCTCGGATCTGCTCCGAGCCGACCTAACTTTCCCTGCTGCCCACCACCAGCCAGAGAAAACGCCCTGCTTGTGAGGAGCTCCTGTGATGGGATGCGGTCCACGTGGACACCTCTGTCCCTGCAGCCTAACTCAGTCGCTGGAGTGGCATTTTGTCATGTTCACTGCTTCCGTCCACACTCGGGGTGGGGATGACGCGAGGGCGAGGGGCATGGGGCGGGGAGCATCATTTTTTGAATTCTGCTTACTGCATCCACTCGGGAAAAAAAAAACACTGCCAGTTAGACTGTGGAACGATGTACGTTTTAAAATGATAGATTGTATGACATACCCCCATTTCAGAGATATTAAAATGTGAAAAAATAGGCATTTTAATATTATTGAAATATATCCTTTCTAGTTTATGACCCATATTATTGATATGTGAATAACTCACAGTAGGGAAACCAAGGCTCAGAAAGTAACCTATCTAAAGATAAAAAGCTGATCAGGATTTGGCCCCAGCTATCAATGCTGAAGGTTTGTATTTCAGTTTTTATACTAGAGTGCCAGTCGGCAAAACCAGATACTGGGTGGGATCTCTTGATACGAGAGTGGGTGGTGGGGGCAGGCTGTCCTTTCTCCTAGGTCTTGCCTTTCCCTCCTTCTTTGACACCTAGTGCCTCTCTCTCTCTGCAACAGGGGGCATCAGCACAGAAGCCCCTCCCCCACTAAAATTCCTGGGGACACAAAAGCAGAGTTGAGTTTGCACGACATTCAGAGGCATGATCAGCCTGGCCCCGAGAGCCCCTAGGGCTGCTGCTGCTCAGCCAAGTCCGTGGTCAGGTGGGATAATGGGTAGAAACGCTGATGAGAGCATATCCTGGTGCACCGCTCCTGGAGAATAATCTAGAAACACGTGGTAACATCCTGAAAATAGGTACACGTCTTACACAGCAAGCCTTCTCTAAGAATGAAATCTTGAAAAAGAAAGAAAATGTCATCATTGCAGGTAAGATAAAGGAGAAAGAGACGTGAATCACAGTGTTATTTATGGCATGAAAAAGCCTGGAACCAGTCGCTATGTGCTATCATAGAGTGAAGTAACTCATGCTGCAAATATTAAAATTATGCTGTAGAATATTGTCTATAACAACGGGGAGATGTTTTAATATGTCGTTAAACTTAAAAATCCTGTTACAGAATAGCTTATGCAGTACGAGGCCAATCACACAGTTAAGAGCGTAGCTCTAGAGCCTGGTTGCCTGTGTTTGAACTGATTTCTGCCACTTCCTAGAAAAGTAGGCTAATTGTGCAAATTACCCCATTGGGCAGTGGCATTCTTGCACCTGATGTCACGGAGTCAGTTCTTTTCTGTTAATCCACATAGGTAATCACAGTCATAGTGACCTATCACAGCAATAGCTGATAATCTGATTCTTTATTATGTGCGAGGCACTGTTTTTTTTTTTTTTTTAAGATTTATTTATTTATGAGAGAGAGAGCTTCTGCGCATGCATGTGCGTGAGTAGGGAGAGGGGCAGAAGGAGAGAAGCCTCAAGCCGACTCCCTGCTGAACGTGGAGCCTGATGCCGGGCTTGATCTCATGATCCATGAGATCATGACCTGAGCTGAAACAAAGAGCCAGATGCTCAACCGACTGAGCCACCGAGGCGCCCCATCAGGCACTGTTCTTTATTATTATCATTTTTTTAAAGGTTTCATTTATTTATTAGAGAGAGAGAGAGCATGAGAGGGGGAAGGGTCAGAGGGAGAAGCAGACTCCCCACTGAGCAGGGAGCCCGATGTGGGACTCGATGCCAGGACCCTGGGACCATGACCTGAGCCGAAGGCAGATGCTTAACCGACTAGGCCATCCATGAGCCCGAGACACTGTTCTAAACACATTATGGAACACTCTTGCTTTGCTTTCTAGTTCCTGTCTCAAATTGTGATTATATATCCATCTGTATGTTTGTCGCCACCCTAGCCTAGGAGTTTCGTTTGGTAATGTTTGTCTTGTTCACCCTTTTTATGAACTCAGTGCTTAATATGCCTTGTATCTAATTGGCCTGTTGAATGAATGGATGGATGGATGGACAGACGGACGGATGGACGGACGGATGGACGGATGGACAGACAGGCAAATGAGCGTATGTTACAGCTCAAATGTAGTTTCTTCTATGTAGAAAAGGATTTATACCCCTATGTTTGTCTGTTCAGGCTGCTATAATAAAAATGCCATAGATTTGGGAGGTTTAAACAACAAACAATGATTTCTCACAGTTCTGGAGGCTGGGAAATCCAAGATTGAGGTACTGGCAGATTTGGTGTCTGATGAGAACCCACTTTGTGTTTCGCAGCCACCCTCTCATCCGCTGTGTCCTCACAGCAAGCCTCTATCCTCGTAACCTTACCACCTCCCCAAACCCCACTTCCCAATACCATCACTTTGGGGGTTAAGATTCCAACACATGGATTTGGGGGGGGAAACAAGTGTTCAGTTTGTAAGAGCTCCCTTCCCATAAAAGCGTGTGTGTATGACCAATCCATACCCAATGGCATCCCTTATATTTTTATGTGTACATCCATGCACACCTTCCATTGACAGTAATTTGTGATCTACTCGATGGCAGGGATCCTCCGTTGCGTAGCTCTGCTCCCTCTTTCCACTCTTAGCACAGTCTCTTATGGTAGTGAGTGTTCAGCATATGTTTGCTGTATTGGGACAGGAATCTGCTAGCTGACTGGGATAGCTAATTTGATAAACTAATTGTTGTTAATGAATGAAAAGAGCGTAATGTGTCATTTTTCCTAGTTAACATTTTTGCATTTATATTGGATTCCTCTGTCATTAGAAAAATCTCAGGGGAGGGGCACCTGGGTGGCTCAGTCGGTTAAGCGTCTGACTGTTGATCTCAGCTCGGGTCTTGATCTCAGGGTTGTGAGTTCAAGCCCCACGTTGGGCTCCACGCTGGGTATGGAGCCTACTTAAAAAAAAGAAAAGAAAAATCTCAGGGGATTTGAATGATGGGAATGTGGGGTATTGAGATGGGTTACAGAATTTTTGAGATAGGCATCTTTGGTAGCCTTTACATCCTATGATGTAGGAAATGTCTGTCTAGGCATGAAACTTGGCTTAAATATGCAAATGAAAAATAATGAAGGCTGCTGTTTGCTGAGCTTTTACTGTGTACCAGGCACCGTGCTAAGCGCTTCATAAATGCATTAGCTCCCTTTGCTTAATCCTTACAATACTCCCATACAAGCAGGATCATTATCCCCTTTTTTACTGAGGAGGGAATCAAGGCAGAGAAAATAGGTAATTCCACCAAGGTCACACTCAGCTAATAAGGGACACAGTTGGTATTTGAATCCAGTCTGTCTAATTCAACATCCTCTTACGTGGTCCCTGTGCTTACCGCCTCCCAACAGATTGTAGGGTTGTGCTGCCGTGTTCTCTGGTTATGTAGTCGAATGGCAACCCTGCATAGTTCGGGGAGGGAAGATAATACAAGGCTCATACAGAGCTGGCTGCACGCAAGCAGAGTGTTAATGCCTACCCAATGGGGAGACTTACTGGCAAAACGCCAATGGAAGGAGGCCCTGAAGCCGGCTGGGGGCCCAAGTGGAACATCACCAATACAGCAAAGGCAGGATGGGGCAGAGTTAGAATGTTTGGGCTAATGGAAGAAATGGAAGGGATTTTTATTTTTATTTTTATTTTTTTTCTGGATGGGTTGGAGTAAATGCAGGGACCCTATTGCCCTCTCCCTCTGCAGCCTGGCCCTCTGTTTAGATGGCAGGGGTACTTTGAAGGTTAATTTTTCTATCTTCAACCTGATTATCAGGTTTAGACAATGCTTTTAAAAATAGAAGAATGGGGCATTTCTTCTCCAGTTCTTGAAAGTAAATAATTAAAAGCATTAGGCAGTGTTTGTCCTTGGCATTCAAGGAAAGCTGTGAAGAGGGTGAGTCTGGAAATAAAGAATTTGTCTTAAACACTGAATATTTAAATGTTTAATTCTCTAAAGTGGTGGATTTGTTTTAGTGACAGAATATTATACAACAGTTCTCTGTGGAACTTGGTGTCGTTGTTGCACTCATAAATTTATTTATTATTTGGAGTGGTTTGAAAATATGCTAAAATACCAACTAGCCACACAGGGAAGGAGTGGTGGTTTGGGACATATGCTGACAAATGTTTGCCCAAGGCAACACCATTCTCAAAAGGAAGTTACACTTTAATTAAAAGCTATGCCTTTTATATCCCAACATTTGATTGTTTGTCTTTAATGAAAGTTTAGATAAAGGAGTTTGTTAATTATATTTCTGTCTCCCAATGTGGTCCTTTTCCATTTGCTTTTGTTATCATGGCTTTTTCCAATTTCACTTAACTAATGAGGATATATCAAATATTCCAAGTTATTGTAGCAAACCCTTAATAATTACTAAAAACACTTTACTAATTAATACAACTATCTGACCTCAAAACTGTGTTTTGAGATTATGTGGATTGTTCAACCCCATTAGTGCTATTCATTTTGATTTCAGATTAAGTAGAAAAGATAATTTTTTTGAAAAAAAAAAAAAGGTTCACTTTTAGTAGAGTACTAAATGTTTGACAAGTAAAACATAAAATAGCATAGTATCATAATGTAAAAAAACATGGGCATTTCAGACGTTTCTTTTAAAAACACATAGGACTTAAGAAATGAATATATGTGTTACGTAAAACACAAGAGAATATTTAAATTAATATACAGAAAAATACCAAAAATGCAAAATTCAAAAAATATCTTAATATAAATCATCTGTAAAGACATGTCTCAACTACAACCACTTTTACATATTTAAGTATACTTTTTCATATGTATATGTTATGTCTAGATACACATATATGATCAGATATGTTAATGGAAATCATACTATATATGCAGTCATATGAATATTTTTATATATTTTATATTTATATATTCAGTTTTAGCTTATGCTAGTTTTTTCCTGTTTTTTGTTTTTTTCCTAACCTTATAAGGTACCATGAGTAATTCTATCAGTGATGATTCTCTGGTGGCAAGCAACAGAAACATATTTTGACTAATGTAATCCAACAGGGAATTTATTTGAAGGGTTGTTGAATGCTCAAAGGGTTGAGGAGCTATATTTAGAAAGGACAGGAATTTAGAAAGTTCCAGAAGGTGTTGATTGCAAAAACTGCTTGACAGTTTCATTCAGCTGCCCCTTCTGCAGTGAATGAACTCCAATGAACTTGAGTCTTTTTTGTCACTGATGAGAAAAATACCAGGGAAAGTGTGTCCCATTGGCTAGTTTTAGGTGATGAGTCTTTCCTTTAGCTTGAAGTGGGAAGGTTCTGGAGACATATCCAGACAGACAGTATCCAAAAGAAAAATGATAGTCTCCTTTAAAGGAATCCAAGATCAGTCACCAGTGGCTAATGATCTAATCAATTTTGCTTACATAAAATTTTCATTAAAAAATGCTAAAAGACTGCATTTAGGGAACTTCTGGGTTGGTGAACACATCAAGGTGCTGGGAGGGTGGTGTGCCAAGAGAGGGCATGTAAGCTTTGCACACCTTCCCCCTGTACCTTGTCCTGGACATTGCTTCCATTTATCTGTTCCTGAGTTGTATCCTGCATAATAAACCTGTAATTGTAAAGTGAAAAAAAAATATACCAGGAGTTGTTTCTGAAGGAAGATGGAGTGGATATGATGCTCAAACACACCAAATATTTACCACCATTATTTTATAACTTGTTTGGGGGGGTCATTTTGATATTTTCAGTGAGATTTTGAACTTCTTTAGGGTAGTGATTCTCAACCTGAGGTGGTTTTATGTCCTGGGGAACATTTGGCAATGTATGAAGACATTTTTGGTTGTCAGACTGGGGGCATTGCTACTGGCGTCTAGTGAGTAGCTACCAAGGATGCTGCTGAACATCTTACCATGCTGTTGCCCACAGTGAAGAATTATCTGGTCTTAAATGTCAACAGTCTTGACATTAGGAAACCTTAGTCTAAGTCAGAGTTTGTATTTTATTCCTCTTCAATCCCTGTATGTCCTAGGAGCGAATTAGGCATAGCAGGCTTTGGCCATAGGGGAGTTTAGAGACCACTTTCTGACACTTTCCATTCCCATCTTCACCTCCAAGGAAGAGAAATACACTGACAGACTTATCATCGTGTATATAATCAGGAATTCTTTTTTTTTTATTCTTTATTTAAATTCCATGTAGTAAACATATAGTTTATTATTAGTTTCAGGGGTAGAATTTAGTGATTCATCAGTTGCTTATAACACTCAGTGTTCATTCCATCAAGTGCCCTCCTTAATGCCAATTATCCAATTACCCCATCCCCCCACATATGGTATTTGTCTTTCTATGACTGACTTATTTTGCTTAGCATAATACCCTCTAGTTCCATCGACATCATTGCGAAGGGCAAGATTTCATTCTTTTTGATGGCTGAGTAATATTCCATTGTCATATATATATATATATATGTATATATATATATATATACATATATATATATATATACACACACACACACACACACACACACCACATCTTCTTTATCCATTCATCTGTCGATGGACATCTGGATTCTTTCCATATTTTGGCAATTGTGGACATTGCTGCTATAAACATTGGGGTGCATGTGCTCCTTTCAATCACTATGTTTGTATCCTTTGGATAAATAACTAGTAGTGCGATTGCTGGGTCATAAGGTAGCTCTATTTTTAATTTTTTGAAAAACCTCCATACTGTTTTCCAGAGTGGCTGCACCAGTTTGCATTCCCACCAACAGTGTAAGAGGGTTACACTTTCTCCCCATCCTTGCCAACATCTTTTGTTTCCTGAGTTGTTAATTTTAGCCATTCTGACCAATGTGAGGTGGGATCTCATTGTGGTTTTGATTTGTATTTCCCTGATGCCAAGTGGTGTTGAGCATTTTTTCATGTGTCTGTTGGCCATTTGTATGTCTTTTTTTGGAGAAATGTCTGTTCATGTCTTCTGCCCATTTCTTCACTGGATTTTTTTGTTTGTTTTATTGGGTGTTGAATTTGATACATTCTTTAGAGATTTTTGATACTGGACCTTTATCTGATAAGACATTTGCAAATATCTTCTCCTATTCTGTTGGTTGTCTTTTAGTTTTGTTGACTCTTTCCTTTGCTGTGCAAAAGCTTTTTACCTTGATGAAATCCCAATAGTTCATTTTTGCTTTTGTTTCTCTTGCTGGAGTTCTTGACTGAAATGAAAATTGCACTCATCAGAAAAGGGAGAGATCAATACTGACTAAAGTAATCCAAAGTTTTTCTGAATATGGTGGGTACAGGTTAGCTCCTGAATGATCAGAGTGGAGAGCAAAGGGGTAGGTAGGGAAGGAATGGAATTCCACTTGTGTAGGATAGACAGTGACTAGTGATGTGGCAGGGGGCATGGTTATAGAATGAATCAGGGTGGTATGGGCAAGGTATATATTGGCGGAGCATTGAGAGGAAGCTCTAAGTAAGGCAGAGGGTGAAATTCTAGCAACTTCAGGAGTCAGAAGGTGGCATAAGTGAGTACAACCGTGTGGGGGTTTGACAATGAGCAGTGACAGCTAGGGGACTGCTTGCCCTGTCTACACCTCTTAGAAGCTGTTTTGTTGTAGGAATATGAACTCAGTGTTTCTAGATCTTCTGAGTTTTCAAGGGAAGCTGGAAATTTGGATTTCATTTCATACGAGTCTGGAACTCATAAAAGTCGGCCTTTAGGCCAATAGTTCTCAAATATGAGCACACATCAGAATCACCTATAGGGCTTGTTAATAGAATTCCAGATCACATCCCCAGAGTTTCTGATTCTGTAGGACTGGGATGAGTCTGAGAATTTTTATTTCCAGTGAGTTTCCCAGATGATGCCGATGCTGCCAGTTTAGGGACAACATTTGAGAGTCACTGAGTTAGATTAAAACAACACAAACCCAACAAAAAAGTAAGCAAAGATTGTTACTGAAATCATTCGGAAACTCCCTTGGAAATTAGAAGTAGCTATTTATTTATTTATATTTATTTGAGAAAGCACATGGTGGGATGAGGATGTGGGGTTTGGGGGCATGGCAGAGGGAGAGAGAGAATCCCAAGCAGTCTCCATGCTCAGCGAGGAGCCAACACGGGGCTCGATCTCACAACCCTGGGATCATGACCTGAACTGAAACCATGAGTTGGACACTTAACCGACTGAGCCACCCACATGCCTCCAGAAGTAGCTATTTTTAATTATAATTTTAAGACATGCCTTTAATTTTCTTTTCCCCCAGATACATGAGGTCATTTGGTTCAGATGAAGAAAAACAGACCCAAGGAGATTGAGTTGTCCAAGATCCCGTAGCTACTTTGTGGCCGCACTCAGAGTAGTTCCCTCCTTTTACAACATCATGCTGCCTCCACGGAATGGGCGAAAAGGAGCCATTTTAGGGCACGTTACAGAAAGCATCCCGGGAGGATAGTCGTGTTATAGGAACCCAGCAGATGTTTAGAGAGTAAAGGCAGCGGTTTAGGTGCTTCCTGCTACAGCTAAGCTTTCGATGGAAATGGGATTAGTACCCTGGCTCTGAGATGCAGTTTTCCCCTTATGCGCAAAAATGGCATCCTTGGGCTTCTGGGGACATGCTCAGCTCCCTTCTCATAAACACCAAGAAGACAGCAGAGGTTGAATGTCCTGCGTTTGAACAGAGGTTGCAGCTGAGAACAGGGGACCTTAGAGAGATTGATTCCAAAGTAGTTCACCTTTCACCAAGGTGAGTATTAAAGGAAAAAACAAAATGAGGATTTGTCTTTGAGAGGCACCCTTTAATAAGGCAGACCATCTGGTTCCCTGATTTAAAAGATCTTTCCTCAGGGCTCTTGGGAAAGCATGTCTCTCACTTGCTTTGCTTTGGCTTCCCATGGTTTAGGAGCTGCCCAGTAGAGAATTATCCAATACCACCTTCCACACTCCCTCAGACACTTGACAGCACTTCTCTGCTCTGAATTAATACTGAGAGCAGAATCCTTATTGCTACAAGCCTCAGCAGCAAATTCATGGTTTCTGCCTCAGTGTGTTGCTGCCCGAAAAGTCATTGTCC